>NC_141287.1:15043723-15516223 GCF_037954325.1 Fistularia commersonii | reverse complement strand
GTAGTAGTAGTAGTAGTGGTAGTAGTAGTAGTAATATTATTATTATCATTATTATTATTGTCATTAATGCAGCCTCAGGGCGGCACTGGCCCGTGCCTCTCCAAGCCTGCCTTGGGGGGGCACGGAGCAGTGTCTCCCTGTGCCGGTCCCAAGCCCGGATAAATGCAGAGGGTTGCGTCAGGAAGGGCATCCGGCGTAAAACTTTTGCCAAAACCAAATATGCGAGACAACCAAAACTATACCATACCGGATCGGTCGCGGACCGGGTTAACAACGACCGCCATTGGTACTGATGACCTACAGGGTACTAATGGAAATTGGGCTACTGTGGGTCGAAGAACAAGAACAAGAAGAAGAGGTGGAGTGCGTGTTCGGAAGCAGAGAGAGAGGAGGAAGGGAAAGAGTCTGGGACTGAGAGTAGGGACTTTGAATGTTGGGACTATGACAGGAAAAGGTAGAGAGCTGGTCGACATGATGCAGAGAAGGAAGGTGGATATACTGTGTGTCCAGGAGACCAGGTGGAAAGGTAGTAAGGCTAGAAGCTTAGGAGCAGGCTTTAAGTTGTACTATTATGGTACTGACAAGAAGAGAAATGGAGTAGGAGTTATCTTGAAGGAGGAGTTTGTTAGGAACGTCCTAGAGGTGAAAAGAATGTCAGATAGACTTATGAGTCTGAAACTGGAAATCGAAGGTGTGATGCTCAATGTTGTTAGTGGCTATGCCCCGCAGGTGGGATGTGAATCTGAAGAGAAGGAGAAGTTCTGGAATGAGTTAGATGAAGTGATGCAGAATATTCCCAGAAATGAGAGAGTGGTCATTGGTGCAGACTTCAATGGACATGTCGGTGAAGGCAATAGAGGGGATGAAGAAGTGATGGGCAGATTTGGTATCCAGGATAGGAATGCAGAGGGACAGATGGTGGTAGATTTTGCAAAAAGGATGGAAATGGCTGTAGTGAACACCTTTTTCCAGAAAAAACAGGAACATAGGGTAACTTATAAGAGCGGAGGTAGGAGCACGCAGGTAGACTACATCTTGTATAGACGAGGTAACCTGAAAGAGATTAGTGACTGCAAAGTAGTTGTAGGTGAGAGTGTAGCCAGACAGCATAGGATGGTGGTTTGTAGGATGACTCTGGTGACAAGGAAGATGAAGAGGACAAAGGCAGAGCAGAGGACAAAATGGTGGAAGCTGAAAAGGGAGGAGTGTTGCATGGTTTTCAGGGAGGAGTTGAGAAAGGGTCTGGGTGGTCAGGGTGAGCTTCCAGATGATTGGACAACTACAGCTAGTGTTATCAGGGAGACAGGTAAAAGAGTACTTGGTGTGTCATCTGGAAGGAAAGTAGATAAGGAGACTTGGTGGTGGAATGAGGAAGTGCAGGAGTGTATACAGAGAAAGCGGTTAGCGAAGAAGAAGTGGGATACTGAGAGGACTGAAGAGAACAGACAGGAGTTCAGGGAGGTGCGGCGAAAGGTAAAGATAGAGGTAGCAAAGGCAAAACAAAGGGCTTATGATGACTTGTATGCTCGGTTGGATAGTAAGGAGGGTGAGAATGATCTATACAGGTTGGCGAAACAGAGAGATAAAGATGCAAAGGATGTACAACAGGTCCGGGTGATAAAGGACAGAGAGGGAAATGTATTGACAGATGCTAGAAGAGTGATGGGAAGATGGAAAGAGTACTTTGAAGAACTGATGAATGTGGAAAATGAAAGAGAGGCAAGGGTAGAAGAGGTGACTATTGTAGACCACAAAGTAGCAAAAATTAGTAAAAGTGAAGTGAGGAAGGCATTGAAGAGGATGAAGAGTGGAAAAGCAGTTGGTCCTGATGATATACCTGTGGAGGTGTGGAAGTGTCTAGGAGAGGCAGCGGTAGATTTTCTGACTAGATTATTCAACAGGATCTTAGAGAGTGAGAAGATGCCTGAAGAATGGAGACAAAGTGTGATGGTGCCTATTTTTAAGAATAAAGGGGATGTGCAGAATTGTGGCAACTACAGAGGGATAAAGTTGATGAGCCATACAATGAAGTTATGGGAAAGAGTAGTGGAAACTAGACTGAGAGCAGAAGTCAGCATTTGTGAACAGCAGTATGGCTTCATGCCTAGGAAGAGTACTACAGATGCAGTATTTGCGTTGAGAATGCTAATAGAAAAGTACAGAGAAGGCCAGAGGGAGTTGCACTGCGTTTTTGTAGACCTAGAAAAAGCATATGACAGGGTGCCAAGAGAGGAGCTCTGGTATTGTATGAGGAAGTCTGGAGTGGCAGAGAAGTATGTTGGACTGGTGCAGGACATGTATGCTAGCTGTGAGACACTGGTACGGTGTGCTGTAGGGGTAACAGAGAAGTTCAAGGTGGAGGTGGGACTCCATCAGGGATCAGCACTGAGCCCCTTCCTGTTTGCAATGGTGATGGATAGGCTGACAGATGAAGTTAGACAGGAATCCCCATGGACCATGATGTTTGCGGATGACATTGTGATCTGTAGTGAGAGCAGACAACAGGTAGAGGAAAATCTAGAGAGGTGGAGGTATGCTCTGGAAAGGAGAGGAATGAAAGTTAGTCGCAGCAAGACAGAATATATGTGTGTGAATGAGAGGAACTCGGGTGGAGCGGTGAGGCTACAGGGAATGGAGATCAAGAAGCTGGAGGATTTCAGGTACTTAGGGTCAACAGTCCAGAGCAACGGAGAGTGCGGAAAAGAGGTGAAGAGACGGGTCCAAGCAGGTTGGAATGGGTGGAGAAAAGTGTCAGGGGTACTATGTGATAGAAGACTATCGGCCAGAATAAAAGGAAAGGTGTACAAGACAGTGGTGAGACCAGCGATGATGTATGGACTAGAAACTGTTACAATGACCAAAAGACAGCAGGCAGAACTAGAGGTTGCAGAGATGAAGATGTTGAGGTTCTCTTTGGGAGTGACCAGGATGGATAGGATCAGGAATGAATCTATCAGAGGGACGGCACATGTTCGATGTTTTGGAGAGAAGGTCAGAGAAGCCAGACTGAGATGGTTCGGTCATGTACAGAGAAGAGATAGTGAATATATTGGTAGACGGATGCTGGAATTGGAGCTGCCAGGCAAGAGGTCTCGAGGAAGACCAAAGAGAAGATTTATGGACGTAGTGAGAGAGGATATGAAAGTAGCTGGTGTGAGAGAGGAAGATACAGAGAATAGGGTTAGATGGAGAAAGTTGACTCGCTGTGGCGACCCCTAACGGGAAAAGCCGAAAGAAGAAGAAGAAGAAGAAGAAGATTATTATTGTCATTATTATTATATTATTCACAATGACAATGATTTATTAAAATCATAATAATGATGACAATAATAATAATTATTATTGTTCATGTTCAATAATAAATATAATTGTTATTGTAATGACTGCAGTCATTTATTAATAGTAACGTTCGTAATAATTGTAACTATATACTGAATTAATTTTTTAACATGTTGCCGTTTTTTTTCATGTATATTTTACTACAGCTGTATATGATTTATTTCTATTATTTACAATGAACAGCTGGATCGTGAGATTTCTATTACGTACATCTATATTTTAAATTATTTTCTCGCTAACTGAGCCTCCCATGAAAATCGGTGGATAAGCACACTAAGGATCCGTCACTGCTTTGTGTTTCTGGATGAAGGAGCCGACGGGAAAATGGTCTTGTCACAAATGAAAACGTGTTTGGCAGACGCAGACACACACACACACGCGCACACACACACACACACACACACACACACACACACACACACTTGAGCAGAGGAGCATTCATAGTGAGACGCTTTTGTTCCCCTCAAGTGGCTGCAAGTCACTTCCTCTTTCAGGATTATTCACTTTATTATTTGCATGTCATTTGGACTCGTACAATTCACCCTCACTCACACGTCTGGACAATTTATGAACAGTACAGTGCAAAAAACACTTTTTTCCCCACTTTTCACTTTTCCTTTGTATTTTTTTCACTTTTTTCTTCAACATATTTTTCTATTTATTCTACGAGACATTATTTTTTGTATTTTTTATCTTGTATTTTTTTCATCTTATAGCTCAAACCCAGAGATGCCGCTATTGTTGTACTGATTTGTTGCATCCACACTTTTAAGGTTGGTTCATGTCGTGTTTTTAATTTTGCTGGACCTGAGACACACTATCTCAAAATTTTGTTGCACTCTGTCTTGAATCTTTAATGCTTATTGTCTCCAGTAAACCTCTTGCACATTTTTGGACTGTAGGAGGAATCCAGAGAACCATGCAGACCTGGCGAGAACATAGAGACTCCACAAATCATGGCCACCTGAGGGAATCCAACCAGGGACCTTCTTGCTGCGAGGTGGAAGCGCGAACTTCTGCACCGCCAATATTTATCGGCGCTTAAAGACAAAACCAAGATTTGAAATCAGAAGGTGTAATATCATGAAGATGACCGTGATAATCCAAGAAACTCCAAAGCCTTCCATCTTCCCTCAACCGTGATTATCAAACTAGGAAAAAAAAAAAAAAAGAAAACACATGAACCCCTCTAACATCGTCCATTTTTCTGGAAAATATTTTGAGAATATTTATTATAAAAATATAAATGTTTTCCACTACAAATCCTTTTACATTAGTTGACAAGGCCATCTACAATTGAACACGTAAACTCTCACACAAAACACGCGGGCCGGTCTCAAGACAGGAAGGAAAAAAAAAAAAAGAGGAGAGGGGGCTGAATACAGGATGCATGACAGTATTGCTCTCTGGGATGTCTCAGTTTTATAAATTCAGACGAATAAAACCCCAAAAAAACACAGACGACACTGACATATAATTTACTGTATGCTAAAAAAAAAAAGAAAAAAAAAACAAAAACATCATTGTGCTGTATAATGTTAACAAATAAATAATAATGTCATCACAATTGTGTTTTTATTGTAGAAAATAAAAACAAAGCTGACACACAATTCAAAATAAGATAAAATATAATACAGATGATTTCTTGTCTCCTTTTTTTATTAAAATTGTTGCACAATTTTTTAAAATTTTTTTAGATTTTTTTTCATTTTATTTATTCTTTTTATACATACAAAACTTTTGTACAAAGGAGGGATGGCCATGTTGCGGGTGAGATCTGCAGGGCTAGTTGCTATCTGCACGTCGGTTTTACAGTATGTACATGCTAATCGGACCGTGCTCGCCGTTGCGGTGGCGGCGGCTTCGGGACGGTGGGGGAGGAGGCGAGGACCGGCCGACACGCTCCACGGGAACAGGGTTTTCCCAAAAGCACCAACGCCCATGTACGTTAAATAAGTTCAGTCTGCAACCGGGGCGATTCTGCGCCCCACGGAAAGTGCTCAAATATGGTCTACGAAGTGCCGAGGGTGGGTGGGTGGGGGACGCTCCAACAACGGTGGAAGCACGAGACCAGCATCTTTACACGTGACCTTCCGGATCCCACCAAAGATCTACGGTGCCTTCAGGAAATCCCGTCCTGGGGAACGTGCTCAGGCGCCGACCTTGGAAAAAAGGAAGGAGTGTTTTTAACCAGCGGTTGCGCGGACGTCCTTGAGTTGGGGAACCATTTGTTTCTCTTGTCTTTGTGCACGAATGCCGACACACACACACACACACACACACACACACACGCACACACACACACACACACACACACACACACATACACTCGCCTTTTGCATCGAACACATCGCCAGCTTTCTTATCTCGGCATTGATTTCACGATCCGCCGTGGCGTTTGTGTGTATGTTTGTGAACGGATTGACAATTTAGCCCGAAGAAAAAGGGACTACAACCGTAACAGTTGTCCTCCCTGAAGAAGAAGAAAAAGAAGAAGCAGAAGAAGCAGGAGTGCAAACACACTCCTATTAAACATCTGAAATAAAAAGAGGCCTGATTTAACCTTCGCTCTTCCTCCTCCTGAACCTGCACGCCGCGTCCCCGGTCCTGCTTTACGCCGTTCTTGAACGCGCACATCCTGAGATTTCACGCGAGGCCGTCGGGTCAGGGTAGCTGTGTGTGTGTGTGTGTGTGTGTGTGTGTGTGTGTGTGTGTGTGTGTGTGTTATGGCCTCTGCACCTTCAAAGCACATTGTTAAACCCATTGCACATCTCATGGCTTTGCATACAACGCGACTATTAAACTGATTATCATAATTATTGCTTTTATGTGACATGTCTACTGTATGCAAATGCTATTAGGTTAGAGCTTACAGGAGTTATTGTCTAGGTGTTTCCACAGGGTTATACCAGCCCAGGCCTCACATGGAAGGAGACAGTGAATGTAGGTAGTTATACAGGATCTCGTGCCTCGAGACGTCGTTAGTCCAAGCAAAGAGCCACGCGGGGTTTAGGCTGCTGCAGGTACGTCGCCCGATCCACGGCCTTTCGTTTTTTTTTTAGTTTTGTTTTTTTTTATATCCCACAGGCGGTGGTCAGGTATGGCGGGAGGAGACTCTGAGCGCGCCCGTCCTCAGTCGGCTGTAAACAGAGCACCACGAGCAGAGAGCTGGAGCTGTGCGTTTCCGTCCGATCCTCAGTCCAACCCCGACCCGCAGAACCCTGACCGGGTCTCCTGGAGGCGGCTCGCGTCTGAACCCCCACCCTCTGCCCCCCCGTCCCCAGCCCCGCCCCCTCCCACCGATTTGTCTGTAAGGCATTTCAACTTGGGCGTGGAAGGACGGCAGGTCGGAGCCCGATCGGACTCTTCCCTTTTTCCTCCGTCGAGACCGTCGTGCTGCATCTCAGAGCCAAACAAGCAAAAAAAAAAAGTCTCTCACTTGACACGTCTTCCCATCGTTCCTCCGTCTTCCTCCTTCCATCTTTAGTACGGATACACAGTCACTGTATTAGCAAGCAATTAGCTCCCACAATCTGTTAAGTCAGACCAGCAGAAAAGGTCTCTGGTGGTTCTCATTTATTGATTTCGTCTGTTAAACAGGTACCGGGCCGTTCTTGGTGTGAGATTCTAGGGCTTTGAGGCTGCTCACAATCTTCTTCTGTGGTCCTACAATTGTCACTCCAAGCTTTTTTAAGTCCCTGGTGGGAAGGAAAGGGCAAGAGGGTGAGGGAAGAGGAGGGACATGACAGAGAGAGGGAATGGGAGGAGAGAAAAGAGGATAGAAAGTGTGCATTAGTCATGACGGATGTGACACCCCCGTGACAATAAACGCCACCGGCTGCCAATCGCGATGGACTGCGTTTCCCAGAAGGCCACGGTTGCAGCCGCGTCTCCGGGAAGGATTCGCCGGTGCCGCCTCCGCTCTCCACTACGAACAAACAGCGAGACGGGCCCGCGCCATTACACTGACAGTTGCTATTAAGAGTCTGTCACTGGAGGAAACAATGGTAGGTGATATCCGCCGCTTTCCATTGCGCCGATTTACCCTTAAATGGCAAGAATATACATATATGTTAATATAAATATAAAAGCGGAGTATCGGGGGCTTCCGTGTCACAGGCTGAAATGAAGCTATTCACTTATTATCCGTGAATTTTATCACAAATGCATTTTAACCGTCGCGGGACATTTGTCGAGGCCCTGCCATACGTCGGGCGGATCGAGACGTCACAGAAAAAACAAAACATACAATCAATACATAAGTAAGAGTCATTCAGAACACAAACGTATTAGTAGAAGCGGGAAAGTGGAAGACGGAACGACGGCATCACGGCTGTACTTTCTTTTTGTTTTTTAGTGTGTTACAAACAAGGGGATTAATGAGAAGAGCATTATTGAAGCAGAACATGGAGTTAGCGAGGCAGCCCAAGAAGGTGGACACATGAGTAGACATCGCTTCACTCCGTGCTACGACGTAAAGGGATAGTTAATCGGTAATAAAGTGCCATTGGTAATTAACCATGAATGGCAAAATAGGAATAAGTTTGCATTGGAGGAAACCGAATCTCCCGATGGCTCCATTCGGGGACAATTGAGTTTGCGAGCTACGAAACCGGGATTAACTATCCCTTTTTGAAAGTCAGAAGTGAAAGTCCGTCAGCAGTTTGTGGAATTGGATTGCGGCTCCGGGGGGGAAAACCAGCGGGCACCACCCACCATCCAGGGTCCGAGGAGGCGGGAGGAAGGGTCTGGGCGTTAGAGAGTGGTGATCCCCATGGATGGTTCCCATTCTGGGCAAGTGGCCGGCGTGACGTGGACCTCTGTCAGAACCACTCTACTGAGACAGAGCCATGCCCAGGCAGGTTAGGACGTGACAGCGGACGCCATCAATACATTTTTATTGACTTTGAATGTGTTTACACGACTAAGATGGATGGAACATTGCACGTTAAACAAGTAAAGAATAAATATATCGACACACATAAATGACTTTTTCATGTATTCATTATCTATCCCGCTTATCCTGCACTCAGGGTTGCAGAGCTAATTTCCAAAAGACTGATTTCCCTGAAGGCCTATTCAAATATTGAGCTTTCATATATTTGACGACAGACCAGGAAAACCTCACCCTTCGTCCTCCTTTTTGCTGCACCTTTGTGATTGGCTGATTCATTTAAGGAAGTACGCTGTGGTTACGTCTGTAATTGGGTCCGTTTACTTCAGGTGTAGATGCATGTGTATCAGCATTATTCCAACATTCACAATATAATAGAAAAATAAAGAAATTACATCGACTGCACGGCTTGAAAATACTCATGAAAAATATACGAAAATAAGACATCCCCCGTCAGGCAATAGTTAGTCTTAAAAAAAAAGGACAACTTAATGAAAATAAGTGGAATTGCCATTGCAATCTGTGATGGATGTTGTTTGTGAAACGTTTAGCGGGTCTTTGGTTTGGTTCCTAAATGACTGCAAAACCCGGGCTTTGTGAGAAGAACTGTCGATAAATCAAACATGGCCCCCGTGTCTTAAGAAAAATAAAAAATAAAGACAAGCAAAAATAAAACGCATTACGACAGCGGCCGGCGAGCGGTTCTGAGCCATGGTGTAATTTACCACCGAGACCAAGTCATGGGCAGTTGCCTTAAAACAGCATCATTAAATACGGAAAGGGTCAACTTAGGAACATGGGAAAAGGAAAGGGGACATAGATGTATTTTTTATCATGCAGAATTTCCAACGTGGATTTCAAGTGATTTGCTTCAGAATTGAAACTACAGCGGCTTTTCCTCTTCACGCAAAGGCAGTTAGGCCCGTAAGTCGAGCCGAACCCATCTTGCCCGCGGCGCTATCTTTCCATCTGGTTTGTTTTGGAGGTGAAGTTTGCAGATTCGCAGAGACGCGCTGAGGAGAAGGTACGGCCTTCTCACGCAAACAACAAGAAAGGGGTGACATTTGTCTTGTGGTTTCTCCAGATGATCCCCAGACCTTGAGCTGGGCGGGTTCTCGCTACTCTGCCCACCAAACTGAGCGCCCAGATGTCGGCAGGAGATTGCGCAAGGTCTGGGGATTATCCCGGGTAACCGGTGATGAACGAAGGGGAAAGACATTAGCCGCTTTTGGACGGTGAAGTTCCAAGATCTCAGTGCTGAGAATTGTCCTGCTTGAATTTGGTTCCAGGAGGTAGCCTCCACCTCCTTCCGAGGAACCTTCTAGCTGTGGACTCCCATGGGCAGTGAGGGATCATAGCAGCTCCACACCCAAACACAAACCACCGCAGAAGAAGATGAAGATGACTGGGACAATATGGAGGTGAAAGCTGCCACATGGAATAATAAACCGGGTTTTTATCGTCTCCTTGCATCGTGTAGAACCCCATTAAGTCAGGGCTTATTTTGGACCAAAACTTCGATGTTCCTCTGCGAGCCACCGAAACCTCTCTGCCGCGCAGCAGGCCAGAAGAGCTCGGACCTCTTGGTCGGTCCATTTCTTGCCACATCTGTTTTGTCACAAGGAAACATCTGAACGGTCGTTTTTAATAATACTGCAAAGCAAGAAGTATCTGGATACGGGTCTGGTTTAGGAGTTCAATCAACAAGTACCTTCGTTAAACAAGTTCTTAACCCTAGAACACTAACGTCGGGTGATTTTCAACCACACAATTCTTGTCATGTGATTTCATTGTGTTGTCATTGTCTGAGTTTTATGGGTCCTTGGGTAGCTTCAGGCAGCTCACTGATGTTATTAATTGTATGTTTGTTTCCCACCTCCCATCGGCCCATCTATGAATTGATGAAAACTGTATTTCATCCAGTATTGGGTAAAATATACCCAACGCTAGTGATGGTGCTACTTATTTTAACGTTTGTGTTCTAAGGTTAAGGAACCCTAAAAGGACTCTGCCTCAAAGAAGAAGCTACGACGGTTCTAGGAGTTCCTCTGCTGCCACCAAGAAATGGCTTAGTTCCGAAAAAGGTTCGAGGAACTGCAGTGCCAAAGGGGTTTTTACGGTTATGTGTTTTTAAGTCGGAGCTTCGAGCAACACGAGACAAACCGGTGCGGCTCCTTCAAATCCAAGGATGCCTTCCTGACAGCTGGCATCCGAAGAGCAGAGCTGGAAACGGCACCGCTGCCAGGAGAACGTGTGACTCCTGTTTGCTTTACACATCGGAGCTCGGCGCAGAATTACTCTTTACATAAATCAAAATTAAAAGCGGACATTTCCCCCTCGGCGGATTACTTTCACTTAATCAGAGCGGCGTGTATTTCTTGCCGGGGTCAAAAATGACATGAACCCCCACCGCACTGGATCCGGATGAGCACGATGGTACAAATGATGTGGTATTTTCTGGTCAATCCATCCTGTCCTGGCTGTAAAAGCGGGTTCAATTACGCCGGCGGATGAGTCAGCAGGCTGCGGCCAAGTATGAGTAGAGTTCCTCGGAGGTCAGAGCGCCGTCTGAGCCTCACGCTTAAAATCAAAGACCAGATTAAGTCTGCGAGAATCAATGGAAACAATCTATATTGTGCGATGCGTAGCCTCCGCTGGCCTCCGCCGCACCCTTCGGTGGATTAATACGAAGTGGATCCGATCTGGCGGCCGTCCATAAGCGTGGAAAAGCTAAATTTGTCGGTGCGAGTTTAACTGTAACTGTCACCCAAGAGTGTCTGATTTATTCTCACGGCACGAGTCGAGCGGTGAGGACCGGGAAAATCCGGCATGCCTCGATATTCGAGGTCCCTCTCGCTTCCAGGTCACATCGGGCTAAAGCAACGGCGCACGCTCTCGAGTGTGTTTGTGGCAGCGGACACGCAAACACACTCCCGCTTGTTTGTCACATGTCTGGCAGTTTATGGGAGTGTTTGGTAAACACGTATTTCAAGTCTGTAGGAGATCTCAGAGTCCACGTTCTAAACTCCCTGAGGTACAAACCTTTGATTCGAGTGGAAAATCTAAATATTTGAGGGGAAAAAAGGACGACAAAATAAACATTTTTAAGGACATGGCAAATAATAGAAGCCGAGCCTTGAACAGAGATGGAGATAGAGAGATGGATGCTTTCTGAGAGACCACCGTGAAGAAGAAGAGAGGGACAATACGGACAACATGAAGGCGGAAGCTACCACAGTGTTGGCCAGTGGAATAATAACTAACCATGGACTATCATCTGGGTTGAAATGTTTTTATCTTCTCCCCGCAGTGCTTCATCGTGTGAAGAACCCCGTTAGCTGTTAGCTTGTTCCAGACTATTTTGGCCAAAACGTTGATGTTCCTCTGTGAGCCCCGGAAACCCCTCTGAGGCACAGCAGACCAGAAGGGCTTGGACCTCTTCGGCACTCCATTTCATGCTGCTTCTGTCCATCTGACCAGTAATCACGGTCGTTTTTAAAAATGGCACGGCACAAGAAGTATCTAGTAATGGACATAGCAAGAGTACTTGCCAAGCGCTTCATCATACAAGATCCTATGGAACCTTAAGGAGACCTTGCCTTGGAGCCGGAGCAAAACTGGTACTTAGGGTTGAGATCCACGGCTCTGGTTGCTGTTCCGTCCGACTGCATCGAGAAACGTGCGGGATCATGAGAAGATCTTAGGAACCGCAAAAAGTTCCTATGGTGCCAAAGGTGCTCCTGAGAGAGCTATACTGGCGTTAGGAGGCCCTTTTATTGCTGGGTGACCCCAAAGAGCAAGAGCGTTCTGGTAGGAGGAGAACAATTTACTCTTGTGGCAACTATATATGCTGGAAGACTGACATTTAGAGTGGAAAACTTGCTAACACCGATGTAACTAATGTAGGAACAACATAACCCTGCAGTGAGCTCTCTGTTTGGGTTATAATTTAGGTGTTATCATAAAATATATACAGTCACAGTAAAGATATATTGCCATGCCGTTGGGTTTTTACTGTGTTTGTCGTATTGTTGAGCGCAGGGACGTCGGGATATATGAGGATCAACGCCGAATGGATATTTTTACAATAAATATCCTCGATTTTTCATTAAAAATGCCCCTAAACCAATGAAAGTGTCAAGTGATGTTGTAAACACGGAACGGTATTTGTAATGGGAGACGTGCGTTCAGCCGCTGCTGCCAACAGTAATTTGGACTGTGGTGTTTTTGGACATTTTCTGTTTTGGCTTTTTCACTTACAACGGGAGGACTCGTGTTCCTTTTCCTGTTTAAACCACAAGCCGAGTGTGTTTTAAGAACTTACTAGCCCTCAGCGCTAAACAGACCGGAGCATTCATTAAATGCTAACGTGCAGAAACCAGAGTTTTTAACAAGAGTGATGGCAACGTATTGGTTTAAGGCTAATCTAAGCTCAACATTAAATACAAATGTAGCCTGTATTCCTTAGAGAAAAGCGGCAAATGGCACAGTACCACCGTAAATCCTGGGGGGCAGTGCTGCACGGTAAGCCAAAGCACCAAAAGTCGGTGGAATCTGGGAGTAGAATTATGTGATCTGAACAGACCGCCGCTTTTATCGGCATGGAAATAATCGCCAGCTCCTGTGCCGTCACCATATTTGTTATTGTCTAGGAACATGGAAGTGAATTGGAAGTGAACTCTGCACTGCCCTCTAGTGCAGGGGTGGGCAAGCTTTTTCGCTCAGGGGCCGCATTGACTTTTAAAATTTGACCGATGTCCCGGGTCAGTACAAGATACGGTACATACATACATACGCATTTGTTAACAGTACATATCAGACTCGTCTGACATTTGTCTAAACATTGTCTGACATTTGCATTGAAAACAAAACCAGCTTGGTTTTGAAGGCTCTGTTTGCCTGCGTTTCGTGCACAAGCCAGTGTTTCCCTTGTAGCTTCATGTCCAGGTCATTCATGTCTGTCAGTATGTCGACATAAAGGCTAAATCACAAAGCCAATTTGTATTATTCAGCTCAGGAAAATTCTCAAGTGATCTCAACTAGCTCCAAAAATTAAATAATCTCCTGTTTGAGCTTCCACGTTCATTGAGCCAATCGTTCACATAAAGTATGAATTCTATACCAATCTTTGACGTGCCGGATAAAAAGACCAACGGGCCGGATCTGGCCTGCGGGCCGTAGTTTGCCCACCCCTGTTCTAGGGGATACATTGCTTAGCAATGTAAAGAATGCATGGGGAGCATTTGTTCCGGATGTGTCCGTTTACGTACGTAATCTCAGCACAAATGAGTCTAAAATCAAGTGCAACAAATCATACATTTAAGATTATACTGTATAATAGGAAAAAAAGGTGACCATTGTGACCAAAGTGACCATTGCCTCATTCACAGATTTACTCCCTCTCCCTTTAAACCCACTCAGATTCCCCCAGCGTCCGGTCCAACACGGGGGACTTCTTTAGCTTCAAAATGCATTATACGCAAGATATTTTGGAATATATTTTGGTGTTTCTGTGCATTGCAGTGGCGTGCCTATTTGACAACATGCACTGGCTCCCCGCAAGAACCCCTCGCTGCTCCTTTCACTTGTCAAAAATCCCCTCTTCATTCCAGCCCTGAATAGTTTTTTTTTTTTTTTTCCTTTTGTTCCATCTCCCCAGTGGAGCTCACAACTCCTGCTTCGCCCTCGAAACCGGATTTCTGTTTCTCTATTTATCTCGTCTCCTTTTCATGCCCTCACCTTCTACCTCTGCGGTCGCAGTCGCTACATCAAGAGCGTGGCGAAACGCCTGTCACCATGAGTTACCATGAGAGCTTTAGCAACTACTAAGAGTGTGTGTTCTTCATCAAGGGACTCTGTAAATTCCCAGTAAGGCTTTGCCACAGGAATGGGGGCCCTGTAAACACACCGCTTACATGAATAGGCAGAGTGTCCCATGTGTGTTTGTGTGCTCGGCTTACTCTGTGGAGGTCTTGGCCAGGGTATCGCAGGAGCTGTAGCTGACCCCGGAGAAAGCCTCCTTGCAAGGCAGGGTTCTCATCCCGTCCATCCAGTCGCCCATCGTCCCCATGGAGGGAACCTCTGAGCTGCTCCTATCCAGCAACAGGTTGGCCGGCCTGGCAGAGGGGAAACGTAAATATATCTTTTCAGTCAAAGAAATCTGGATTTCACCCCTTTGTGCTACCAGCAGCTCCATCTCCATTGCACACCTGATTAAGCTGCATGCAAATGCTGAAGACAAACTGAAGGAGTGTGTGTGTGCTCAAAGTGTGAGGTGATTCTCCAACAACTTCCTAAAGTTGACCGCAGGCTAATCGCTTATAGGTCGTTTGGACCTCACGGTATTGTTCTGAAAACCCAAAGTGCAGTAAATATCACTTTTATTTACGTTGTGAAAGCCTGCAGAGATGGTCCGACATGCAGCAGAATCCTGCCGGCTGAGGGTTGTCCAGGACAACACACTGACGGCCCTAATACTAACAGATAAATAATATTCTATAAAAAAAATAACACTAATAGACAAATAACAATAGAAGCCGCAAACTAATCCCTACTTTTATGACCAAAGGCTTTTCAAACCCATCTCATGCTGACTGCACCTTCAAGCATCGAGTGTGTGTTGATATTTAGCATCTGGTTGTGGGAGCGCAACCCATCCAGCGCACAGATCAGCCAAGAGAAGCTGAAGCGATGCTTAGAATAACCCTCTGAAGCTCTCCAGGAGGAAGTGCGGATGCTGGTGGGAGAGGAGTGTGCTCTGCGCCGGCTTTGCTCTATTATTAGAATTCTTCGAGGCTCTTTGCTGATTTTCTTTGCAATTACTTTGCAGCCGGTTGGCATTTCCATATCAGATAATTGTCCGATAGTTTCTATGATGTACCTCATTTGATTCGATCAGAGCGATTTTTCTGCAGGTTGCATAACAAACAGCGCCGCTTCAAGGGGTGAGAAGTTCAGCGCCGGATTCGGCCCCAGCGCTCCGGAGAGGCTATTCTCGACTTCTTCTCGATAGCTCCCTGAACCTTCTGCTTTGTCTCACGGTGGTAAACCTGCGCTGGCGTTTGAGGATTGAAACACGCCGGGGAAATGAAACCAAAACGGCCAACATCGTCCCCCCCTGATATATTTGACATATAAGGAAATGCACCGATGGAGGCGGAATCGGTTTCTGTCCAACATCGTTACCGTTTCCCGCGGTAATTGCAGCAGGAAAAAAAGCCCAAAACAAAATTATATTAGATTACACTTGATGGTTTCAATTGCATCAAATCAAATTAAAAGAACCGTGTTGTGCTTTAAAGCACTCAGTCAACAGAGGCGGGGTGAAGGAAAGGCTGCGTCGCCGCGGCGCTGATCGAGCGC
This sequence comes from Fistularia commersonii, assembly GCF_037954325.1. NCBI lineage: Eukaryota > Metazoa > Chordata > Actinopteri > Syngnathiformes > Fistulariidae > Fistularia > Fistularia commersonii. The sequence goes on along the minus strand of NC_141287.1, from coordinate 15,500,628 downwards.
TGTGGAAGATGGCGGGGCGGCGTAACCATGGGAGAGGTTCACTTCGAGGGAGGGAAAAACCTGAGGGTAGCAGACACTTTATAAACATCTCGCGGCGTTTTAATTCAATTGTGATCGCACGAAACTCGATTACATTGAGGAAGAAAATAGGGAAAAATCGGATAGTTTACAAAGCACGCCAGGTGGGCACAATATAGTCAGTACATCCTGGATTGGAAAGCGGTTGCACTCGGTGCTTAATTAAAACAAGAACAGAGAAACAACAATAGAAGTTCTTTCATTTATTCATTTGTGGGGTTGTTAGAGAATAACCCAGCACTCATTGGACGAGAGGTGGGTTCAACCTTGACTGGTTGCCAAGCAACCATTCACCCTCTCATTCACACATCCGGACAATTCTGGCTCTCAAATGAACCTCCTGCATGTGTTTGGACTGCAGAAGGAACTCGGAGAACCCGCGCAGAAATAGGAAGCCCATGCCAAATGATTTTATATATATATAAATTCGTTTTGCATTATTGTCAATATTTAAAGAAACTGGATCTTTATCTAAAGGACAATCATGGCGGTTCTCAAATAAATGATTGAAATGACTATTTTACATGTTTTAATCTTGAAATATTTTCAAATACTATTTTTCTAAATGTGCCTCATCTCCTCAGTTTCTCATCTAAAAATACAGCCAACATAAAATAATCTTTACAAACCTTTTGTTCAACCTTCGCTTTGATGTAAAACAAACCGTTAACCAGACAGCTTCACCAGAGAGCCATACTATATATATATTTATATGATATAGTGATATATATATATATATATCATATATTTATATGTATGTATGTATGTATGTGCAATAAATGTTTTAGTGTATAACAACCCCTACTTATACGCAAAATTACTACATGTAATCATATACATGTGCTTGTAAAGACACACATACGTATATACATTACATATATTTTTACATGCCTTTAACTTGATTTTTATTTATTTTCTTTTGATCTCTACTGTTCTTTCCCCGCTTGACTCTGTAGCAGGAGCTGCTTTCAAAGAAAACCAATTTCCCCCCTGGGGGATCAATAAAGTATTCTGATTCTCATTCTGATATATAAAGGTAAAAAGGGGTTGTATATCAAGAGGAAAGAGGAGATGATGGCTCAAGCTGAGACAGGTAAAGATGCGTTGGAGGCGCTGGAGAGGGGATGCTGTTACAGCGATTGAGTCTTTTCCTGCCAGATCAGAGACATGTCCAAAAGCCGAGGGGCCCCCGGGGACCCCTGGAAAGACCGGTGAGTGTGGAGAAAGCGAAAGAAAAAAAAAAGGAAGAGGGGATTGAGGCGCAGAATGCGGGATTCTTTGCATAAGGGAGGGAAAGATGGCGGTCCATTTTCCGCAGAAGCATTTGAGATGAAAACACCAATCCGAAAGTAACGTTCATATTTATTTAGGAATAAAAGAACAATAAAAAACAGATTATCGATCTTCTCCTCGGATGTTCTTTCCTGCGCCGCTCCTTGTCTTTACCCTCTCTTCTCCTCCACCTTAAATCATTCTCCCGTCTCTCTCTCTCTCTCTTTCTCTCTCTCTCTCTCTCCTCTGAGAGGTAAACTAGCAATGACCTCGCCCCCCCCCTTCCTCTTATAATTCTCTTACTTTCCTTTGTTGCTGCATTTACAGCGGCGCACATCTCTCGGCAACGCAAGAGATGGGATCTTCGGGGGGGAAAGAGATGTTGCGATGAAGGTGGGGGCAAATACAGTGAGGAGCGAAAAGAAAGCCTCTGTCTAACTGCAGAGGAGGTCTCCAAACCCCTGGTAGACTTAACACTTTCTATAAATATGCCGGGGAGGCAAAGTACACTCAATTTATTTGAATTATGCTGTAAAAATGAGGCAATACCTCAAAGTACAACATGGTAGCCTGACAAATTACAGCCTTTCAAAGAGCAGATTAAAGTAACTCTGCGCATCACTCAGAGCGTACAATTAATAAATAGAGGTTAGTACTTTTATTCCCGTGGCTGGGGGGGGATTTATTGCACAACCGCTGATATGTGCGGTGCTGTTTTTGTGGAAGAGGACCCGAACGCGGGCGAATCCCGTTCCTGTTGGCTCTATCCTTCACTGTCCGACCCCAAAACCAGCCAGACTGCGCGTAGCCTTGTTTTCCTGTTGCTAAGCAAAGTCCCAGAGGGCTCCTGGAGGAGGGCTCAGGCTGAAATATAGGGCCGATATTAGCCTTCGGATCAAAAAGTGGAGGTGCCGCAGTTGGGTATGAGGGGCGCCATGTACCTTGAATCAATACGACTCCGGTGGTCCTGCGGATGCTCCAGGATAGCTCGAAGTGGGAGCTTTTGATTGGATTCCACCCATGCGTGCACGATACCTCCACGGCGATTCATCGAATGTCTAAGACCGAGCCCAAATTCAAATAGCTCAAATACTCAAACCGTCCAAAGGGCCCCCTCGCGTTTCACTATCATCGACTCGGTGCCCAGATCTTCTCTCGGTGATATATTGACCTCGTATCCTGGGCTCTGCATGGTGACGGGAGGACAGCAGCCGCCAATCTAATACGATTATCTACAAAAGCTTATCCAGGCTTGATGCGCAACACAACAGAGACACGGCATGGTTCGCCCAGGACGTGAGAATCAGACTCACAACAGTCAGTTACCAAGTTACTGAGCTCCTCTTCTGTGGAAGCTCCTCTGTGGAACCATCTTCCAATCTCCATTCGGGGACTGGACCCCCTCTCTTTGTTTAAAAATGGGCTTAAAACCTTTCTTTATGAGAAAGCTTATAGCTAGGGCTAAGCTAGCCCCTGATTACGCTGCCATGACCTTATCTGCTGACGGATGCACTTCTCTCATTCCACCCACTCTTCCTACATGATGGCTGCCTTGTATCTTCTCCAGAGTCCTGGTGCAGTCTCATTTTGCGTTGCCTGATCTACTGCAGTGTCCCTCAAGGCGTCCACCATTGCAATTCCTGTTCTGACTATTAAAGCTCTCATTGTATCACATTCATGCACATGTTCAACATGATAATGATAACAATAACAACAACAATAATACTAATGATAATAATGATAATTGGATGATTATGTTAATATTAATAATAACAATGATAAGATAATTATAATATTAATAATAACAATAATAATAATATAATTATATAATAATATCGTTATTATTATTATTGCTATTGCTGCATGTTACTGTTAGTGCTACTATTGATACTCGAAATAGATCTTCAGTGTCCTCATACCTCCTCTTTCTCTATATACTCTGACGTTTTACCTCCCTCTGTCCTTCTACCCGAATGACCGCTGAGCTCAGATCTTTCCAGGGTTTCTGCACCAGTAAAAGGCAGCGTTCAGCCCCCGCCGCCGAGTGCTTAGGGGGAACGTCGGGTTTCTGTAGCTCACTTTAAAGAGTGCGGTCCAGACCTGCTCTGCATGGAAAGTGTCACAAGACAACCGTGTTGTGATTTGGCGTCAAATAAATTACAACTGAGTGGACTTGAAAACTTTGCAGTTCGTTAGTCCGGTCAAAATGGTCCGGTCGAAGGTACTTCCCCTCAAACGCCGCTGCCAGGAAATGCTGCAGCTCGCGTAGGAGCTCCAGCCTGATGTCAAACTCAGCGCAGCAAAAAGAAGCAAAGCCAACCGAACCAAAATGGACCTACATTGTCTTGCCGCAGGTATGTTTTTGGAAATCAGACCGGGAAACGTTATAGATTCGATTTTCGGTTTTTCATTTCCACGGGGCTTGTCATTACGAATTTAGGTTTTTCATTGCGCGAGGGAAATGTTTATTATACAAAAAGCCACATCCACATCCATGGGTAGCTGCGCTTTAAGAAACTCCTGAGAAATAACACTGATTGACATCCCTTAGAGGTAGTCCTGATTTCTTTGGTTGCTGCCGCGACCATACTTTGTTGAAGAAACACACACAAATTACTCTGCGATGACATTATAACCTCATATCTTGTAAGTTAGTATTACAGAGCAAAGCCAGGCTGATAGACAGCAGCCTCCAACCTTGTCTGGGCTCTTGTTAGCCTATAATTAGGCTTTGACAGCCAACCTTGACCGGTGCCCCGAGCCCTTCTGCATATATATGCGCAGACAGTAAACTCTGACCGGGCTCCACCCCTGAACCCTCCAGATGCTATACCCCAGTTCCAGGCTCTGGCGTGGGCTTTCGGAGGAGGGGGTGGAGCGGCTCCATTAACCAGCCAGGACAGCTCCGAGACAAACGAGGTGTGCGGAGTCGAGTGCAGCTGCTCCTGCTGTGCAACTTCACACACACACGCACACACTCGCGCAATTCTCATAAATCACCACACTAGGCTCCGTCGGCCAGCCCGTGCTCACCCGGTGTTAAAAGCCAATCAGGAAAATTACATGCAAACTCCAAGGGACCTATTTTCACTTTCTTAAGAAATCATTAGTCAATGTTATGAGCTCTGACGTCTCCATAATACCGCAGCCGTCTGCTGGAGACCTGCCGCCCGCCCCACTTCCTGCCCAGAACAAGACCGACCCCTCCCCGTCGCCCAGATTCCCCACGAGATAGCGGCGGACCCCACAAGGGCGCAGGAAAACAAGCGTTGGCAAATAATCCAAAAGGTGCCGAGAAACAAAGGACGGGGTGCTCCGAGTAGAATCAAAAGTAAATCGGTTCTCCAACCTTTTGCTCGATTTATTCCTTTTTTCTTAAATCGTCCATTTTACTGATCACGCCGAATTAGACGCGATGAGGTCGGGCTGCCGTTACTGTCCCGCTAGCCTCCTAATCCAGACAAGCTACGACCCGCGATAGCCCATAATGTTGTCTGTAGCCAGTATAATGGGAGCTGCCGCATTATATATGCGGCAATAAAAACTGAGCGCCCATTTCTTGCATTCATCCATTTATATACATTCACTTCCTGTGCTCTTTATCACTAAGTTATCTTTGGACCCTCGGGTCGTACCTGGACGTGGTGTTGGCTGTGATTTTGAGGCTGCCAGGGTTGCGTATGAGTTTATCCAGGATGCTGACTATCTGCTCAAACTTGGGACGGTTGTTCCTTTCCTTCTGCCAGCAGTCCAGCATCAGCTGGTAGAGGGTGGCGGGGCAGTCCATGGGCGGCGGGAGGCGGTAGCCCTCGTCCACGGCCTTTATTACCTAGATGCAGGCGGGAAAAAGTGCTGAGGGTGAATAACAAGCGCTGATAATACAATATCAATTTAAAGGCATCAAATGCACAACTGATAAATTAAGAAATTCATGGAAAGTCTATCATTTCTAATGCCTGCAACATCTTGGTCTAGTTTCCATATTTGTGACAACTCCTCCTGGAAGTGTACCTCCCAGGGGTTCGGAGCTATTTCCATAATTTATCAAAAAAAAAAAAAAAATTGTCTGAATCACACTTCGGAACCAATCAGTGTGTAGGCCAAAGTCCTTGGGCAGGAGCTAATTGAGGAGTTAATTTTGACATGCCTTGTGGAAAGGATACAAACAAACACTGGAAAAAAAGAAGAGCTCCTAGGTCAAATTCTTATAAAAAAAACAACTCACAGAAAATAAAAACTTGCTAATTTTGCATTGGTTTATTTAATTCTGCAGAATCAGGCGGCTGCATGTCCTCCCGTCCTGCTGTGCTGCATCTATATTTTCAACACGGCACTTTGGAAGAGCTAACAACCGAAACTTTCAAAATGATTTGATATTTTATTCACGATTGTGTACCCGTTAGCTTATTCGGAGTCTTCCGAGGATGCGTCTCTTCATCGGTAACCTCATATCTTCCCCTAAAATGGGTTCCTTTAATTCAAAAGTTCCTGAGTGGCGGGGCTTGATCTACTGCAACGTCTAAACCATTAAAACCATTAAAGTTGTCTTCTTCGGTGTCATAATTGTACGGCTTCAGAATTTCACTATAATTTCATTGGTCTGATGTGACGAGGCTAATTGTTTTGGCGGCCTGAAGCTGGTTAGCCCAAAAAAAAATCCATAAATTAGCTGCATCATTGTTTAAGTGCTAAGTGTTCGAATCGTGTAAAAAAAGCAACAGCTTATTGTGCGGAAATTACGATTTTATTGTTTCATTTCAGCTATTAGCATGTCACTACATGTAAGCGCTACTTGTAACAGTAGTAATAAATCATAAGTTCCTGTCCCTCCCAACCCTCGTACCCCTTTCCTTTCCATCTATCTGTCCTCGGTTGAGGCAGAAGGCCGCCCACATTGGATTTGTCCAAGGTTGTAGCTGTCATCAGACAGCAGTGCTTTGGCACCATTTAAATAAAACCTGACTTTACCTCAGTCAACCTTCTAAACCAAGTGTTGTGATACATTTCTGCAGATTTTGACATTTTAATATGATTAAATGCTACTGTATTGCCTTTGGCAGTGTCATAATAAAAAATTTTCTACTTCATTTTAAACATTTTATTTTGGAAGCGCTGGCCAGCCGCGAGTGACCAGATGCCTCCGAGGCAGATACTCACATCTTGATTGGACATCTCCCAGTACGGCCGCTCCCCGTATGACATCACCTCCCAGAGCACGATGCCGTAACTCCAAGCATCGCTGGCTGACGTAAACTTTCTGTAGGCAATGGCCTCGGGGGCCGTCCACCGGATGGGGATCTTACCCCCCTGGGACACAGAGAGCAAGATAGAGAATCCATTAGACATTAGATGATTGCAATAATGCAGTTGTGGAATATAGGAGAGTTGAAAATGTAGACGCGTTTGATGTAATTTAATGGAGATACTTTGCAGAAACAGTGAATATCGCAGAGCCGTGGTCCGTCTCTCCAGTATGGAGATGCAGACCTTTAGAATTTATGACAAGACATTGGATGTACTTTAAAATGACACTTTTTATGATTTCAGTGTAATTAGATTACATCCGCGAGCTTTTATTGTGGAAGTCTTGTCACAATCGATGACCTGCGCAGCCGTAGCCTTCTGGAAAGACCCCGGGGGGAAACTGTTTTGAAGCAGCAGCGGGCGCGTTCAGAGAAGGACTTGGCAGCCCGGCAGCCTGCTGCAGCCAACCGGGAGCCGAAGGACGCTGGAAAAGAAATGCCAAAAAAAAATCTTTTCCGTCGGGAGAAGCCATCGCTGAATAAGGGAATACTACATTTGACGTAGCTAAGGCTTCATCGCACCTAAAAGCATGGCTGCTGCTTCCAGTGTTCACACCGAGGATGTAAAATAAGAGCTTTTCTTTTGGGGGTCCTGTAAGGTTCACCACCTGCATGTCTTGATCTTCACCTTTCCCAGCACTGACGTCCATATCCAATTATGATTGTTATGGACTTGTATTCTGCAGCCTCAAAAAGGCTGCTGAATCCCATCAAAGCACTTTAATGCTGGACTTTCAAAGGAGAATTTTAGCATCCATTGATTAATTGACTTTCCCACGGCCCGCGCTCGCCATATTCCGACTGCAAGAGACGAGGACTGCAACACTCTCCTGCGTGATTTCTCACCACCGCGTCTGCTGCATTTGTCATTCCAGCCGTGAAGCGGGACAATAAGGTAAACCGAGCTGAAGGAAGGGAGGCCAAGAGCTGCCAAAGCAAACAAAGTCACCAGCCAAGTCACCCTGCTCTTGCCCGTCGACACACACCCGCCTTTAAAAAACACACACACACACACACACACACACACACCGTCTGTATACTGCCCGGATACTAAATGAATACTGTGAATGGATATGACACATGCCCATGCAGTCACTGGAACAACCTGCGTCCATAAGAGTGCAAAGCTGTAGGAACACACACACTCACACACACACACACACACACACACACACAGACACAGGCAGAAAGGCTTTATCGAATGAGAACACACAAACATGGGAGTTTTGGGAGAGGGCCGGACGTGAATCTCCGATGCGTAGAGAGTTGTCAGTTACTGTAACATGGAGAAGTTTATTATTCTGTCTTATTATTGTAGATTATGTATTTCTGGGAGAAAGGAAAACGCCACACCGACTGTTTATTTGACAAGCAATCTACAGCCGGGCAAATTACACCATGTTTAAAGGGGACTGCACGCATGGTCTCCACCACAGGATCCTGTGACGAAAGTGACCACACACATGCAAGAAGTACAGCTGTGCGCCTGGAGAGCGCCGCGCCGCCGCTCGTGTTTCAGTCTGCGGGATTCCAGTCGGGGGGAAAGTGACACGACTGTTGTCGGACCCGAATGCCGGCAGGCTGAACGTCTCCCTGTTCGCAGATTTTTGAACTGAAATTCAACCGGGTTGAGGTTTTGGCTTTTTTTTTCGCCTTCGAAAAATTGCACATTTAAACTCAAACACTAAAGGGGACATGCAAGATAGGTGGTGGGAGACTATAGTATTAACAAAAAAAAAGGAGGCGGGGCTTGCAGCGAATTGAAAAGGAATCTCATTACAGCAGGCAGAAAGCAGTCGGTTGAATTTCCAAAATAGGGGCAGGGCTTGCAGAGGAGAAAAGGTTATCTGCTCTACAAAAAGGGGTGGTGGCAAAAAAAAAAAAAAAAAAAAAAAAAAAAAGTCACATTTACAAAAAAAGGGGCGGGACTTGAAAAGAAGAAAAGGCTATCTGCATTTCAACGGGGATGTGACAAACAATTTCATCTCCCAAAAAGGGGTGTGGCTTGCAGACAGTAGAAATGCCTATCTGCATTACAATAGGGATGATAGCACACAATCGAATTCTGAAAAAGGGGGCAGGGCTTGCCAAGTAGAAAACGCTACCTGCATTACAATGAAGCTGTGGCAAGCTATTCTATATCCCCAAAACAGGACAGGGCTTCCAGTCAAAAGAAAAGGCTATTTGCATAACTATCTCCCCAAAAAGGGGCGGAGCTTGCAAAGGATAAAAGGCTGCCTATATTACAATAGTTATGGTGGCAGATAATCGAATTCCCAAAAAGTAGGCAGGACTTGTAGAGAGTCGAAAGGGCTCTCTGCATCAAGACAGAGATGATGGCAGATGATCAATTTCCCGAAAAAAGGGAGGAGAATCTCAGGAGTGCAGGATTGTGCTTTTGAATATGCGCGAGAGTTATGTAGGCAGTGCGGAAATGCAGCCTGTTCCAGTTATTTATATTTTCCGTGATACGTAAACCTTCTCTCCCACGCGATTCGACCATCAGCTCTGGGTTTTTGTCCTTCGTCTCACCCTGGTGGTGTATGCAGCCTCAGGGTCGTCCTCCAGCACCCGGGACAAGCCGAAGTCGGACACTTTGCACACCAGGTTGCTGTTGACCAGGATGTTCCGGGCCGCCAGGTCCCGGTGGACGTAGCCCATGTCGGACAGGTACTTCATGCCTGAGGCGATGCCGCGCAGCATGCCCACCAGCTGGATGCCCGTAAATTGTGCGTCATGTTTCTGAGGAAACAAATAAAAAAGAGAGGGAATGAAAAGACAATTAGCGTCACACCTTTAATCGTCCCATAATACAAACGGAGTCTGAACTTTCTCACTAAGATGAAAGCCCTGCGCGTTTGTAACCGCTGCACATTCATTAACCTTTAAAAGTCATCCTTGGCATTAAGCTCAACTGTCGACGTACGGAACACAGAATTAATATTCTTTATTCAAACAATGTTAAGGGGCTCCATTGATTTCTTAGATGTCTCGATTTAAAGTTTTAGGGTTCCTGTCCTCTGACAACAATAAAAACAACTGAATGCTCACGATTTAACACGATTAGATAACGAACGGTTTAGTTATATTGCATTTTATTTGTTTTGTCTCTGTAATCCACTACAAATGCACCACTGAACCATTCGGCACACACACACACACTTGGTCACCCGCAGTAGTCTATATTTATTTGTTTTGCGCAATTTAATGTTCAATTCAGCTGCGTTTATGGATAGCGAAACTTATCATCTGTACTTTCTTCTTGTAAATGATGTCTATCGTTGCCTGCGATAGTTTACCAAATTTAATGCACATATCCATCTCTCTAATAAATAAATCATATCCAATCTGTATATAACCTCTATATTATTGACATAAAACACATGTCAGACCGTTACCATCATCTCCGGACTATAAGCCGCTACTTTTTTCACACGTTTTGAACACTGCGGCTTTGACAATGATATGGCTTATTTCTTGTTTTTTTGGGGGCTGACGAGCTTCATGCCACCAAACCATTTAGCCTCGTCACATCGGACCAATGAATTACCTTGAAATTCCGAGGCCGTTCAATTCCGGGACCAAAGAACACAACATTGATAGTTTCAGTGCGAAGGAGGAAGACCAAGATAGAGATCAGCCGGAGTAGGATAAAGCAGAGATAGAAAATTGATGGATTGTGTTATTTATTATTAATCATTTTCATCAGCCATATTACAGGCACTGTTCAGAAAAAGGCATTTCCAGCACATATTTCTGGATGATACCAGTATGTATGTAATTAAGAGTTAAAAAAAAATGTTTTTGTGTAAATATCTCATGTTACAACATGGACACCTGCAGCTTATAGGCAAGTGCGGCCTATATATGTACACTTATATTTATTTAGTAATTTTTAGCTGGAACGGCTCATATTCAGGGGCGCTCAGTAGTCCAGAAATTACGGTAATGAATGTAACTGCAATTTATCTTTATTTTAAATTATCAGCACCCACTGATTTTTTTTTGCACCTCTGGTTCGATGCTAAACTGCATTTCGCCGCGCCTGCACTTATACATGAATAATGAAAATAAAGTTGAATCGGTTAACAACTGACAACCCTTTAATTTTAAGCTAATTCATATCAATAAATAGTAAATGGTCTCAAACACTGGGAGCAGCTGGGGGGGTCCGATGTTTTGCCCGAGGCGGGAATCAAACCGCCGACGTTACGACTGTAAGGCGGCCTGCTGGGCCAGCTGAGCCCCAGCTGCGCACGTTATACATTTGTATTATCACTATATTGCACCTTAATGACAGAGCCACCTTTTTGCCAGAAAATCTGACCGAGCGTTCAGACCGGATGGGATAATCGCGATGGACGTCTGGAAAGGAAAATAAATAGGGGAAGCACGGAGAATGAGGAGTCCACCCCTCCGTCCGTCCGTCCGTCCATCAATCTCTATTTCGCACGTGAGCCACTTCTCGGGGGTTTTTTAACGAAGACAGCAACATTTTGGAGACGGGCGCGGAGCGACAGAGGTATTTTTATTTGGAAAAACCGGTGCGGCTCCGGCTCACCTCCATTTTCATCTGGAGCAATTAGTGGCCAGACCACCTGGCTTAGTCAGAGCAGAGCTCTGCAAAGTCAGACTTAAACTACAATGCCATAAGGTATGAATGAGTGTGTGTGTGTGCGTGCCAGCATGCGCGCACATGCGGAACATTTACAATGATGAAGTACAGGCCCCTGGCGAGATGTCAGAAAACAACAGCTACCCCTCCAGGATGTGAGTGGACGCTGTGCAGACATGTGGAAAAGGGCTGAAACATCAGTGCAGATGTTTTCATGCCAGTGTTATGGCTTGGCAGTTGTGTTTTGACTAATTTCAGCGAGGCGGGTTAATTCCGCTCAAAGAGGCAGAGGCACTGTGGAAATTAGAGTCACTCTGGTCCAGATGAGCGGTCAGGACACAATTTACTGTAAAAATAGGAGAAGTTCTGCACTTTAAACGGGAACCCGTGGGGCCTGCCCCTCCCGAGGCATGGCCTTTTGTGGCACGATTCTTCTGGAAGCTTGCAAACTTTCCCAGCGCCGATGACAACAAACCATCATTTCTCCTGAAATGCATTGCTTGCTTTGAATAAAATTTCCTTCGTTTCTTTGGGAGCGGCGTTGCATTTTAAATCTCGGAAAAGAAAGAATAAGATAGGCTTTATTGATCCTTCGGAGAAATTAAATCGTCATTGCAGCGCCGCAGGGGAGAAAAGTGTGCAAATAACAACAATAGAAGACGACTTTCTGCAAAGAGTGTGTGCAACAGATTCAATAGAATATAAAATATGAAAATATAGAAATAAATACCATAATTTCCGGACTATTGAGCTTACCTGAATGTAAGCCGCACCAGCTAAAAATAACTAAATAAATATATGTGGGCATACACAGGCTGCATTGATAAGCTGCAGGTGTCCACGTTGTAACATGAGATATTTTCAGAGAAACATTTTTTTTTTTAACTTTTAAATAAAAACATCCACAATTACGTACTGGAAATGCTTCTTTCCGAACAGAGCCTGTAACCCGTCTGATGAAAAAGATTAATAGTAAATAACACAATTCATCCATTTTCTATCCCGGCTTTATCCTACTCCAGCTGATCGCTATCTTCATCTTCTTCCTGCACACTAAAACCATTAACGTTGTGTTCTTTGGTGTCGGAATTGAACGGCCTCAGAATTTCACGGTAATTTCATTGGTCCGATGTGACGAGGCTCTAAATGTTTTGGCGGCATAAAGCTCATTAGCCCCCAAAAAATCCATAAATAAGCCATATCATTGTTGAAGCCCCAGCGTCCGAGCGTGTGAAAAAAGTAGCTTCTTATAGTCCGGAATTGACGGTAAAAGATTACCACTTCCATCTGTCAATGCAGACTATCGGGCAACGGTGCGGTAGAAAAAAAAACGCAGAGGTTGTGAAACGGAGTTTCAGCAGGATGTTTAAGCTCTGATAGGGTGATTATCATTCTACTGGGTGTTATGTTTCACGAATAGAACTATGAACCACAAGGTTGTGTGTATGTGTGTGTGTGTGTGTGTGTGTGTGTGCGTTATCTCTTACCCTCAGGAAGCTGTCCAGCGATCCATTCTCCATGTACTCAGTGACAATCATGACCGGCTTACCTGCAACAGAACATGAGATTTTAATCTGGCGTCACATCATTCACGCCGTCATTGTTTGCTCGCCGCGCAATAAAAGAGGACTTCGCCGAACTGCAGGATCGGACTGATCCGAGATTTATTCCCCCGTAACGGTGATGCGATACCGAGTCAAAAGGGAGGTTTATTGGAGGTTTGCTTGACTCGAAGCAGATCTAAGAGGGAATGGGTTCAACATCATTTGTCAAATATGCACGGGTACACACACACGCACACACACACACACACACACACACAGAAACACACACACGTTTAGGGTCCCAGTAGGTCAGCTGTCAGAGTATGACATCTTTATTTCAGTGGAAGATCTGGCTATAAATCCGTGCTGCATGCTATCATCTGTACCTGATCAGGCCGCAGCTGACATGGGGTTTATTGCAGGGGAAAAAAAATCTCCTTAAGAAACCCTTAAATCAGCCTTTGTTAAATGAGCGGCGGCGGTGTCAGGGCCTGTTTGCGTCCCAGATGGCTTTGTTTCTCCTGCCTCGCTCTTGACGAACCCACCAGCTGCACGCTGCGTCTCCATTTTACCCTGATTATGGTGACCTCCTCCTCCTCCTCCTCCTCCTCCTGCTCCCCTTCACCCCTACGCTTACCTTGGCTCTTCCATGTCTTTCCCCGCCATCGCCGTGACACGCCCTTCACCTCAAATACCCTACCTTCCATTCCTTTCATTCATTCATTATCCAGGCAACCATTATTCACTCTCTCATTCACACATGGTACAGGAACACGTTCACGCTCCCAGTGCGGCCTGACGAATGATGAGGGTTCCCTGAGCGTAACTCCTCTCTGCTTTCACGTCATTTTTCAGCAAACCGGAAAATGCTGTACCCTGAAATTGACGCTTTCTCCGAGTTTGTTGACAAATGTAGAAAAAGGGGTGTCCAACGCAACAGTATGTGACGCAGGTTTGGGAGTGGGAACGCGTCTTATAGACATTTGATAATTCATCCACATACAGTTGGTGAAATACAAGCACTCACTTGGTTATTCACGCGTCAAGTGCAGGAGAAACACTAGTATTTCTGTCCCCCCTTCATTCATTCATTCATTCATTATCGATGCTGCTGATGAGCACTGTGGGGGGCCGGAGCCCGGCTCAGCTGTCTTTGGGCGAGAGGCGGGGTTCACCCTGGACGGGTCAGTGATAGGGACACATATGGAGACACATGCAACCACTCACCCTGTCATTCACGCGTAGAGATATTCAGACATTAACCTTCTTATTCACAGCCTGCATGTGTTTGGACTTTGGGAGGAACCTGGAGAACCCTGAGGGGAATCCAATCAGCAACCATTGAACAATAATTTATATATATATATATATATATATATATATATATATATATATATATATTGTTTATACATATTTAATTATTTATTATGTTATTATTATTTCTTTCTTATTATTATTTATTATTATTAGTATTTATTATTTTCTCTTTATAAATTATGTATTATTATTATTTATTTTTATTTTTATTAATTGATGAATTTATTTTCCATTTATTTGATGCTGCTACCCCATGCGTCCCCCAATTGCCATCCAGATTTTTTCCCGATTCCGATTCTGATTCTTGGAGTGAGGTGGACTCGCGAGCCACCTCACCAGATTAATTTCATTAAATCAAGATAGTTTACCGAAGGATGACGTGAGTCACTATTTAAACGGCCTGCTCTTCAGCACAAATAGCCTTATTACATTATGCACTTTCATCATGGGAGGAAAAAGCATGGTTTGGGTTAAAATGACCTGATGCTTTCCACGGCCTCGTCCCCGGGAGGAGAGCCATCCTCCGGGCTCAGGCAGGAGGCGGAACGGGGTCTCCTGGAGCAAACTTAGTGCCGTCTCTCCCTCCATGAACATCCCCTCAGAAATCACCCAGAAAAGCTGTTGAACAGCAAGATCTTCCACCTCCTTGTACTATCAGGACGTTTCTGAGCTGGGCAGCAGATGTCCACAGGCCGGCGGCCTTCGTTGCAAACACACAGACTGTGAGCAACAACACACCTTCTTAGCACTAAACCTGGCGAGGACAGACCGTTCTAGACAGGAGATCTTATTAGATAAGCACCTGTGTGTGTGTGTGTTTGTGTGTGTGTATGTGTGTGTGTGTGTGTGTGTGTGTGTGTGTGTGTGTGTGTGTGTGTGTGTGTGTGTTTGTGTGTGCGTGAGGGGGTATTTTTCTGCTTCTGTTGAAATAATGAGAGCGTTTTTTATCGATGTGTTTGAAATTGCAGGACATGTCTATATACCATAACAACTTATTATAAAACTATTCCATCATCCATTCATCCATTCATCCATCCATTCATTCATTCATTCACTCATTCATTCATTCATCTGTACTGCTTATCCTGTGCTCAGGGTTGCAGGGGCCAATCACCATGCGAGAGGCGGCATTCATTCATCCATTCATTCATTCATTCAGTCATTCATTCATATCTCACATAAAGACATGCAACCATTCACTCATTCATTCATTCACACATCATATAAAGAAGGATTCCCTCTCACTCACACGTCACAAAGAGACTCTACATTTCACCCTCTCATTCGTACATCTCGACTGAAAGGTTGTCCTATCCTCCGTCACATTCACCAGCGCCTCCTTTTAACCTCTATTTTTTTCCCCCCGTTCCCTAAATTTGCATGTGTCATCCCCTAACTCCGTTGTTTATTTTTACCCTTGGTGTCACTCCTCTTGCATCATGTTTATTATTGTCATTGTTCCTATCCTTGTCATTTTGGTTGTTTATTCTCTCCCTTGTTGTTTTTTTCAGTCTGTTGTCTTTTTTTTATCCTTGCTGTTGTTTATTTTGTTTATTTTTTGTGGGTGTCTTTTGCTATCTTTTAATTGTCTCTTTTATTTCTATTTATACTCATATTTATTGATATTATCATTTTTGCACAGCTGTGACAATGGAATCTCCACTTTGGGGCTCAATAAAAATTGTCGGTGAAGATGAACCTCACTGCCCTTTTGGCTATGGGAAGGCGGGCATCAGGGTATCGGGGTATCTGGGTATCTCGGCGTGGACGGAGGCAAGCCGACCGCTACGCGAGGGAACGCTACGCTACGCTGGTGTGTGAGTCGGGAAATATGCAGCCTGCAGATCTGCCAAAAGCAGCAGCAAGGTAAATGGGGTGTGAAAGTCTTGGGATTATTAAGAATTAACAGGAGCAGCTTAATAAATCACCCAAAGCTTTGTGTGTGTATGTGTGTGTGTGTGTGTGTGTGTGTGTGTGTGTGTGTGTGTGTGTGTGTGTGTGTGTGAGGAAACCTTGAGGAAACCAAACAGACCTTTTAAAAGTGCCCTGCACTTGTGCTGTATCAGCTCAAACATGTGTTAGGTATAACGCACTGAGACACACACACACACACACACACATACACACACAAACACACACACACAATGCTGTGTGCGCGCAGTGGGATGGGCATTCCTGATTGGTTTGAAAACAGGAAATGGCAACAAACTGCCAATTAAGCTGGGATATATCATAACCTTCACTCTCTCTGTCACTCTGTGTGTGTATATATTTATATATATATGGTTGTGTGTGTGTGTGTGTGTGTGTTGGGGGGGGTCTCGATATTATTTCCTCAGAAAATATTCAGGCTTAAAAAAACAACATCTTTAACCTAATTATATTGTAAATAAAATAAATAAATCTCGAAGAGAGTAGTCTCCTTCCACTGGGAACTAGCAGACAAGGGGTTCGAAGGCGGAAATTGAATTATGAAAATAAAGTGAAATAAGAAATATGAAAAAAAACAGAAAAATAAAATAAAAAAATTAAAAAAAAAAACTATGAAATGTCCAAGAATATGATGGCGGTATGTTAAAGATTAAATGGGCAGCTTGATAGATCAAGCAGGATGCAAAGAATCATTAATACCAAGTCATCAATAAGAGAAGGCACAGGTCCAACAGTGAGTCCTATGAATGATGTTGCTATAACGTGCGTTATTAAACACGAACCCCTGCCAAAAGCATTGCATTGATTGACCCAGGCTTCTGTGCATGGATCAAGGACACCAGTGGACCCTTAATACCGCCATCTCAGCAGACGTTCCTGTGCATCAAGCATGGAATCTACATTTGAATCGCTTGAATTTTTGCCAGATCGGGATATTTTTCAAGAGTGAATCTCCAGATGCAGCGGTTTATATCTCCTTCTGAATGACCTGGGCTTCCTCAGGTCCAAGTTGACAAAAAGTGATGACTCCTGTGTTTGGAAGATAAATGACCTTTTTTCTAAATACACCATGTGTATTCTGTAATTTAATGTCCTTCTCTTTCTCTAAATCAATGCCATTTGTTTGGGAGCGGTTGTATGTCAGCTGGCGCCATTCAAGTAGTAAAATTGACGGTACAATTCCTGGCACCCATCGCCTGCCAAAGTGCCCCTGAGCATTTATCTATATATATATATATATATATATATATATATATATATATATATATATATATATGCATACATATATATATATATGAAGAAGTGGAGACCATTAACTCTGTTTAAGAGTCGCCAGCAGGCTGCTCTGAATATTGAACCCTTTTATTTTAAGCTTTAAAAAGACCAAATCTCTTCCCTCGGGAAACTTCAAAGTTTCACTTCTGCTCCCGTTTGAACCAGAGCGCACTGTTAAAGTTGAAAAGGTAAAGTTAAAATATCTGCCACTGCACAGGCATACTTAGGCATTATGGTGCATGAAAAAGAAGGAAAAAAAAAAGAAAGTGAAGTATATGTCGATAAATGATGTGCAAAATAAAACAGTAAAATTTTGAAAAAAAGGGTGAACTACAAACAAACAAAAATAACACAAAATGTGCAGTTTTTTGATATAAAAAGCCTTGCAGCACAAGGCCGCTAAATAAAGCATTTTCAAATCAGCATTTCCTTCTTATATACTAGAATAGAAACATACATCCACAGTCTGCACTTTTGGGGTTCCAAGGCGCTTTAACACAGCAGAGCATTCATCCTTTCACCCAGGGATAGTTCAAGGCCCGAAGCGTCGGAGCTACATGAGGAATGTTCTGCAGCCAGACAGGAGGAGTTCAATCCCTACACCGAGAAAAGGGTGCGACTGAGCACTGAACGCGATCAGTCGGAGGAAAAGAAGAGCGAGAAAATGAGAGTTTCTCCTCTGCAGAACTTCTGAAAAAGAGCGAGGTTGGACTTGTTTCGCGGCGACAAAGTTCAGACTCATTATTTCCGTCTTTGTGCAGTGGTTCCTCCTCGAGGAGGCCTCGGGTGCGCTAATGATAGTCTTATAAAGAGACCCGGAGGGGAAGCGAGTCTAAGGTATGGATTTATGGATTTACGCCCGCTTAGGACAGAGGCTTTGATCAGAGCACATTGATCTAGAGAGATTTACACTGCCGGACGATAAAAAAAAAAAAAAAAAAAAAAAAAAAAAGCCGTGCTTTTCGCAAAAGCGCCGGCCAATTTAGGGCCATTTGTCAAAGGCTATTGCGAATGCGGAGTGGGAGAAAAGAGACCCCCGGCGGACCAGCGCCGCCACCACACATCAATACGGATCACTCCTTATGCGATTTCTTCTCCAGTAGAAGGTAGATGCGGTCGTGCACGGCTCCTGTACTCACTGCGTGTCACCACCCCCTCCAGCCTGATGATGTTGGGGTGGTCGAACTGTCCCATGATGGACGCCTCGGCCAGGAAGTCCCGCCTCTGCTTGTCCGTGTATCCCCCCTTCAGCGTCTTGATGGCCACGCAAATCTCCTTCTTGCTGGGCAGCTTCAGACGGCCGCTGCAAACCTCGCCAAACTCACCTGGGGAGGGGGCGGAGCCAGAGGAAGGTGAAGGGAAGAGAAACCGTGAGGGTGCAGTTGATACATCGAGAGGAGGGGAGGAGTTTGTGGGGAACACGAAAGACTATTTTATACTTTAATTCTAATTTATTCCAGTTAGGTTTCGGCCACACACACACACACACACACACACACACACACACACACACACACACACACACACACACACACACACACACATTTTAATTGGACATGGGAGTGAGAGATACTTATACATAATGTAAATTATAACAATAATAAAGATAAAAAGATGATAATACTTGTAAAGCTAATTATAAAAAATAGTTCAATTTACAATGACAATTAACAATATTAATAATCATAATCATATTACTCATTATGAATAATAATAAATAAATAATAATAATTACAATGAGAAATAAACCTCAATAATAATGATAATAATAATAATAATAATAATAATAATAATTATTATTATTATTATTATTATTATTATTGCAATAATAATAATAATTATAATAATTATAATAATAATAATAATAATAACTATGAATAACAATTATAACAATTATCATATTATTATTGTTGTACTAATAATGCTGATTGTAATAATAATAATGATACTGATAATAACAATGATAATGATGAATAATATCCAAGTTTTAGGACACATGGAGACTTCACATAGAAACCCCCCTCCTATGTAAATCCATCCAGGGACCTCCTTGCTCTGCCGCCATCAGCGTAGCATAGCACATCATATTCTCCGTATCGTACGTTATCGTCCCTTTGCAGCTCCGGGGGAGAGCGCGGGTCAAACCCTGGACATGAAGGTCTGGAAGAACTTAAGCCGGAATAATTACAACCTGTCAAAAT
The DNA here is from genome assembly GCF_037954325.1 of Fistularia commersonii. Lineage (NCBI taxonomy): Eukaryota > Metazoa > Chordata > Actinopteri > Syngnathiformes > Fistulariidae > Fistularia > Fistularia commersonii. The sequence goes on along the minus strand of NC_141287.1, from coordinate 15,481,091 downwards.
ACTCGCTGTGCTCCTTCTGGCCCTGAGCGGCGGCCGGCCGGGCCAGGCCGGGGGAGCGCTTCATGTGGTCACTCCGGGAAAGAAGATCTCGGTTCTAATGGGGCTTGATTGGGGCCGCTCGCTCCTTTCCTGTTTTGAGCGGAGCCGGCGTTTCCCACTTTGAAGATAAAGTCGGACCGACGTAAAGCATGTGCTCCGTCTTTTAACACACAATCACCATTTGGCGAGAGCTTCAAAGCGGAGTTAACGTGTTTCCCGGAGACAGATGGGGTCGGGGAGGAGATGTTGCTCGGCGCGCTCGTGCCGCTTCGCGAAAATCACACACATGGCCGGGGATTTGGATCATGTGGTTGACGGACAGGGGAGTCCGGCAACGTAGCCGCTATCAATCCTCACCGTTGATCCCGAATACCGCCGCAATTATCGCGTTCTCGAAAGACTTATCACGAACTGTGGTGATTAGCTGGAAAAAAAATGGATTGATTTGGAAACAGAAGAAAGAAGTTCAAATTCTTAAGCTGAGGCTGGAGGGAAGGTAACCCCGCTTCTCTCAGGCTCAACCCCTTTGAGACTTTTATTTATTTATCTTTCTTATTCAATTTCATACTTGCAATTACATCATTTCGGGCGGCGCGTCAGGCTTTGCTCGGCTCCTGGTGGAGCGAATCTACGCCACACGTAACGGAGTCAGATTCACTATTTTGGTCCCATTTTTGGTCCAATACAGACACCCATTGAAAAGATATCAGACTATTGATGTCGTACCCCGACTTAACCTGCTCCGATGATCGTGTGAATATTTGAGGATGTGAAATGATTCAAGTCTTGAGATAACTCCTGCATGATCCATTTTTACAACGAAACACTTCTGGAAAGACTCAAGATAAAATGCAAGTTATGTTTTGGAGCAAGCCTGGTATATAACCTGATTATTAATCATTACTGCATATGACTGGTCATTTATTCATGTACCATCTGCACAGCTTATCAAGGGGTGAACCCTGCACCAATCACAGGGTTCAACATTGAGATATGCAACCATTCACCCTTTCATTCAGATATCGCAGAGGTCTCTGATGAACCTTTTAGAAGTGGGGGAGGAACCCGGAGAGCCTGGAGGAACCAAGGGGTGAACATGGCAACTCCACACAGAAAGGAACCGGGGACCTTCTTGCTGCACCGCAGCGCCGTCCTATCAATAATTATTTTCCTATCATTAATCATGTTGTCTCGGTCAACGAGGTAAGTTTGTTTCATGATCTGCTCAATGACATTTTGCAAGAAAAAAAAAAAAAAAAATCAACATTTAGGGTCTAAATATCAGAAATTATATTCTTTACATGTTTTGGGTTTCGTTCGATTATGCATTGAGGACACTTGTTACTACGGAGACCGCCTAAACTTCAGGGTAAACGCGCAATTCTGTGTAATTGCTTTGGCTGGTTTGATCACAGGTTAATGCGATGACATCTCCAAATACTCTGTGAGAAAAGTAGAGCGCGGCGAAGTTCAGAGTCGGGTCTTTGCAGTGAGAAGGTCTGGTGAAGACAGGCCGCCGGTGTTTGCGTCAGTCCTAATCTCTTCTGTCTGCACTCGGCACGGATCACAATGCATCACCCTAAACATCTGCCTCGCCGCTCCGGTTCTCAGGAAGCACTCGAGAAGAGGATAGGAAATAACATGTTGGAGCGAAGCTGAAAGAGCGAGGAGTCATTGGGAGGTAAAGGAAGGCAGGCGAAGGAGGAGGGGGCATTAAAGAAATAAACCTGGCAGTTTCTTCTCCTTTTAATCCCTAAAACGTTCATTCTCATCTGACAAAGACACGCCTATGGCTGCACATGAGCTAATATTTACAGACGAGAACCTGTAATTAGGCACATTTCTTAAAGGATTTTGGACTTGTCAATGATGCAGTTTATTATTTAATAATCCATTCAATTCAATCTAATTTAATGTCATGTGATTTATTTTAATTTCAATTGATTAAACTTAATTTAACTTTAATTAAGATAATTGAATTTAATTTATTTTCTTTGATTTTACTGCTTCAGTCATTCTGCAACATTTGGCATTGGTTCACCTGGGAAGGAGGGGGAAATCCAAAGGAACAAGAGATGGATGGATGAAGGGAGGGAAATTAAGAAAGCGCAGAAGAAAGGTGGAGACGAACCTAACGGCGGTACAAGAAATCAATCAGGGCCATCATAGCTTAGGCTTACAAAAAAGGACCCTAAGCAAGCCCATTAAACACTTTCCCATTCCCCGCTGTGCATTATATGTTATACACTTAAGAGTTACCTGTTGCTGCTGCTGTGAAAACATCGGACCTCTGCGGGCGTGTGTGTGTGTGTGTGTGTGTGTGTGTGTGTGTGCATAAAAAGGACAGGTTCTGTGGATCTAACGGGGTGTGGGTTGTGTCCGGTGAGGTCCGTCAACCAGCAGAGCAACTGACCTGCTCCCACGACTTTATCGATGGCGATGCAGGAGGCGTCCAGCTCCTTGGCAAACTCATGCACGGCCTGGCTCGGGTCCTCGTACGTGTGCGGGTCAACGTAGGTTTTGATTCCCGGAAGACGCACTGGAGGGAAAACATCAGCGAGGGATTAGTTTGCAGATCTTTCCGTTTAAGCCAATACGCCTGTTGTGGTAAAAAAAAAAAAAAAAAAAAGACAGTAGACGTTCATTCATGGGTTTTCAGCCGAGGAATTCAATTACAATTTATGTGTTCACGGCTTGAAAATGCCCTTGAAACCAGGGAATACGGCACAAGTCGTTATCCTGCTTTTGCACGAATCAAACAGATGCACATAATTTGTCTCACACGCCAACTTAGAGATAAATCTCAATCAGCAAATGGGTAAATGTGAAACACTGCAATGCTTTCAACACAATCCAGAGCAACTCGGGGTTGTTTCAGCGTCTTGGAGGCAGGAGGAGCCGGGAATCAAACTGCCAACCTTCCCGTTGGAGGTCCGCCCGCTCCACCAACTGAGACCCAACCGCTCCCAAATATGTCTTTGTTTAAACAATAAATCTCCCAATTTTTGGACTCTATCTTTGAGTTTCCGCAGTCTCCCTTTCTTGGCCAGAGGGGGAAACAATTTGTCATGAAAAAACACAGGAAAATAAAATTCACATCAGGAACTAAAAACGGCTGAATGCTGGCGTTCGTTGGCTCGGGCTGAAGCGGAGAGCGCAGCTCTGCGGCAGGCGGCGGCTCCTTTCTCCGCTCTGATGAAGGGAATCTTCACATTCGCGAAGAGAGGATGGGGAACGTCTGAGCGTTCCCACGTAGAGACGGGCACCAGGGAGGTTTCGTTTTATGGCAGGGTTTTCCAAAAAAATTAACATATTCCCCTTGTCATAAAATACTCCTTTATTAGTCTCCGTCGGGTGATTTATGGTCTGCTGCGGACCCAGACCTACATATTCATGGAGCAGAGGACAGCTGCGGTCTGCGAGGATCGTCGGGGCCAAACGCCACGGTCAGAAGGTAAGAGGTGCACCATGAATGATTAAAGGGGAATGAGCAGAACGGCCAAGAACATGGGGGATTTTTTTATATTTATTTTACAAAACTATTACAATATATTTCTCTTTTGTGCAAAGAAAAGTGATGAAGACAGTAATGAGGGGGTTTATAAGCTCTTATTATTGCTTAAATGTTGAAGGGAAGTTCAGTGTAATCGGGGAATCGGATGGAACGGGTATTGTTACTTTCAAGGATCTCCACAGCGTATCAACCTTCTCTATCTAACCCTATTCTCTGTATCCTCCTCTCTCACACCAACTATCTTCATATTCTCTGTCACAACATCCATACATCTTCTCTTTGGTCTTCCTCTAGACCTCCAATTTCAACAATTGGCACAACAATTTCCTTTGGGATTAATAAAGTTGTTCTCATCTCTCATCTCATCTCATCAATTCCAGCATCCATCTACCAATATATTCACTATCCCTCCTGTGTACGTGACCCAACCATCTCAGTGTGGCTTCTCTCCAAAACATCTAACATGTGCTGTCGCCCTGATGGACTTCATCCTGGTCAGTCCCAAAGAGAACCTCAACATGCTCATCTCTGCGACCTCCAGCTCTGCGTCCTGTATTTTAGTGATTGTCACTGCTTCGAGACCATACAGCATCGCTGGTCTCACCACTGTCTTGTTCACCTTTCCTTTCCTTCTATCTTCTATCTCATAGTACCCCTGACACTTTTCTCCACCCATTCCAACCTGCTTGAACCCATTTCTTTACCTCTTTTCCACACTCTCCTTTTCTCTTGATTGTTGACTCAAAATCCTCCACCTTCTTGATCTCCACTCCCTGTAGTCTCACCGTTCTCCCCGGGTTCCTCTCATTCACACACATATATACCGTCTTGCTGCGACTAACCTTCATTCTTCTCCTTTCCAGAGCATACCTTCACCTTTCTGGATTTTCCTCCACCTGTTCCCTGCTCTCACTACAGATCACAATGTCATCTGCAAACATTTAAATAATTCCTCATATACGGCGTACGTGCTGGGGTTGTATCAGCCAATAAAACCGTTGGAGCAGCACGTCCGTCACGCAAACACTGTCTTCACATTCAACCAAACCCACTCGGGCGGAAACCACTTCAAATGCAGTTTTTTTTCCCCCTCCGAATAACCATTATCGGATGACCTTTTTTTTTTTTTTTTTTTTTTTAGTTTTGAAATAATATGTCTGTCCGAATAAATAATCAAGCTGCACGTAGTGCAACTGGCTAATTGAATTTCTTCGCAGTGAATCGCAAAGTGGAGACGGCGCAGTTTGGAACAGGGAGTCCAGTGTACTTACAGTGGCCGTTGCCAAAGTGCAGTCTTTTCTCGTCAGGATGTTTGGATTTGCTGTGGCAACAGAACCTGCCAAGCCAAACAGAGAGAGGTCAGAAGTTGTGCCACATCTAATAAGACGTCACCAATTGGCCTGGCCTGTAGGTTTGCAAGAATGTGTGTGTGTGTGTGTGTGTGTGTGTGTGTGTGTGTGTGTGTGTGTGAGTAATCCCTGCTTTTATAAGCCAAGAAAGGATCAGTGAGTCTTTTAATGAGTAGTTGATTTATACTCTCCATGAGCGCCGCTGACTGCCAACATTGGCCGCACACAATTCCTTGCATTTCTCCCAGAACCACACACACCTACATATCGATTGCTCAGTTGGAATTTACGGTGTGGGAGGTGTCGCTCCTGCGAACGCGGACTTGCAACGCATCGGCATTGAAGGACACACACGCTACTCGTAGCTGGAAACACGGACGGACCTGTCTATCAACACGTAGAGCAGCACCGTCAGCAGGATGATGGCGACGGCGGCGGAGATGGCGATCAAGACGACCTGGCTGCTCTCGCTGGATATGGAGAAGGCTGCTGAAACACAGGGAGCGACAGGTAATGAGGACACACACACACACACACACACACACACACACATCTGCCAACACTATTTCATCCCTCGTGTTGAACATTTATTACTTTTACCTTGTCGTCTGCCTTCATCAGGGCAAATTCAATCATCTAAAGTGGGTCTTGGAACATTTCTGCTGTTTTTTTCCGTCCGAAGACGACAAAAAAATCATTGGTCCAAATATGTTGTCGTGACTTTTCATCCTGCTAGCAAACCGCTGGTTATTTCACGAAGAAAAAGTCAAAAAAAAAGTTCCCCCACTCACAATCAGGGCTGGTCTCGAACTGGAAGCTGGGGCTGCTGGCGCCGTATCCAGCAGCGGTGCGAGCTCGGATCTGCAGCAGGTAGGCCGTGCTGGGCTTCAGACCGTTCAACGTCACGTTGCAACCCCGCGCCCGGAGGACGGTGTAGCTGGTCTCTTGCTCCTCCTGCAAGACGAGGCGAGGAAATTGAACACGCTGTCCGTGGGTTGTAACTATTACGGGACACACAGGATGTAACACGGTGTGCAATCATCTTGGCAGGTGACTTAATGTTTTATGGCTTCGCTCAGACCCCATCTCCGATGATAAAGCAATCCGGGGATTTACCAAACAGGGCCGTGGCTAACACGTTGTCTCCAGATGTTGGCGGAAAGCGAAGAGGAAGGGGAAGAAGGAAGGCCTTGAAAGTAACATTGTAATTCTGGCTCGGTGGAAGTTTTGCGCGTAGGGCGGCCGTGCTGCCTGACTGGATGCAGGAATAAAACATTGCGGAAATACGTTAAGCCAAACGGTGCGGGTCCAGCTCTGGCCTGATTACATCCCATGGTTTTGACACGTGCATGCCACACACGTGTGCACGTGTAAGCGGCCTTGGAGACAAAAGGTTAGCGCATTTACCGCCTTGAGCGGCTTGTTTTGCAACAGCACCTGAGCACTACTGTCACTTCAAAAATCAAACCTAACCATATCTTCCTCGGCATAACTCATTGTTCGTTGTTCTTGTGACAAATTATTCATAATTTTTTGTACTTTTTCCCCGTGGGTCTTCGAGCAACGCTATTTCAGTGCTCTGTATGTGTGAACATAAGGCAATATTGACAATAAAGATGATATTGACTATTACATTTAAGCATATTTTAAGCTTTGCGTGCAGAAATGCGTTTTCCCCTCAGGGCTCATTTCTGTTCTTCTTACATCTGTAAGCAGGTAGATCCGTTCAAAACGATACCAAACATGCTTACTTCCTATGCATGCTATATTTTGCTGTGGTTGTTTAGCGATGCATCCACCAGAGGGCGGTGCAGAGTTCACTTTCAGACAATAACCAACATGGTGACAGCGAAGGAGCTGGTTTTAATGTGCAGCTCGGTAGACGGTCTGCGGATGGTGAGTTCTTCACCCTGGTTATACCGACGCCATGTTGTCTTCCACCCCTTTTCTGCTCCTTTTACTGGTTGCACATGAGCATAGCGCACAACACTGTCCCCCCATGACTCCCGGTTGTACTGCGCCATTCGCGATTGGCTACAAATCCGCGAGCTCCAAGAAAATTACAAGATCTGTACGCTGCCTTCACAAAAACGAGAGTATAAGCCTTCGTCGGTTTTAGTATTTAGCAACTTTTAACTCAGAGTTGATATAAACCATAGATGCCACTGCACCGCGATGGAAGTACCAGGTGCGACTCTTGAAAGTCTGTAGTATTCACAGAACATGGGGGCCAAAAGGGTGGACTGTCCCTCCAAGAAACAACTGATGCAAACATCCGTAGCATCCATGCCAGCCCATAATATATAAGCCTATCTTCATTTACCTCAAAGTGTCAATGCAGAGTGGCTGATTCCTTTGCAGCCAAATCATGGTGATATGGTCTGTGTTTTCATCTTCAGTTTTTAAATTCATTTTTCATTATTTGTCAATGAGCATATGGCAATCTAACTCAGGTGAATCCCTGGGATTGGTAACTTTTGTTCCCCAAACAACACACGCGAGTTAGCACGATAGCCCTGTTCCACCTAGCTTGTGCAAAACAACTCAATGATTAGCATAACAAACCTGGACCCAAACTCCCCTCGGTCTGATAGAAGTGAAATACAGGAGGAACATCTCCAAGGAGAGAAACTAAATCAAGTTGCCATGACAACATTAGCCAACAATCAACGTCAGTGACGTGAAGGCTAAGATTTCTGTATGCCGGCCGTCAGGCGTTAAATGCTTGCAGCTCAGAAACCAGCTCTCAAGATTAGATTTATTTTAACATTATATCACTTTATACTAAGGGTTTGTAATGATGGATTTTAAGGCAAATGTGCTAAACTTTATGATTTTTATCTGTATTTCTTCAAGCGAGCGGTTAACTGCCGCTGCATGCATGGCAGTGCTTTCATCAGATTTCGCGTCCATGCAATTGAAGTAGACAAAGACAGAGGTTATATTAAATCAGAGAACTGAGACGAATCAAATAAATGTAAGTGAATGAATGAATGAGTGAACGAGTGAGTGATGCAAACAGACAAAGGCGAAGCCGGAGAGACTGTTAAAGATTAGATTAACAGTCCTGAAAATGAGCTGCATCGATTGAAATCTTGCCAAGCTCATAAAAAAACCCGGGACTGAAGCATGTTGGGGAGCGCCAAATCCCCTTTCTATAGACCTAGTGATTAACAGGTACTCAATGTTAAGGGCAACACACACGCACGCACACACACACACACACCGACCCTGAGTCCCTTCACGCCCATTAATGGTGGGGATCAGAGTTTTATGGAGCACAAAGACTTTTAAACTGGCATGTGTGTGTGAGGAGGTAACCGATACACCCCCGGCCGGCATTTGGATAACTCTTCATCACGGCCATAAATCTCCTCGCAGGTTGTCAGCGTTCGCTGCTCGGGACGGCATGTGATCCCCTGAAAATCACACACAGGTGTGGCGCGAGTACCTCGCTGTGTGTTGCGGAGCTCGTATTCGTCACCTCGCCGCCGTACGTGCCGCTGTCCGACAAGCGACGGGGTATTACACTGTGTGCGTGTATGTGTGTGTGTGTGTGTGTGAGACGAGAATTCTCAATGGCTTGTGTGTAACGCTCTTCTTTGGCAATCTAAACAAACCTGTGGCGAATTATAGCTTCTGCAACACACACACGGGCCCTGGAAGGGAGATATACAGCAGGGTTGTTGTAAATATGCTGTTTGAGCCAGAGTTCTTTCAATCGGAGACTAAATAAACAGAGAAAATTAAAGTAGATTTAGAGCCCTGTGTGTGTCTCTGCTGCAGAGATGGCGCAGATAAACCACGCACAAACAATCAGAGGAGTGTATTCCCGCAAATTGTGTTTTCACAAAGTGCACTTGGAGACGTCTTATCGCCCTGGGAGCGCCCCATGGCTGCTTACAGCAACAGGAAGACGCTTTCAGCTGCGGGATTCTCAAAGAAGGGAGCAGCTGGAGGGGGGGTCTTCACTTCCTCGTAAAGAAATATATACTCCCATCCATCTTCTGCCTCTTCTCCAAGGCAGCAGCCTCTCAAACTCCACTCATCCCGGCCACTTCGTCCAGCTCCTTGCAGGAGGAATCGCAGATCGTAGAGCATCGTAAAGCTTCGTAGAGCTTCTCCTTTATCCAGAGAAGCTTTACTCTGAGCTCCTCCTGGATGACCAGGCTCCTCGCCCTCTTTCACCCTGAGGTAGAACCTCATTCCAGCCGCCTGCATCTGTGATCACCTTATTTTACCTCTACCTCCTGAGATGTTTATGATGAGTCCTCATTTCCATTACCATTAAGACAAAGAAGAAATAATCAGGTGTCATTCATTTTTGGGGTTGATGCAACTATACTCAACAGGTTGTGTCTTTCAAATTATTAAAAAAGGAAATATATACTTCTGCAATCCTGCAATCTTTTGGTGCCTTTTAACTCTGCACATTAGCCAGTTTTGGACAGAAAAGTTCATAGAACTGGCTGGTTCCGGTTTAGAATCTTGAAGTTTTGTGTCTTCACAGGTAGTGAGGGACCACGGTAGGAGCAGTCATGACACAAGCGTCTCCAACGTAGCTCTGCACTCAGAAACAATTCACCGAAGAAGGAGAGGAAGCTGCGATGGCGCTCATGGAATCATAACCATGGACTATCAGATGGTTGAACAGCCACTTGCTACTTGCGATTCCTTGTGACCTCTAATTGCCCGTCGTGGACCAATAAAGTTTCTCTGATTCTGATTCTTGAAGTGTTTTTATCTTCTCCCTGCACTGCTTTGCTGAGTGAAGAAACACGTTAGCTGTTAGCTAGCTCCGTACTTGTTTTGCTCCAAAATGTTGATGATGATACCCTCTGAGGAGTAGCTGGCCAGGAGATCTGGGACCTCTTTGGCACATCATTTCTAGCTGGTTCTGTCCAACTTATCAGCTGGAAACATTTGACCAGTGACCAATGTAGTTTTTGAAAATGGAGCTTCACAGTCCGCAAGGAGGAACTGGTAATGGCAGTGGTGTAGGAGTTCCACCAATCACAAAGCGCCTTTGTCACAACTTCCCATGAAAGCTTAAAAAAGACCTCGCCTCGGAGTAGGAGCTATAATGGTTCAAGAAGTTGAGATCCATGCTCCCTGGTTTATCCGCTGTCTCAATGCACCAAGAAACAGCCTTGTTCTTGAAAAAGTTCAACGAACGTCAACAAGTGCCAACGGTGCCATAGCGACCAAACCCCATGTGGCTTTCAGAAAAGCTAATCTTGTATGTTACCGCTGTTGTCGTGCAGGGAGGTTTTACTCATGCGGACGGCAGGACGTTCCCTCCTGTTAGCATCAATCCATCGATCCGTGGTCACGCGATTTGTCCCGTCAGCGTCTTGCAGTTTGAAGTTCAAGTCATTTCCAGAGGAAACCGTGAACTGATGTGATACTTACTGTCATTTCTAAAACGCATTGAAATTCATTAGAGCGGGGTCGGAGGTCTGCGGTGAATCAACCGACTTCCTGCTTCGCCGCGATCAATTCTCAGCCATTATCGACGAAACAGCGCCGATTGCGTGTCACAGGAGGTGATTTAGATCCTGACTGGCTCCTTGTCTTGCTTCGTATTGAGACACCACAGCTGATGAGAAATGACAACGGAGCATGTTGGACATGAAGGAGTCGTGCTTCTCGTGTGGCGGAGGAGGAGGGGGATTCCATTGTTGCGCGTCGGGTGACGGACAGGAGGACTCCACAGGGTGTGTTTCCAATAAATGCGCTTCTAAAGGGGGGGAAGCCACAGCCAGAAGCAGAAAGTAGCAAACCCTAGCGCTGAAAGCTCCCTCTCGTCCCCTCTGTCCGACCCATTTCCTGTCCTGTGTCACCACCCTGTGTGTGTGTGTGTTTGTCCACGTGTTTGATGGTCGGAGAAGTTAATCACAGCGCGGTTAGAAGAATGTGTGTGCATCCATCTCTCCCGCTACCCTCCACATCCCGGCTCGTATCGGACGTCATCATTACATTTTACTTTAAGGAAGTCTCACTTTCCAAAGACAATGGTGCATTTCTACACCTCCATCATCGAGTCCATCCTCACCTCCTCCATCACCATCTGCTACGCTGCTGCCGCCGCCACCACCAGAGACACAGGGCAGACTGCAGTGTATCATCTGCTCTGCAGAGAGGGTGATTGGCTGGAATCTATCCTCTCTACAGGATCTGTGCACCTCCAGGACCCGCAAGCACAAGATCATGGGTGAGCCCTCTCACCCAGGACATAGAATTTTCGAGCCACTGCCTTCTGGCAGGAGGTTGCGGTCCATCAGGACCAAAATTACCCGACACAAAAACAGTTTCTTCCCATCGGTAGCCAGCCTCGTCAATAACGCTGATACTGTCCCAACCCCTCCAATGCATTATCTTTCACTGCTTTGCCCAACTTGCCATTTTGCACAACCAACCATGATCACCATGATCGCACTTTTTTTTTCACTTATTTAATGCCCTTTTACCTGTTGTCTGTTTAGTACCGTCAACCAAAGCAAATTCCTTGTAGTTGCAAAATTACTTTGAAAATTAAGCGATTCTGATTCTGATTTTACGTGCATGAGTACGTGCATTTCGTGCAGATGCCCGGGGAAAACATTGCATAGTGGGAAACACTGCTGAAAGAATCTAGCTGTAGTTTTGTAAATAGTGACCCTGTAAGATTCAGTGTCTTTGTAAAATCTCAGTCTGAGACTCAGCTGAGACTTAAAACTCTAAAAATTTGTTTATAGATGTGAGAACATAGTTTTCCACTAGTCTTTTCCAAATCTTTTCAGGATCTCCTGATGTAAGGGTAGCATAAAGAACCTTAAATAAAATGTATCATTATTATTATCATAATTCACCCTCTCATTCACACAATATATACTTGCAACCATCCAGTAATTCATTCACACATCTCAACAATTCTATCCATTCTCCATTGAACCCCCTGCATGCGTTTGGACTTTTGTTGTGGCAACTGGACTCTGTATGTGTGTGTGTGTGTGTGTGTGTGTGTGTGTGTGTGTGTGTGTGTGTGTGTGTGTGTGTGTGTGTGCATTACAGATGTATCCAAGTGTCTGCAGTCCAGACGGTGCGATTAACTGGAAATCATTTCCCCAATTCTTTTTCATAAATACGCTCCTGTGATTCGCAACCAGGTGTGTGTGTCATTGTCATTAACACACTTAACACACTTAACACACACACACACACACACAGACACGCACACATTCACTTCCCAGCTTTGTTTCAACACTTAAGGTGGGGATGGCTGAGCACGGAGCAGAGTTTAGAGAGGAAACAGCTTCTGTCAGCCTACTAATCAAGAGATTAGGGGCCACCGATGGCGTTCGAGAAGCCGTGATCTGGGACACACACGCGCGTTCACGTATAAACACACACACACACACACACACACACACACACACACTCGCTGAATCTGCCAGAGTGATTAAACTTGCATCCACGGCTAATTTCACCATCAAATGTCAGCCGTGGCGCAGCGTTGGCGCTGAAAGCCGGCGTAATTCGTTCTGCACTAATTTCCCCCTCGCAGAGGAATGAGCGACCCCGTTTACTGTCTGCCATAAAACTTGTCTCCATTAAGGAGGGAAGGGGAAAGGAGGGCAGGGTGTGACGGGGAGGGAGAGAGGCCAGACACAAATAAGGAAATGTGGGCACTAGTTGAAGACGGGGGAATGTGTAAGAATCAAACTGCAGGTGGAAATAAAACTTCGGTACAAAAAAAAGAGCTCTAACATCCCCCTTTATTTCACATTAACTTGACATTTACGCGACTCTGACCTTCATCTCACCGGCTCAGATCTGATCGGGGAACGACTCAGTCATGTCCCGCAGGTGTTTTGAGTGCTCTGTTTCAATTAGTGTGTTTTAAAAATACCAATATCCTGGTCCCCGGGGGACTCTCTGCTCACTCTTAGCACCACTGTTATCTTCTACAAAGCTATCGTTAGCAACCTGCATGCTCATTGAAAGCTAACGTTAAAATTTCTGAATTGTGTGCTTGAACAACGCAATCATTACCAAACTGTGCGCTTGTGCAAAGCTAACGTTACCATAAGCTAACATTAGCAAGCTGCATTATACACCTTCGTGCTCATACAAAGCTAACATTAGCAACATGCATGCTCGTAAAAAAAACTAACGTTAGTGACCTGCGTTGCTGTATAAAGCTAATATTACCCACCTGCAGGCTCACACAATTTACTTTCTCAACTTTTTTGCTTCTAAAAAGCTATTGTTTGTGACTTGTGTGCAAGTACAAAGTTAGCTGACATGCGTGCTTACCCAAAAATAACCTTACCGATCTGCATGCTCGTATGAAAATAGTATTACCGGCCTATGTGCTTGTACAAAGTTAATGTTAGTGACCTGTATGCTCATACTACACTAATGTTATCGACCTATGTGCCGATACAAAGCCAACGTTAGCAACCTCTGGGGTCATACAAAGCTAATATTACACACATAATTTCCTTCCCCAACCTTTTTGTGTGTACAAAGCTATCGTTACCGACTTGCATGCTAGTACAACGTTAGCTGAGCTGCATGCTCATCCAAAAATAACCTTAATGATCTGCGTGCTCATATGAAACTAGCAAACGACCTGTGTGCTTGTGCAGAATTAGCATTACCAACCTGTGTGCTTTGACAAAGCAAACATTAGTGACATGTGTGCTCATACTACACTACCGTTACAGACGTACATGCTCATACAAATCTAATCTTACCGAAAAAGTTAGCATTTCAGACCTGTGTGCCTGCACAAAGTTAGCATTATCAACAAATGCTCTATACATGTTTCGTGTTTAGCACTGAGACTTTCCACTGCACAAATTGAAATGTGATTAAAGTGCATTACTTTTCTTAACGGGTAATTTTTTGGGGAATTAATTCATCAAAATGAACGCGCTAGAGTCCCGGCCCCTCGTTATAATGCAATCGATCAAAAACCAACGAACCATCAAATGAAATACTTCATTTCTATTAGGGAAAGTAAAACTGGCATAACAATGCATGGGAAAATGCGACGAGGCAAGAAAGTGATTCGGGATAACGGAAAAAGAGAATTCTGGAATCAGAGAGCTGGAAATATTTCCTATTCTGCCTGCCGGCCTTTTCATAACATCAACAAGCATTCTTTTCTTTGACAAAACAGTTCCAAAACCCGCAGAATATCCAGTAGTCATGCCATAATGTGGTGTGATTCTTTTCTAGCTATTTATTTATTTATTTGTTTATTTAGCTACTTATTTATTTAATTTTCTTTCTTTCATTTTTTTGTTGTTTTTTTTTTTTTTCAATTCTGTACATGCTCTCATTACAAAATTTCACTGTGCCCGCACAATGACAATTAAAAATCTCTGATTCTTCTTGATTCTTGATATTCTACTGGAGGTCAAGGATGCGACGTGTCTGCACCAACCTTTTCATAGTATTTGATCTCATAATCCAGGATGATGCCATTGGGCCTCTCCGGCTCCTGCCAGGACAGCGAGAAGCTGTTCGGGGAGGTTTTGTCCTTCTTGACGACAGACACCGGCGAGGGAGCTGGGTGGGGAGACACAGACAAGCACAGCGAGGGTGAGTTCCTTCACGGTCCGGTTCAGTGGAAGTTCAGTTTCCAGCGTTGCATCCCTGTTATTGTCTACGGTTCCTGTTGGACTAATTCGTTTTGCTGCCCACTGGACCACATTAGAGGGCCGCCGCTCCGGATCTGTGGCAGTATGAGCTCATTTACACCATGTATCAAATCTCAAAAACACACAAATACAGACTGCCAGAGAGACTGTGTGTGTGTCTGTGCGTGTGTCTGTGTATGTGTGTGCATGATACCTGCAAGGCCTGACCTTGAGATTTTCAAACACTAATTTTAAACGTTTTGGCATCAAAACTTCCACTTGCCCAATTTATGTTGATTACGATTATTACTCTTATTTCCTGCCACAGTCCAAAAACATGCATGAGTTTCATTGGCGAATCTAAATTGTAAATGACAGGGTGAATGGTGTGTGAATGAGAGGGTGAACGTTGTGTCTTCATGTGATTTGTGACTGTTTGAGTGAAAGGTTGTATTTCTCTCGATAAAATACAAACGAGAGAGTGAATTGTCAGATGTATCAAAATGACATGTGAATGACAGGGTAAACATTTGTATATCTCGCCAGACAGAGCTGCAGCAACCCCTCACATATAAGGGGAGTATAAGGACTGAATCATTGAATATATTAAATTAATGCGATTATATCGCTTTGTTATCCCCAAGTAGGCTGTTCCCTTTGGCCCAGTCCTCCACCACCTCCCGTGGTCCTCTCCTGGTCATCCAGCCCATCCCTGAAATCCTCCGAACCCGGCACCCTCCCCAGTTCCTCACTCCCATCTCTCTTTCCTGCTCTTTAATGACCGCGTCCACTTTTAATTCGATTAGACCGCAGGAAAAAACATGTTTGTCTGCGAGCCGGGGTCGACCGTGGCCGTGCACGGCACGCTGTGTCTGCGCCAGGGCGTCCCTGTTGTTCCCCGCGCTGGTGTGCATTTCCGCGGGAAGTTGTTTTTTCAGCTGTAATGAATCCACATGTGGAGAAACTGCTCCCCCTCAACCCCCGCTGTCCCTCTGGTTCTGATACCGAGGTAAGTCAGTGCTTTTTATTGGCCGGGCGGTTTATAGTAGGAATGATTGAGTGGATCGGGGCTGCTCAGAGGCAGCTTCGAGCTCCTCTCCTCCGACTTTCCCATCTCCATACCTCACCCTCCCGCTCTAACGGCTCGCATGCACGGCCGCCACACCTTTTAGTTTGCCGTCAGTGTCCGATTAAGGGGGGGGTACAACCGATACGCCACGCTGGGACAATAATGGCCCCGAAAGTCGGCCCGCAGCGTCATTAATCTGTGATTTAGGAGGGTGTAGTTGTGAAAACAAATCTATTTGTGCTTCCGGTGAGTTGATTTCAGTTCGCGGTGGCGGAACTTAATGAACGGACGCTGCAGGAACCAGAGGACCCCGGGGGGGCGGAGGCATATATTAGTCCAAATACAAAAGATGGGTAATTTTACAATTGCCGCCATCAAATCACCATCTCTCAGTTCCACTTCATCAACAAAACCCCTGCTGTATTGTTACACACACACACACACACACAGGAGTTTTCCACTCTGCATTTGTAGATTATGTAAGTGGCTATAATTTGTATTTTTTTGTCCACCGGCCAAAGCACAGCTTTATCCTGGATTCATGACTGCACAGAGATATCTGAGCTGCAGGTATGAAAGTAGCTGGTTCAGGTAGCTAACATTGTGAGCTAACACCTTACCTAGATGAGGTTTAGAACACTTATATCATTTATGACATCAGTGCTCATTATTTTAAATTGTGCAGGGGTTGGAGGTGGGGGTGGTGTGACGAATACCTGATTGACATGACTAGAAGAACTGTGAAATGTGATCATCATAGATATATATTCATTCTGCAGTGGTTAGCGCTTTGACCTCGCGGCAAGAAGGACCCTGGTTCAAGTGGACGTTTCTGTGTGGAGTTTGCATGTTCTCCCCGTGTCTGCGTGGGGTTCCTCCGGGATCTTCAATTTCCTCCCACAGTTCAAACGCATGCAGGTTAATTGGAAAAATTGGGAAATTGGGGACATCACCCAAATAATTGAGTGAGTGAATGGTTGTTTGTCTATATATGTGGCCCTGCGATTGACTGGCGACCAGTCAAGGTTAACCCCGCCTCTTGCTCGATGACAGCTTGGATAGGCTTCAGCATCCCCCGCGACTCTCAGCGCAGGATAAGCGGCAGATGATGGATGGATGGATGGATGGATTCATTCATTCATTCATTCACCTATACCCCCTATCCTGCAGTCAACGTTCTGGGGGAGGTGGGGTTCACCTTGGACCGGCCAATCACTGGGATACATATAGAAATATGCAGCCATTCCGCTTGTCAAAATCTTCTTGTTTTGGCAACTGGAATTGAATTTCTTCAAGGATTCACCATGACCTGCAGACGTGCAACCATTCATCCTCCCCCTCATACGTCTGGGCAAACTTTTTTTTGGTTTACATTTTTGCATATTTTTTTAATGCATTTTGCTGTTTTTATTTTGGCCTACATTTATTGAGGCTGTCTTCAGTGTTCCCTGCTTCATGGCAGTGAGGGAGTGTATTTATGTATTTATGTTTTTACTCCAAGGGTACATTTTATACTTTACGTATTTGGTTTTTCTGCCTGCACCGCCCCCCGAGGCTTCCCAGACCCCATTTAATTCACATTGTATCCTCCGGCGCCGTTCATGTGGCTAATGGCTCCGAGGTTTTCCATCGGTTTCTGACACATTGTGAGATCCGGGCCTGATGAGGTGAACGGGCGGGAAATCATCAGCCTGAACCGGCAACCCTGGATGCGGTCACCGTTCCTCCCGTCCCGAGACTAGTAAGCAGGTGGTGTTTCTCCTTCCATGTGTATAAAATTAAGTGAGTGTGTTTCATTCTGACAAAGCCGTTCCGCCGAGTTCCGCTCCAGTTTTCTAGTCCGGGTCCAAAATGAGATCGCATTCCCTCAGATGTGGAGGGGAGGCACTCTCCTCTTACCATAACTGTAACAATGGTCGTGGTATGGATGAGGTGAGAGGAGGAAAGCTATCAGATGGACAGGACACACTGCTTAGAGTCGGGGAAATCTTTTAACAGCTGCAGCGTGTTTGTGAGCGGGCGTGTGTGTGCGTCGAAGAGTGACAAGAGGGTCGGAGTGTGTGTAGAGACATACCTTATCCTCGTAAAGCACATGTGTCAAACTCAAGGTCCACGGGCCAAATGTGGCCCGCTATATTATTTTATGTGGCCCGCAAAAATGTCATTTAGGTCTGATTGTCTTAAAATAAATAAGTCAAACACATGCGTTGACCATAACCTACATTTCCCACAATTCATGCCGATCATGTCAGCCGCAAAGTTAGATTAATCCATTAGATCACAGTGTATCCACATCAATGCAATTTTGAATAAGTGGAATTGAGAAATATAAATGATCCCTAAATGTCCAGGAAGAGAAGGTTGATGCAGATGGAAGGCTGTTTCAAGAAAGATGGGAAGGCAAATACATGTTTGTGCTTCAAGAAAAAAAAAATGTATTTCTTTTATGCTATGAGGCAGAGTCGGTTGTCAAAGAGGACAATCTGCATCAGCATTTTGAGTGCGACACCAAACACGGACCCATGTATGCCAAAATTAGCCTTCCAGAAAAACATCATATTGATATCAACTGATATTTTCCTTTATTCACCTGGATAGTTTGATCATTGATTGATGGAGTAATGTTGGTTTCTTAACCTGACAATATAAAAGGATTCATGTTGTAATTGAGCAACTAGTAACCGTTTTTTTTTTTTTTTTTTTTTATGCAAATGCACATGTAACGTTTTGAATTTGATTGAGTAATAAATTCAGAGTTATTTACCATTAAGTCAGTTAAATTTATTTTACATTACATCTGGTTACTTTTAGTTACATTTATACTCTTTCTGTTACATGTGGCCCTTTGAGAGGAACCATTATGCTAATTTGGCCCTCGATGAAAATGAGTTTGACATTCCTGTCGTAGAGTCTCACGGCTGATGTAGCGTGCAGCTGCAGTCTGGGATGGTTCTTAGGCGGCTCATATGTGGGTGCATATTACGGGATGGTGGACGTGGTTGTATCATCTAGCATTGTTGTGCGTCACCATGGACATGTAAATGAGCTATTCCAATCAAGCTATTCCATATGTGCTGCACACAAGCACCTAAAAGATGATACAGCCCGTGTTAGACACGCAGTACTGGACATAAGTACCCATGTTACTCGGCTACGCAAACACAGCGGCGTCTGGAGAGATGTTTCATTACATCTAATTTTGCTTCCATGGAGATGCTTTCTTTTTCTTCCACGCTCTGCCGCCAGAAGAGTCTAGCCAACGTGTGATTCAAGATGAAGGGCAAAAGGTTTCCAAAAAAACATCGAAAACAAAAGTACATCCGGCGAATGTAAACATAGCCGTTTTTTCCCATGCCGTGCAGCGTGACGACGTACCGTATTCATCCGTCAACGTAACCGTGAAACAGCTTAGGTCAAGGACGACATAAAGGAGTTTAATCTCAATTTCTCGTGATATGAATGAATGAATGAATGTTTTGTAGGTTTCGCTTCCAGGCCTGTAGAAAAAGCGACGCACAGACTGGTTGCGATGGTAATCTTTTGTGGCTAAAGGGGGATTCAGCGAGTCATCGTATCTGTATCCATGTCAGATATGTGAACAAACTGTAACTCTCTGTTTGTGTTTCATGTCGCTATTCTCCAAAAAATTAAAAGCGACGACTAGCGAAGGCTTCTGTGTTCGATTGTCTCCCCCCATCGGCCGTTTACACAAGACGGATTCTGAGATATCTCAAAAAATAGCCCAGCTGTGACAACACAAGGGAGGGGAAGCACTCAAATGAATGATCTCTCTGATTATTCAAACGGTACGATTGTTATCAGGACATTCAATGGGCTGTTGTCGTCACGGTTACGGATGATGCCTCACTATTTCACTGTTATAGACATGACTCATTGCAACAGCAGCTTCCTTTACCTGCTCTCCATATAGTGGGTGATAACAGCCTGCTGAACTTATAGTAGGTCAACGCTGGACATGATATATCTATTTATAGATATATATGTGGCTGTGTGTGTGTGTGATTCATTAGCGTGACAGCTGTCGACCTGCGTGTCGTCTCCGCCACGAAATGCATTATTAATTCTGTCTGGACGCATACAGTAGATGCTCAGACGGATTACTTGACAATCTGGGAAGGACCTCGTGACGGAGAGTCGAGCCAGCTGTCCCCGAGAAGAAGAAGAAGGTCTTTCTCTGGGGCTCTTAACAGGAGGAGCCACTGCTATGTGGTATTTTTAGATTTCTAAAGGTTTCCGTGACTGTTTATTTTCTCTAAAGCAGCCTAATTGGGACATTTTGTCGGTCAGTCGCGGGTAATGCGCCCATCTAGTTAGACGGGGTACGAGGCTGGGCTCTGCGGGAACTGTCAGCATCAAGCATCCGTCATTGCGCGTTCGATGAGATTTTGAAAGGGTGGATTCGACAAATTGGAAGGCACTTTGAGTATCATTAAGGCGCCAAATAAATAGATGCCATTAAAAGTCATTGTCAGGGTTTTAGGTGAAAGGCAGTCCAGGGACTGGGTGACCGGACCGTTCTGCTTCGAGGCACGTTTACTTGGAAAATTGAATTTCAAGTGGTTTGCATTTGTAGACTGAGTGCATCTACTCTCACTACGGCTGAGATACGAGGTCAGTTTCTCTGCACTCCATGGGTTGAGGCAGAAGGCCGCCAGCGCTTAGCCAGGATCTGTCCCCAATCCCAGCATGGTTTTTCCTCGCAACTGTCTCCGAGTGCTTGCTCATGGGGGAATGTTGGGTATCTGCAGATCATTTAAAAGAGCGTGGGCCAGACCTATTAAGCATGGAACGTGTCATCAGACAACTCTTCTTGTCGTGTAAACTTGACTTGAATTTTGTCACCCTCATCTGAGAGGCAAAAAGAGGTGACTTCGCCGTGACCTGGATGACTGAGAACCTCCGATGACATGTTCAGAAACCTTTGTTGGGATTCGGCGCCAAAGTAGTAAAATCAAGTCTCACCGGCTTGGTTGGTGGTGATGGTGACGGCTGCGTACTGCCTCATCTTGGGTGCCATCGATGAAACGCCGTTCTGCGCCTCGATCTCAAACGTGTAGTTGGTGTGGGCCAGCAGGTCGCCCACCGTCACCGTTGTGTTATACAGGCCGGTGGATCTCGGCAGGAAGCGCACGTTGCTCCGGCAAGGCTCGCAACGCTGGCCGCCGCCACCGCCGCCGCTGATGTTGACGTTCGCAGCCCCGCCACGGCAACGCTTGCAGAGGACGTTGAAGGTGACGTCCCTGCGCCCGCCGCTATCCTCTGGCCAGGTCCACTCCAGGATAACCGAGGTCTCATTGATGGAGGAGATAACATTTCGCGGCGCTGAGGGAGGGCCTGGGAGAAGAGAAGATGAAGGTCACAAAAGGTGAAACAATGTTGGACCAAACCCTTGATGGTGCTTTGTTTGCTTGTTTTAAGTGGTTTAAAGAGCAAAATATATAAATATATTTATATATATTTAACACACACATAAATGTAATCATAAGATAAATGGAATAAAACTATTTTTATCTTAAATAAACCGGTCCCCGGATAGTTCCACATCTTCTAATTGCATTTATTCCAAATGTGAAGATAGCACGTGAGTAGAAGATCATGCCTAAGGTTGTCTGCTGGCTGTTGGGGAGGATGGAGAGCACGCTGGAAGATGTCTGACATGTCTTCACTCACAGGCGTGATGCCTAAGGACTTCTCAGTTGACGTCTGAGTGAATGTTAAACAGATACTGTGACGTGAAATCCAACCAATCGCTGCAGGCCGATGAACATTTAGCAACGAGAATTGTTTGGATGTGGATTGTGATGCTGAGTCGCCCCAATTCATAGTCATATTTCTAATGTTTAAATCCAGAAGAGATGATGTCCAATGTTTAGTGCTTCTAGTCGGCCAGCTTGTATGCACATTATCAGTTTGCAGGGGAAAAAGCATGCTAAATGAATGAATGAATGAAATACAATACATTCATCATCTATTCTGCTTATCCTGCAGTTCGGGGTCGTGGGGGGCTGCAGCCTCTACCACCTGTCATTGGACGAGAGGTGGGGTTCACCCTGGACCAGTGACAGGGACACAGGCAGGGGCATACAACCATTAATCTTGCATTACTCGTCAAATCGAGACACAAAATCATTCACCCTCTCATTCACAGATCATAGAGAGACATACAACCATTCACCCTCTCATTCACATGATATAGGAGCATACAACCGTTCACCGTGTCATTAGTCATTATATAGAGACATGCAACCATTCACTCTTTCATCACTCATTATTCAGAGACATACAACCATCCACTCCCTCATTCACATGTTATGTCAAGACATACCCATTCATATAGAGTCAAAACTATTCACCCTCTCATTTAAATGTTATAGAGGGACATACAACCATTCACCCTGCTGTTTCTCATCACATGGGGACTGCAACCATTCACCCTCTCATTCACATGTTATGTAGAGACATGCAGCTATTCACCCCCTCATTCACGCTATATCCGGACATACAACTGTTCACCCTGTCATCATATTAAAGCATGCAACCATTCACTCTTTCATCACTCATTATTAAGAGGCATGCAGACATTCACCCTCTCATTCACAGATGTTATAGAGACATACAGCTAACCCCGTTCGCCCGTAGGTATTTAAACACGGAAACATTTTATGAAAGCATTTATCAGGCGTAGAGAAGTCGATGAGCCGATCAAAGTTAAATGTGATTAAGATAACAAGCAGATTAAGCAAATATCTGATAAGCAGCCGAAATGTCACCCTCGATCCTCCGAGGAGATTTGACAGCAGGACAGGAAAAACCCTGTTTCCAATTTCTCAGCAAATCCCCTGAAATTTATTTATAAAAAGGAAACCGTGCGTTTGGCGTGCGACATCCATCGGAAAAGGTTCTCTTGGGGTGGAAGGTCATCATGACCTTCTCCTGACGTGTTGCATCAGAGGATGTAATAACGGTCTAAAGTCTCGGGGTTCTTCGACAACTATTCAAGCTTTGAGGAGACGTGTCTGTGCGAGAGCTTCCGAACACCCTCTATCGTCCGGTCTCCTCTCCTGAGGTAATCATTGCTGCGATCTTCTCGTTCGGTCCCGTCTTTTCATTGGTCGGGGCTTTTATCGCCCGATCTGTTCCGCCGAGGTGAAATTTGCCAACGTGACAAGATCGTGTCAGGATAACGCCGACGTTCCGACCGGCGTCCATTGAAACGCCGCTCCCCCCGTATGGAAAACCTGCTTCCCCTTTGTGGAAGAAGCTCCTACGCTCGAGGGTGGAGCCCCGATACGAATTCTGGGAATGTGATGATTTACAGCTTGGGTTGGGGGGGGGACACATTTCGGACGACTTACAGCTGCAATTCATTGGCGTCGGAACAATGTGAATCTCAAAGAGAGAGAAAAAAAGAGCAGAAGAAAGCCAAGGTTTTAGTGACCTTTAAATGAGGAGAAAATATGAAAGGAGATTATGGGGATTTAAAAATGCTTCTTTTGATTTAGATTTTATATATTTTTTGAGGTTTATTTTAACATATTTCCCAAAAAGTACAGTTTTATTGCAAAGAAGGAAACTTTTTATTTCATGTCAACTGAAGCGCCTTGCGGAGGCGCAGTGGTTAGCGCTTCCACCTCACAGTGAGAAAGTCCCTGGTTGGGTTCCTTTTCTGTGAGGAGTCTCCACGTTCCCCTTGTGTCTGCGTGGGCTTCCTCAGGGATTTCCTCCCACAGTCCAAACACATGCAGGAGGTTCACCAGACACCCTGGATTGTCCAGATGTGTGAATGAAAATAGTTGAATATCTCTATATGATTTATAAATGAGAGGGTGAATGGTTGTACATTTCTACATAACAAGAATGAGAGGGTGAATGTTGTCATGTGAATGTTAACTATATAGAATGTTTGAACAAGAGAGTGAATTATGCATCTATATGACATGTGAATGAGAGGGTGAATTCCTGTCTCTACATGACACGTGAATGGTTGCATGCCTGTATCTGACTAGAATGAGAGGGTGAAAATCTTGTCTCCAAATCCATGAGGAGAGGATAAATAGTGTTATCCTTCTATATGACGTTTGAATGACAGGGTGGATGTTACCTCTATGACATGTGATGAGAGGGTGAATGCCTGTATCTCTCCCTATGACAAGAATGAGAGAGTTCATGTTGTTGTGTCTCCCTATGACAAGAATGAAAGGATTAATGGTTATCTCCATATGACATGTGAATGAGAGGGTGAATGTTGTCTCCATATGATGTGGATGAAAGAGTGAATGGTTACATGCCTGTATCTAACAAGAGTGTGTGGGTGAAAACCTTGTCTCCAAATGGATGAGAGGGTCAATAGATGTATCCTTCGATATGACGTTTGAATGAGAGGGTGAATGATGCCTGCATATGACATGTGAATGAGAGGGTGGATGTTGGCTCTATGTGCCATGTGGATGAAAGAGTGAATGGTTGAATGCCTGTAACTTAGAAGAATGAGAGGGTGAATGTTTACTCTATATGACATATTAATGAGCAGGTGGATGGTTGTATCCTTCTACATGGTGTGTGGATGAGAGGGTGAATGTTGACTATAACATGGGAATGAGAGGATGAACGGTTGTGTGTCTATACGCAGCCCAGTCATAGACCCCTCCTGTCGTCCGAGGATACCAGGGATAAGCTCCAACCCCGGCTAAAACCCTGACTGCAGGATAAGCCGTATATATGATGAATGAATGAATGAATGAATGAATGTTCATTCCCTCACAGTGATTGACCTTCCAGTGGGTTTCCTTACTCCAGTGAAATTAGCATTCAAATTCCAGTTCGG
This sequence comes from Fistularia commersonii, assembly GCF_037954325.1. NCBI lineage: Eukaryota > Metazoa > Chordata > Actinopteri > Syngnathiformes > Fistulariidae > Fistularia > Fistularia commersonii. Next base: position 15,456,643 of record NC_141287.1, on the reverse strand, counting down.
CTTCTGCCTCCCAACCCATTGCATTATAGGTAGTTCAAATCCCTTGCAAACATACGGCGTAAAGAGGAGCACCGATTCTCACTGACGGATAAATTACTGGAGAATCCGCAGCCGTTCGTTTAAGACGGCACTCTTTATAGCCTTTTGAGGTTGAATACTCCCACATGCTGGATCCCACCGTTCCTCCGGTGACATCCCCTTTATGAAAACTAGCAGCGATTTCCTGGGAGGAACCCGTCAGGATTCCCGTAACCCCTGATGAGATTTACGGCGCTGCTCGAGCACACTCACGGGTGCAGGCCATGGACACGGGGTCTCCCTCGGCGCGGAAGTAGTTTTTCTCGCAGCCGCACTGCAGAAGGCCTTCGTGGGGAGCGAAGCTGTGCGGCGGACACTTGAAGCACTCCGTGTTTCCCAGCGTCGACTTGTAGAAGCCCACCCGGCACACTGGAGACAAAAGACAAGGAGGGAGGGATGAGTGAGCCGCCGGGCGAGCGAGTAAACAGCCATCTCATATACATTTTCCCCGCGGAGCGCGTTTGACATGAAGAATTACACAATGAGGTGTGTTTAATGCGATCATATTCACACACACACACACAGGAAGGTGACGAGAAGGCTCGCCGTCATGTAAAAGAAGACCACTGACTCTTTGTGAGAGAGAGAGAAAAAAAAAAACAATATTTCTCTCATTATACATCAGAGGGCACAATATGAATAATTCAAATTATCACCTCAGATAAAAGGGGCTCTTCTTTTTTTCCTTTTTATAAATATCCCCGGAATTAAATCCGCTCTCGGCACTTTTAACTCCTACTCGCCGCAAATGGGTGGCGATTTGCATGACGAGGGTGCCATTTCACCTGCGCGCATGCATATCGTGCGCGCGTGTGTGTGTGCGTGTGCGTGTGCGTGTGAGTGTGTGCGTTAGAGAGTTTGCATTGGGAAAAAGAGTTCAAGGGGAGGGCATGCTTTTCTGTTTCTTCTAGATAAAAGAAAAAAGAAAGTTTTCATTACTTCCTTGGCAACTTTTATCTGTTTCCCTCCCACGACCGCCTTATCAAACCCGCGCAACATGTTGTGTTATACAATTACAACCGGAGCACATGGAGGCGTATGAAAGGCTCCCATTCATCACGCAGTAAAATGTAGCAGCGCCACACGTTGGCAGCAACGCACTCGTAACAAAAAGACATTTATGCACGTGACTCTAATGGGAAATGAAATAAAAATGTAACAAAGGGTGAGCAGGCATTGGGTGATGTATGTGCGATTTTAGCCGCTAAGCTTGAATTTTGTGCCAGGAACTCCAGAGGAACCCTGCATTGCAACGGGGACCAGCGTGACGATCTGCACCTTCAGCTCCGCACTCCAAAACAAACCGCCAAAAAAGAAGAAGAGGAGGAGGGGGACGACACAGACACCATGGAGGTGGGAGCTGCCACAGCATCATGGAACAATAACCGTGGACTATCAGATGGTTGAGGAGCCACTTTCACAGTACAGCCATTAACACAGATGTACAGTTTATTTTCAGATGTAGGAGTAACTTCACGCTATTTTTCATTGTTTGCAGATTCTTTTTTATTTTACCTGTATTACTATATTTTCATTTTATATATTTATAGGTATTGGATGTGCTCTAGGTTTTTTGTGGCCTCCAATTGCCTCTCGGGGACCAATAAACTTTCTCTGATTCTGATTCTTGTGTTTTTATCTTCTCCCTGCACTGCTTCACCGGGTTAAGAAACCCCTTAGCCGTTAGCTAACCCCACACTCATGTTGATGTTCCTCTTCTGGCCCTGGAAACCCCTCTGAGGTGTAGCAGGACAGAAAAATTTTCTTCTGTCTACTGTTGCAAGAAAACATCTGACCAGTAACTACAAGCTTTCAAAATAACGTCTTGCAAGAAGTATCTGCTAATGGCCGTGTTCCACCAATCATCTACATAAAATGAGTTCCTGTTCTATGTTCTATGAGCTGATGCCCTAGTTCTTAATTCCTACAGAATCACAGTGCACAAAAAAGTTCCTTCAAAGGTTCCAGGTCCTCGTTTGCATCTCAGATTGATGGATCATTGAGCCAGTCCCAAGCCGGCCCTGTAAAAATCAGTATTCTCTGAAGGAATTGCTTTAAAAACACATCTCTAAATCAAAACAGGCTGAAAATCATTTAAAACTTTTACATGCATTCGATGCTGATGTGTGAGTTGGCGGAAGTTCTCACACACACACACACACACACACACACAAACGCGCGCACGTGCGGGATTAAAAGTGACTCGCAGCGTTGAAGCTTTGGAATTCGTGGGCTCAGCAGAACGGCCCTGACACATCCCAGGGGTGGACGACACTCCCCGGCAAATGCCAGCGCCGCTACCATATCCATCACTGACACTGGCGCGCCAAGGTCCCGCTGCTCCAGTAAATACTTCAGGTCCTTCAATCTCATACAAATTTTTTGAGTAAATAGTTTAACATGGCCCTGTATGATCCTACGTGGTATCGACAAACACAGAACTTGCTGACAACCCCCTCGAAAAAAAAAAAGAAAAAAAAAGACCACTCCCCTGTCAAGAACGCACCAAATAAAACCTGACAGAATTTCCATCCCATCAGGTAAAAGAGGTGTCGGCATCGCCGCCGAGTCAGCAGACACTCCCGGGAGGCACGAACCAAACGGACAAAAAGTGATGATAATTGACCCGCTGAAGCTGCAGGCTTTTCCCACGTCTGATCCCGTGATCGGTTTCGACGGAACACCTCGCCTTCGGGCGACGCAAAGGGGAGGTAGCTGCTTCCATCTAGCTGCCCCATGTTCTAACTCCTGGTACTTGAAGTTGTTTTGTCGTAGATCATTTTTTTCCTCAATTTTGGGTGTCATTTTGGGTGAATTTACATGTTTTATTTTTTTCACTAACCCATCATTTGGTCAGATTCCGTTCCACATGCGACTCGGCAATCAAGCTGAACCTTCAGGTTTCCAAGCCGACCTCTCCTGAGCTCCTGAGCCGGGTCATCCACATATATACCAATGTCAACGAGCTAGAATTAGCTCCCAAGCTGACTAGCGGGTAATCCAGTATTTTAAATGACCACAAGATAATCAATACTATGGCGGAATATTTCAACCAGTGATATCGAAACTTTTTGGAAAGAGGGCCATATTTGTAATGTGAAAATGCACGAGGGCCAACCATTCAACCTGACATTCTTTGAATCATTAACATTAAATGCAAATTAACTGTTTCATTTTTTTTTTTTACTGCAAATGGTATTACTTTTCATGTCTTACCACAGAACACTAATATATCACTATCTTTCATGTTTGAATACCAAATAGAATGAGGGAAAAGTCTGTGTGGAACAAAAACTTTCAGAATAAGTAAACATGTCTGGGTTAATTTGAATTTTACGTATTTTTTGCTATTAAACGCTCACAATGAACTTCTAAATTCTAAACATTTGAAGAGGAAAATAACAAAAACAAAACAATGAGGGCCATATGAATCCTTGTATCACTCCTTATCATTAAGGTGAAAGTAGTGTTTTTCATTACTTTCAATTTTAGATTCAGATCAAACATACAAAATAGAAAAAAGGGCTTCCAGATTAATTACATTTTGTTATTGATTTCATGACAGAGGCTGTGGACCGGTGTAAAATTTGAACACGCATTTGGCCCGCGGGCCGGACTTTGGCTATTCCTGATTTAAACTGAAAAGTGTCTTTAAATCCTGCAGCTGATTTAAACTTATAAGTGTCCGAAAATCCCGCAGCTGATCATTTTACCAATGGCTCCAGCAAGCCTTAGGAGGAGGAAGAGGACTCATTTCCTACTTAGATTTAAAAGTATACAGGTTGAGGGCAGTGTAACCGCATTGTGGAAAACAAAGGTTCGGAAGCAAAAATCAATAACCGGAGCTCAGATGTAGGTTTTTATCCAAAAGTACAGATGCGTTGCTTTCTCTTCCACGGCCTCAAGATTTTTTTTTTCCTTGCGACAGCTGGAAAAGCATAACGCAGGTCCTGTTTCTTCTCAGAGCGTCTCGACGTGATAAAACGCAGCCCCGACAAGAAGACGAGTGGGAAAAAAAATCTGATTGAACTTGCGGTAGGATGAACTCCTCATTTTGAGGGAAACCAAAATGCGTTCCGCTGACGTTCACTGGCACTAAGAGGCTCATATGATAACATTCCTGCCTCCAGCCTGGTGAAATGGATCTAGGCTTGGCTGCGTTTCCGTAGCAACCTAAAGGAAACATATTGACAGGGAAAGGAAGATGAGGTATGGAAATGGAGACTCGAAAGAGGAAACGTTGATTTCTTTTTCCCACATTAACTAACCTGCCCCATAAAAGAACACGACACGAAATTAAACTAAATTAAATTAAATCAATAATCTGAGCAACCTGTAACTGAAAATAACAAAAAACATTCATTGTCTTCCCAGCTCATCCTGCGCTCATGGGTTGAGCTGGAATCATACAAAAACACAACCATTCCCCCTCTCATTCATTCATTTGAACGTCACACTGAGACGATTCATTCTGTCATTCAATCTCAAAAAGACAACCATTTGGTCATTCGTTCATACGCCAGTCAGACAAACGACCATTACATGTTGCGTATTACAAACATACACGCTCTCTTGTCAAGATCTTCTTATCATGGCAACTGGACTTGAATTTCTTCATTTGAAGACGTTTCAGCCCTCATCCAAGAGGTTTCTTTGGTTTTAAAACGGAACAAGTCTCTCGGATGAGGGATGAAACGTCTTCAAATGAAGAAATTCAAGTCCAGCTGCAACGACAAGAAGATTTCGACAAGAACTCACCATGACCTGGAGGAATGAGAACCTCCACAGACATTCACCCTTTCATTCACGCGTTTTCATAATCAGAATACTTTATTGATCCTCCTGAGGGAAATTGCTTTTAGTTGAAAGCAGCTCCTGCTACCGAGTCAAATGGGGAAGAATCAAAATAGAACTCTTTATAACAATAAAGAATAAAATTGCAAATAATAAAAACGAAACAAAGAAAAACAGTAAACATCAAAAGAAAGAAAGAAAAATAAAGTTAAAGGTATGTAAAAATATATAAAAATATATGTGATGTATATTTAGAAGTACATGTAAATGATTACATGTACATACAGGAAAACATTTATTGCACAGATGACATAGAGGCATACACCTAGTTTATACATCTGGACAATGTGGGGTCTCCAGTGAGCTTCCGGCATGTGGGAGGAACCAAAGAACCCTGAAGAACCCCACGCAGACACGTGGAGAACATGGAGACTCCACACAGAAAGACCTCCTGTGGGAATCCAACCAGGGATCTTCTCACTTTAAGGAGGAAGCGTTAACTAGTGCTCTGCCGTGCCTGCTCAGATCAATACAGAGGCAAGAACGGCATGTTGGGATCAGTTTGGGCCCGGTAAAAAGCCCTTTGTGACACACACACACACACACACGCACACACACGCACACACACACACACACACACACACACGCACACACACACACACACACACACACACACACACGTGAACAATATACACATACACACACACACACACACACACACACACACACACACACACACAGCCGGCAGGGTCAAAAGGTCTTGCTGCTTTCTAGAAGATGACATCTGAAACACAATCTCTTTATTCACTTTAAGGGAGCGCACACACACACACACACACACACACACACACACACACACACACACACAACACACACCCGCAGCCACATGATATGTTGATGTATAAATAACCACGGTTGCAATTGGCTCAATCAATACTTTGGGTCATGAGACACCCTCATTTATAATTGATGGGCGGCTGGGTGGCGTGCTGGCAAGATGTCGCTCACCTATTTTTTTGAGTGCATGAGTTGAAAACCTTATCTGACCTCTGCAGGATCACATCACGTTTCAATTTGGGGATTTTCTCAAAATGTAAATGCTCTGACTCGGACATTTCAGCATATCTGCGCATCTGCTCAGGAATCAAAAATCCGATGAATCAGGTGCTACCGGCCCTGCTGATAACGATAATATCATGGGATTTGGGCCGAAGGTTCATCAGAAAGACGGGACCAAAGATCGAACCCAACAAGCGCGTCTCAAAGCCCCCGCGTTCAGCCGACCCTTGACCCCACTTATTGCTTTAAATTGATCGCTGTCACGTGTTGGAAATGGGAAAGTACCCCCCGCCCTTGACCCCTTCCTCTCCGACGCCCCGTTCCCCCGTCTTCATTGCCTTCCTCCCGCGTTCGATCGCGCACACTTCAGTGTTCATCCTCGCCGCAGCGATGATCCCACCATCGATTTTCCTCCCTCCTTTCCGCCCACACCTCTTTTCATTTCAAATCCAACATGATCGCCGCGACTTCCCATCGTTCGCCCTCCTCCATCTCCCTCTGTCCCTCTTCCCTGCCTCCTCGTCTCTCTCTGCTGAATCCTTCTCTTTCTTCAAAAATGGCTGTCGGGCTGATGTTCCAAACCAGGAGATGCACAGAGAACACATGTGAGGGGGAACACTGAAAACTTCCCGGCTTGAATTCTGTTCCAGGAAGTCGTCTCCTCCGGGGGAACCTTTTAGTTCTGCATTCTCACAGGCAGTGAGACATGCACCTTCAGCTCCACTTTAAAAAAAAAAAAAAAAGACAGAAGAAAAAGAGGAGAATTTGTGTCGAAATCTTCTCGTCTTGGCAACTGGACTTGAGTTTCTTCACTTGAATTAAAGAATTCTTCATGACCTGGACGACCGAGAGCCTCCACAGACAAGAGGAGGAGAACAAGGACAACGTAGAGGTGGAAGCTACTGCGGCGTTTATGGAATAATAACCGTGGACTATCAGATGGTTGAAGTGTTTTTATCTTCTCCCGCCACTGGCCGATAGCCAACTCCGCCCTTATTCGGGCATTTATCTTGATGTTCGTCTGCAAGCCCTTGAGACCCTACTGAAATGTAGCAGGACAGAAGAGCTCCGTCGCTCCATTTCTGGCTGTTTCTATCCATTTTTTCCCAAGAAGACATCTGAGCAGTGGCCGACATAATTTTTAAACATGATGCTCAGCAAGAAGTATCTGGTCATGGATGTGGCTTGTGAGTTCCACCACTAACATCATATACAGGACTGTCTCAGAAAATTAGAATATTGTGATAAAGTTCTTTATTTTCTGTAATGCAATTAAAAAAAAAAAAAAAATTACTTATTGAGATAGGATTTTTTGAGCTTTCTTAAGATGTTACCCATAATCAGCAATATCAAAATAATAAAAAGGCTTGCAATATTTCACTTGATTTGTAATGAATTCAGAATGTATGACATTTTTGTTTTTGTAATCGAATTACAGAAGATAAAGAACTTTATCACAATATTCTAATTTTCTGGAACAGTCCTGTCCGCTCCTATGGAAGCATAAAAAGACCCTGCCTCAGAGTAGGAGTTTCGATGATTTAAGGAGCTGAGGTCCAAGCTCCCTGGATCCGCTGCTGCATGAACGCACGGAGAAACCACCTCGTTCATGAAAAGGTTCTGCGAGCTGTAAAAAGTTCCTGCACTGCTAAAGCGACTAATCATTTACCTTTCTAAATAAAAGTGTAGATTATCTCAACACTTCACAATTCATATCAGTATTTGACAAATGTATTGACGAGAGCGTCGAACTCCCACGCCCGTTCAGGATCCTCCTTGGGTTCAAACGCCAAAATGAATCCATTATGGCGAGAAACAAATCAAACAAATCAGGCAAAAACACTCAGTCACAACAAACACAGAGATAAATCCATATTGTGATGGTGAAGATTCATCCATGACTGTTTAACACTCAAAGTCATACAGACATCCAATACTCTGAATTACAATCAATGCGCCGGAGACGATGTTACCCAATAAAAGGACTCTTTGACCGAAAGATGAATGGAAGTTATGATCAGAATTGATGTGTTATGTCTTTGGGCAAATGGCTCCACACTCCGTCTCCTTCATCTCCAATGATCTTGTCGTTTTCTGGCGGTAATGAAAATGAGAACGTATCGAAGTTTGATATCACGTCGCTGCGACTTCATTTCGATATCGAGAATGAAACGGCGGCTTTGCGGAGTTCGGGGAAAGTAGCTCATCACAGTTTCCCCGCCGCACCTTAAAAAGGGGGCCCGCGGATACATTTCCAACCCCTGATATCCCGGGCTACCATCGCCACGAGCCCATGAGCTGCAATTTCAGCCGCCATAGAAAGGAAGCTGTCCGTTCCATGGGCTTAGCAGCGAAGGGCCAGATTGGAGTTTGTGATGCTAACTCCGGGCTAATGGCCTGGGGAGACCCGCTATTCAAGTCTGTTTATCTATATCCACTCAAAGAGGCTCTTCTACGGACTAGGTGTGTGTGCAGACCAGAATACTAATCATCGCACCATAGAACCGTCAGAAGTAGCGAGTAGTGAGGGAGCATTAGTAACCAGTATGTGTGTGTTTTTGTTTGTGAGTCTGCCGGCGTATTAAAGCTTAATTAAGCGATGTGATCCAACACTGATTTGCATCATAAAGCAATCTGATTAAGGAGGACAAGAGAAAGCAAAGGGAAATGAGAAGTAGGGGATGCTCGGGGTGAAGGAGGAGGAAAAGAATGGGGGTAAGGTGAGGAAGGTGAAACAAACAAAACACGTGTTGGGGAATAAAAACGCCACTTGGGCACAAAAAAAGACGGAATACGATGGGTTTCTGTGCACAAGCTGATGATGCAAGGAAGGAGAAGAAAAGAAGAAGAAGAGGACTACTTTTCTCCATATCTGCTTTTAACCCCGAGTAACCATGGAGACACATGGAGTCAACCAATTGAGCCACCGCACACACACAGGTATGGCCACAGGTTTGCACACATACGTGACCAATTAGCAACCATCTACGGCTTAGCTGGTAGAACAGGCTCCTTTCGGGCCAGAGGGTTGGTCTTTCAAACTCTTTCAAGACACCGAGTCCCCTCGGTTGCTCCCGATGGTATGCTCCTGTCTTTTGGTCACCGTCACTGTTTCTAGACCATACAGCATCGCTGGTCTCGCCACTGTCTCTTCCACATTTCCTTTCATTCTGGCTGATAGTCTTCTATCTCATAGCACCTCTGACATTTTTCTCCATTCCAAGCTGCTTGAACCCGTTTCTTCACCTCTTTTCCACATGTCTGGACTGTTGACCCTTAGTACTTGAAATCCTCCACCTTCAATAACATCTCCACTTCCCTTTGCCTCACCATTCCACCCGGGTTCCTCTCATTTATACACATATATTCTGTCTTGCTGTCACTACCCTAATAAAGGCTCAGCTGGTAGAATAGGCACCCTTCAGACCTGAGGGTTGGTGGTTCAATTTCCAGACCCTCCTTCTTCTCCTTCAGTGTCTTCTTGCAAGACACTGAGTCCCCTTTGTTGCTCCCGATGGTATGCTTAGCGCCATGCATGGCAGCTCTGCGGGTGAATGTAAACCCACGCCAGGGGCTTTGAAACCGCCATATAAGCGGAGAGCAGTCGTCGTTTAATGGTACGTATCGCCACTTAAACAAGCCGTATAACACCATTGGGTTTAATTACATCTCATAAGAAGCACATACCAAACTTGTTTTTCAGCCAAACCTCGCTGATTAAGATTAAACCACTCCCTTTGCTCCGGTGAAAAGAAAAAAAAAAAGTCAGTTCTGAAACAAACGGCTGGATTTTTTTCTAACGCCCTTGTTTGCTGAGCGGCTTTGCTGTGGCACAACGCCGACAGACCCAAAGAGCGACCAGTGCAAGTCCCAACGTGTCACAGTAGCTTGGAAATAGATAGTATTCTTTATGCTTTTATTTTTGCTAATAAACTGGAAAAAATGTCTGTGTGGGTGTGTGTGTGTGTGTGTGTGTGTGTGTGCGTGTGTGTGTGTGCGCGCACGTGCAAAGCCGCTCTTGTTTGAAGGACAATAAACTGGGGCAAAACAGGGCAAGTACTGTAAACCACACACACACACACACACACACACACACTGGCAGGCAGGCATGGATCAACTCCCTGCTGTATCCATCAAGGATATAATAACCGTTTCCTCCACAGTCCACTCACCAGAGATTTACCGGGTCAAAAAGGAAATCCAGGACAACCAGCATGAACACACACACACACACACACACACACACACATATGCAGAGAGCTTGTGATTCAACAACACAACTGTATGGCGAAGGCTGATAGGAAGTCGTGCTTCGTAAATTCTTTCTTGTTTGTGTATTTACCACCAAGCCCACGTTTAACCGGCGTTTAAACACTTGTCCTGGTCCTTTTCACACCGAGTTACTGAACGCTACGCTCTCTGTCGTGATGAAAATTTTGTTATGAAATAACTTTCGGCACCAAGTACAGAAATTCTTCACAAGTTTAGGCAGGCTTTTAGGACATGTTGGTTTTAGCAGCAGAGAGCGAATGCTTGTAAGTGTCTGCGTGACGTGTGAATGAAAAGGTCAATGGCTGCAGGTCTCAACATGAGAATGAATGAATTAATATTTTTCCATTGTCCAATCTTGAGCACTATGATGACTCCTCCCTGGTTTATTCCATGAGAAAGAGATTTTTTTTTAATGATTTTTTTAAAGGCTTTTTTTTTTAATTATTTCATTTAGCTATAATTTCCGGACAATTGAGAACACCTGAATATAAACTGCACTGGCTAAAAATAACTAAATAAATATATACATATATAACTGTCCATTAATTCATGAGATATTCACACAGAATTTTTTTTTTTTGCTTTAATTAAATACGTATTGGTAGCATCCACAAATACATACTGGAAATGCTTTTTTTCCAAACAGTGCCTGTAACACAGCTCACTCACTCATTCCCAAATCATCACAACATCACCATTCACTTATTTACATGTCATATAGATACTTACATCTCACTCATTCCTCATTCAAGCCACAGCGGCTAAAAATTACTCAATAAATATATGTGTACTATATTGGCCACGCTTGTCTATGGGCCACAGGTGTCCAATGTTGTAACGAGGCATTTACACAGAAGCATTTGTTTTTAACTTTCAATTAAATACATACCAGTAACTGCCACAAATATGTACTGGGAATGTTTTTCTTCCAAACAGTGCCTGTGATAAGGCTGATGAAGAAGATTATTAATAAATACGGTGTGAGAGCATGTGAGAGTGGAACTGTGTACCAAAACACGATTACTGTGTACCCAAACACAATTAAACAACTATCATTTTATAAAAAAATGTCAGAAACATTTGCGTGAATGGCTGGTGAACATATTTACATGCACACACTAAAGCCTGTCATCTCTTATCGTCCATTTGACCGCTCACTGTATATTTTATAGTATTAAGTTATATCTATTATATTTGTGTTGCTGTTGTGTCTAACAATGTATGTTTTGTCCATTTTATTGCCATTTTGACATCAGAGCCGGGGGACTACAGATGAAAAAAAATAGCCTTTTTGGGTAATTCTGGCTTTTTTTTACTCATGTTTTATTCATGCGTTATATGAAATGGCATTGTCCCTTTTTGAAAAAAAATTAATCTAAAATAACACAAAGAAAAAGTCCCGTCATCCATCCATCCATTTTCCATTCCCGCTTTGTCCTACTCCATCCGATCGCTAGCTTGTTCTTCCTCCTGCACACTAAAACCATTAAAGTTGTCTTCTTCTGTGTCGGAATTGAACGGCCTCAGAATTTCACGGTAATTTCACCGGTCCGATGTGACGAGGCAAAATATTTCGGTGGCATGAAGCTCGTTAGCCCAAAAAAATCCATAAATTTGCCGCATCATTTTTTAAGCCGCAGCGTTCAAAGCACGTGGAAAAAGTATGGGCTTACAGTCCAGAAATGACATTGTATATATCTGTTATCTTTTTAGTCATTCATTCATTTATGTAAATGCTATTTGTAAAATATGAAATGGAGCAATTTGTCTTATACTGGCCACAAAAAGTACTAGTCCACAAAATACGGTCTTTTGAATAAAAAAACCTGCACCAAGGACCGAGGGGAGCTCCGCCAAGAGATAACGCCTGCAGCTGCCGCAACCCTGGTGTGAAGTTTTGCAACAATTCAAATCGAAGTGTCATAAAAGTCTCGAAATTGCCGTTGTGTTTGTCTTTGAGTTTTCTCAGCAGATCCCACAGTCTATTTCTGATCCAAAACAGCTCGAATCAAATCCTCGTGGTGCTAAAATGTCCTCCGGGATTGTTAAAGCTACATCTAGCGAAAAAACACTGGCCTTTGAAACGCCGTATAAAACCATTAGATATATCAGCGTCGGTCGACCTTAGACCGAGATTGCGAGTCCTTGTCACGACACACACCCGACCATTTATCAATTACCGACCCCCCTCCTGCAGACGCACATCAGCCAATTAGCATTCTGGAGCCCAAACAGCAGACGCGCTCAAACGGCGGCAATAAATCTGTTTGTCTCGTTCTGAGCCGGCGCCCTCGGACATTTACATTTCACACGTGTTTGCAAGGGGAGGCTCGGTTAAGCAGCCATTGTGTTCTGTTTGAAGACGACACTGACCTTTTAATGGCCTCATACACGCATTTGCACACACACACACATTCCGCCGTTGCATTCCCTGGAAACTGTCATCGCTCAGTGTAACGCTCGTGACTCCTCCTTTACAGGAGCCATTGTGCCGCTGTGAATGCGGCCGATCGGCGGCCATGTACACCAAACACCCATAAAGACTCGTCATCCTGGTGATTTACAGCCGGGCCCGCCATTGTGCCCGTAATCCCTCGTGTCACAATAGTCGCCAGCGGCAACGGTGACACAATTTCCGAGGCCGATGTGGGAAAAAGCGATGATTTCTATCGTTCGGCCCGCGATCGGCGCGGGGATTACGTGAGAATCGGCGGCCATTTTAAAACATGACATCACCACGATTGGATAAAGAGAGGTGAATACGTCCCTACTGTATCCGGACCGGTGTGTGTGTGTTGGGTGGAAGGATGGAGCGCCTAATGGAGATGGATTTGAGAGGTGTGTGATAAAGTGTGTGAGGGTCGGCAAAAAAAAAAAGAAAAAAGGAAACTAATAGAGGATCTCTGTGTCCAACTGGATTCCCGTTTAGAGACAACTGTGAGTGTGTTTATGGGAAAAAAGATTTTTTTAAAGAGAGTGTGTGTGTGTGTGTGTTCGTGTGTGAGAGAGAGAGAGAAAGAACACGCAAACCTCAGGGCAGTTTTATTGACCACTGCCAGAGAGGACACCCTCTCCAGTTTAAGGGAAAGTGGGTCATCGCCAATGCTGCTGGACACACACACACACACACACACACACACACACAGCAAACACACACACGCAAAACGATGGTGACCCACTTCAATTAATGTGCTCAGTCAGCAAGATGAACAAAGACATCGATGTATTTTATGAGGCACGAGCGCGCTCACGCAAACATGCTTACGAAAACGTGAAGTCTGTACATTTACTCAAAAAGAATCCCATCACTTATTCATGTTTTTTTTTTTTTTTTTTATATTTAGATTTATTTATTTTTCCCAAAATAAAGCTTGATTACAACCGCGACTCCAGATGCACGGATGCAACACGGAGTGCGCTCTGCACAAACATATCAACACCGCCGTCTGGAACTAAATAAATAAATAAAGATACCAAATGGTTGGATGTGTCTCATTAATGAGGGGAAAAGAAGAAAAGCCTTGAAGGCAACTTCGGTTTAAAGTCGTCTCCCGTGTTTATTGTTATTCAGACGCGCAGGCGTCCATATGGCTGCTGACACCGAGTCCCGGCTGGGGAGGGTCTCGCCTGCCTGCAGAGCCCTGGGAGGAGAACTTTATGTAAAGGCCGCCGGGGAATACCGCTCTCACCGGTGGAGCTCCCGAGGACGACTGAAGGACGTATACAGACACTCTGACAGACACCGACACACTCACACACACACTCACACACACACATCTCAGTGTGTGGCTGCTGCCATATGCTAAAGAGCCCCCAGACTCCTCTTCAGACATGTATGGCTTCACGTTCCCCGCAGAGGTCCCTGCACTGCAACCCAGGACGCACGTCGCTGGCTTCTCAGCCGAAGCAGAGGAAGATCCACCGGTTTGCAGAAGCGAAACCATTGATTGTCTCCAAGCAGCATTATATTTTAAAGTTATGCACGAGATGATAATGTTCTATGTCTGACTTACAACATCAAGTATTTTCTTCTCTCTACCTGTCAAGGCAATTTCCTCTCCACATGCTGACGAGACAAGAGAAACGATTTTGTAATCCAGAACTGACGTTTCTTTTTTTTCTTTTTTTTCCCCTTTTTTTCATCGTAATCTCCCCGCAGCGCAGGAACCAAAACCAGAACTTCGGATCGCCGCGTGGATCCGGAGAACCATCGGCGGTGACGCCGGTGTTCCGGGCTCTCCCTCCACATCTGTTTCGCATCGGCGACGTAATTCACTGTAAAAACAGGGATTTCATCCACGACAATTTCATCCCATTTTAGTTTCCATTGTCTGGAGCCGGAGGAGCCGCTCCACTTTGGAGACGTCCAAACCGATTTGAGGAGGGGGTTTTCATTCGGAATCATGGCTGCGGCCGGTAACTGTCAACTTAAATGATAAAAAGGGATTTGAACCCCACACCTTAAACTGCCTTCCCCACTGTAAGGAACTTTTTTATGGTTCCTAGAACCTTTTCAGGGACCAGGAGCCATGGACCTCAGCTCCAAGAACCATCTTACTCCTCTTTTACGGTTCCATAAGAACCCATAGGTGATGTTAGAACTCATAAGCCAAAACCACATGATGATATACAATCGGACCAAATTTCATTCGGTCTTTGACGTTTTCACAAACCAAATTGTTCACGAACAGATTCAATGTTTCCTGTTGAAATCTATGTAAAACCCATTGATCTCTTCTCCAGCCCCAGAAAGATAACCTTCATTATTTCTGTGTTTCTGCTGTTCTTTCTCTTCATGCCAGCACTTGTACTTGCCGTTTCCTTCGCTAAATCAGCCAAAGTAAAGCCTTCTGGCATATGAGACGCTCGCTAACGCTGATGCTATCTCCAGCAAGCTGTCTTTCATTCATCTAAACTAAACATCCCTTTTCTACTTTTTTCTAAGACCCAAGACCTTTGCTTCTTTAACGTAGTCGACCCCTTAGCCACATTGACCGTCTTTTCCGCATCCTTGTCCTTCAGGATTATACACATGGTTGACTTAGCCAACACTGCTCTCACTTTTAGCTATTATTTCCTTCTTCAGATCGACTGTAATTCTTAATTTCTTCTTAACACTCCTAGCACTCACACTTTTAACCTTTTGGGGAGCCATAATGAGGCTATCTTAGTGAAAAAAAGCATACAAAGCATTATAGCAGGAGAACACAAAGGTGAACAGTGTAAACAACGGAGTAGCACGCGTGACTGCTGCAACACAACAACACCACAAGGTGGAAACCGGTATGAGTGTGCGCCAAGGCATGTTCGCGGCTTGAAAACTTGATTGAAATCAGTGTTTTTAAGCCAATTTGTTCGCAATTTGGGGCATTCGAAAGCCCGGGGTCTTCTGCGGTTCTGTGGAGCACTATTTTTATGGGCTACCGCGATCACCGTGCAGATTTTTGGGCAGAAGAAGTGAGAAATGGGGTGACGAAGCAGTCTAAGCTCTTCCGTCCTGCTGTACCTCAGACAGGTTTCCAAGGCTCGCGGAGGAACATCAACATTTTACCCCGATACGTCCGGTGTTAGCTCACAGCCGAGACAAGAACTTTCAGAACTTTTCTGTTATGTCTGTAACCTCTTCAATGCCTGCTGTGAATTAACACATTGTGCTTTATCTCATTAAAACACAACATGGGCCTCAGAGGGGGGGTCGCCTTGAAAATTGCCATCACCCTTTGAAGTCCCGGCAGGTGCTGGAAGGTCACCATATTTTTTTTCCAAGGTCGCCGGATGCCTCCGTTTATGTCCCATATCCTCGGGCGTCTCTAATGCAATTTTCTCGCATTTAACAGGTAATTGGATGGAGGTCGCGTGTAAAACAATAATCTCATCGGCGGCCCCGTGCTGAGTTTGCAGATGACCTCCCCCTCCTTTTCCAATGCTTTGTTCGGTGACATCTGGTGACCTTTACTCTGGTGACGTCAGATGAAAATGAGAAGTGGTCCAGACAAATACAACACTCTGGGAAAGCTCAGATTAAAATAATATTCAAAATGAAAGAAAATTACCAGAATCAATCCTCCATTTTGTTTCACAAATAAACACTTTCTAAATTGTACCGGGGTAAAACAGGGACACAACGTGAGTAATCGTTGCGCAAACTAGTTTTGTGAAACTAATAAAATAATCATGTAGACATCTATGACACATTCTGCATCCCCAGAGATACTTCCCACCTCGGCCATCACCTGCTCCAACTGTTGCCCTCAAAGAGGCGATTTAGAACAATCAATTAAAAAACAAACAGAATTGGGCCCTGAATAGTTGAACCTCAGTACAAAACCCCTTTTTTTTTCCCACTTTTCACTTTTTTATTTCTTTACTTTTTACTGTTTTCTGTCTGGATATTTATCTATTTATTCTTCTAGTTATTCATATTTTTTATATTTTTGATATCTTTTTCTGTCTTATATCTCTAACCCAGAGATGCTGCTATTATTATGTTGCTGCTGCTTTTTAAGGCTGTTTTTTTTGTTTGTTTTGATTCCACCGAACCCGAGAGGTGCCATCCCAGAAATCCGTTGCGCTCTGTGTAATGACAATAAAAGTCTTGAATCCTTGAATGTAAAAATAATAATAATGATGTTGGCGGAGTGGTGCGTCCCCTCACTGTAGCTATTTGCGTCTGTTTGAAGGATATTCAAGACGAGGGAGTTCCTACGGGCACCCCTGCACAGATCTCAGTAGGTTGGTGTGTGCGTGACTGTATACACCAGGAATTCCTGTCGCGGAGATATAAATACAGTCACATGCGCAGAAAAGTCCCTGTGATGTAAATGTTTGGGGAAAGGATTAGTCAAAGAGCGTCTGGAGTTTTGGTTGGAGTGAGTCTGCAGGAAATGTATTTAAATTGATGGAATAGCATTTAGAGGGATGGAAACAAAACACTGTTCCCTACGTGAATGTGTGTGTGCTTGGAATTCACGGGGCAGGTTTTTCAGCTGGCCTGGGCCGAGCGATGCTAAATCACTCCTCGACTGACACACCTCACGGCGGGGTGTCTCGCCATGTGTTGCCGCGGAGAGGGGCGAGATGCCCAAGGGTAGCGGTTACCGGGTCAGGGAGGGAGGTGAACCTTTCTATAAATCAGCATCTCCTGAACATTTTGCATCCATGTGTGTGTGTGTGTGTGAGAGAGAGTGCATGTGTGTGTGTGTGTGTGTGTGTGTGTGTGTGTGTGTGTGTGTGTGTGAGGGGGCGTGAGGGTTAGCAAGAGAATGCATAAACATGCTATGCCCTTGAAAGGATATGCTCGTCTGTGTGTGTGTTTCTGTGTGTGTGTGTGTGTGTGTGTGTGTGTGTGTGTGTGTGTGTGTTCTTTAAGTTGCTTGCATGTGTGTATGACGGACCAGCACAGGTGAACTACAGACAGTCCCAGACATCCTGGGATAATCCCACGACACATCGGTATTCCTGACGTTCAACACCGGCTCTCCTTTTGGGTCGCAGTCCAATAGCTTATTTTACACACACACACACACACACACACACTCACACACACACACACATACACGCACACACATGCAGGATCTGAGGTTGATGAAAATCATCCATACTTCTTTACATGTGTTTCATGTTTCGGGACAAGAGAGCAGGAATGCACGCCCGCCGCGATTAAATGGAAACACGTGCGATGAGATGGTGTGAACACGCACGAGCTCACAGTCGCTTCCACTGCAAACGGCGGACGGGACGGCTGGCTCAGCTGGAAACCCCCGGCCTCGCCGCGTCCATGACGACAGGGCAGGTGGAGGAGAGGATGAAGGGATTGACGAACGGACGGTTGACCTTTGTGTCATTGTGTTCACCCCACATAGGGCCGCATTTAGAGATGGACAACCTTTCACCCTCTCATTCATGTCATAAGGAGGAAAAACAACCAACCGCCAGTCATTTGTACTGTACATCATAGAGAGGAATACAGCATTTATATTTATATTCACTCATCATTTAGAGACATAAGGTCATTCACTCTCTCATTTACGCATCTTGTAGAGGAAAAATAATCATTCGCTCACTCATCCGCACATCATTTAGAGACATAACCATCCACCTTCTTGTTTACCCTGACATTCACACGTCTGACAGAGGAAAAACAACCATTCACTCAGTCATTAACAGTATAGAGAAAAAAAAATTCACCCTCTCATTCACACATCATATGGACACATACAGCCATTCACCCTCTCATTTATATGTCATATAGACAAAAAAACGACACCCTATCTTTTACAAACCGGTCATTCACCCTTTCATTTACATATAGAAGAAAAATAACCATTCAATCAGTCATCCGCACATTATATAGCGACATAACTATTCACCCCTTTGTTCACCCTCTCATTCACACATCATATGGAGGCATACACATTTCACCCTCTCATTTAGTTATCGAGAAAAAACAACCATCCACTCAGTCATTCATCCTAGAGAGAAATACAGCATTCACACTCTCATTCCCTCGTCATATAGTGAAAAAAAATTATTCACCCTCTCATTCATTCATCATATAGTGAAAAAAACAGCTATTCGCCCTCTCATTCGCACGTCTTAAAAAAGAAAAACAACCATTCACTCTGTCATTCGCACATCATAGAGGAAAAGTATTCACCCTCTCATTCATTCATCAAATAGACATACAACCATTCACCCTCTCATTTACAAACATTCACAGAGGCAATTCACTCGCTCATTCACATGTCCGGATACTTTAGGGTCTCAAATGAACCTCCAGTGGGAGGAAACCAGAAAGCACAGGGGGAAACATAGAGACTCCACACAGATAACACACACACACACACACACACACACACACACACACACAGCTCTCTGTCGGAATCGAACCAGGGACCTTCTGTGACTGCTCCACCCATAATTATTATTATGATTATTATGTTGAGTTTTATTCACTTCGTCCATTGCTAGAATTTTTCAGGGGTTCCCCGCGGTACACACCCCCCCGGAAATATCTCAAAACACACACACACACACACGGATGCTTAAATTCATGACTCAGAAACGCCGTCGTGATTCACAGGAGCACTAGAAGCACACCGGAGACCAATTAAGATCTAAGGACAGCTTAATAACAGAGAGGCTCCAGAGACAAATGTAAAGATTTAAATAAGGCTTGAAATATCTGAAACATGGCCGCCTCCCCCCTTCATTGTGGATTTTTCAACTTTATCCTCATGCCTGTGAGTGTTTCCCACGGGGGCTCCCGGCACTTGCAGGTGGGGATAATTGGCGACTCCGTGGCCTGTCGGTCCGAACGTGAGCGGCAGAGATTGTCTGGTTCTGTCGTGTCAACCCCGTGATTGACTGGCAGCGTATCCGGGGGCCGTCAAATCGCTCAGCCGGGATTGGCTTCAGCCGCACAGAGGGACGGGATGTATGGATAATGGATGGAGGGCTGAGCCGGCAGCGGGATGCATGCACTGCTGGACGTATAGCTGTGTCATGTGTCCATATTTCTTTTGCGGTAAAAAAGTAAACTCAATAGAGAGTCCCATTTAATGCTAAAATGGCTTTTTGTAAAAAAGTGCATAAAGTCTTAGACCCCCCCCCCCCCCCCCCCCTGCAAGGACATTTTGCAGCCTCTATCCCTTGGTACTTCAAGGTCGTAACATTATGTTTCGCTTCCTTGCGCCAATCACATGATGATTCCCTTTAAAAATGCCGCACAATAACACATAATAACCTTTGTTAAGACATCCGAGAAAGAACCTATTTTTATTTTTACGTTTTTTTGTACTACATGTAAAAAAAAGTTATCTTTATTTCTGGAGCACTTTCTAGCTCTTTGACAATAGAGAAATACAACCATTTACTCTCTCGTCACAAGGCCTATTATCGAAATCCTCATTTAAATGTTGTAGCGTCAGTGTTCCCAGAGTGTATATCCAAAACACTTTGACATCCATGCACAGCGGACCCATGCTACTTCGCGGTTCAGCTTTTGCGCCCTCACTACTTCACGGATTAATTTTGTAATTCGGTTCTTGTGATTTATCGTTCTTTAGCATTTTTTTTGCTGTATTTGATTGTTTTGGGTTTTTTTTCCGTGATGAAATTAGCCATATTCTAGCATAAGATGAAAAAAACTGTAAAAACTATCGTAAATTTAAACTTATGAAACAAATTCATTTTATACAATGAATAGAAGACAGGATCTCCTCGGCTAAACAAACATATCCAGCATTGCGAACTATTGCTTTTACCACTGTACTCACGCAAGATCTCACATAGAATAACATTGGCTAATTAGATATTTAGTTTGTGACAGTGTCTTTTTTTTGTTGATACAATGCGATACGATGCCTCCTGAACACCCAGCATCTACCCAAAAGTCTAGGTATAGATCCCAAGCCTATAACCATGTTTCTTCAGAGAAAAAAAACACCAACAAATCATACGCCTGCGCCGTCAGCAGACCAGTAAAGGGTGGAGTGAGATTCGTAAAGGGTTACTATATCTGTAAATACCATCAAAACGATCACGTCTCTACTATGTGCAAATTCACTTTTTACGGGGGGGGGGGTCCTGGAACGTAACTCTTGCAAAAAGTGAGAATACACTGTATGTGTTTTCAAGTGCTTCTTCTGTTCTCCAGCGCCACAGACCCATGGAGAACTTTCCCGAGACCGTCCGACCACCGGCGGACACAGAAATCCGTCTTTATTCCGGCACCATCGACAAGTTTCACCCTACATTAATTCTATGAGGAATGGCGAGGATAAAGCGGGGAAAAGTGAATATTCATCAGCGGGTTGCAGGAGGGTCCGGCGGAGAGCGGGCCGCCACGGCCCATTTGGTCCTCAGACCCTTAATTGGAATACCTGGCTGTGTTTTCCTTGAATCGCAAACCTGCGTGATGAAGCCGCTTGAAAATGTACGCTCGCTCTCAGTTTGAGGAATTATTCGCAATTATCGGGAAAAGATGGATATCGGGCGGGGGGGCGCGGCTTGTGGATTGTGAGTCACACACACAGACACACACACACACTACCCCACCAATACTGGGGCGAGTGACAGGCTGAAAGGCAGGAGTGATGGATGGGCAGAGCTTAATCACCTTTAATCAGCGCCGTCCTTGAATAATGATGAACAGCTTCTTTGAGACACAGAATGTGTGGGGAAAGGGAAGAAGTGAGGCTTTGAGAGGAAAAAAAAAAGGAAGGTCTCATATCGACACAATGCGGAGTGTTTTTTTTTCATCAGGCTGCGCTTTCGTTTTCCTAAAAGGCCAGCGAAAGGAGCCTGCCGTTTTCACCGAAGGCCAAAATGCAAATGGTGAACTCGGAAGCATGCTCGCGGGAGTGAACGGCACGCCGCCGATCAAAAGAGGGGGGAAATAGCGTCGTATAATGGGTGAATGCAACTCAGCACATCTCCGCTCCGCCACGGGGTCGCTTATGGAAATTAAAAATCATGCTCACGCTTTTTTCTGCTTGCAAGGAGAATCGGAGGAGACGTACCAATCACCATCTGTGGTGAGGAGGTGGAGACAGTGGACTGAAGGTACAAGTACCTTGAGGTCCACGTTAACAATGAACTGGACCGGACACACAACACAAATGCACTCCACAGGAAGGGTCAGAGCAGGATGTTTTTCCTGTGGTGACTGAGGTTCCTCTGTGTTGCTCATGGGCTCCTCAAGACCTTCTACCAGTCTATGGTAGTCTGTGGCGAGGACTGAACTTGGACCATCTTCAGTTGGTGGCAACATCTCCAAGACAGTAGAGGTGATTGTGGACTTCCGAGGAGACAGGTACCAACTCCAGGTACCAAGGAATGGTAAGAGCAGGATGTGGTTCCTGACGAGACTGAGATCGTTTGGCATCTCAAGACTTTCTACGAGTCCATTGTAGCCAGCGCACTCTTCTTCATGATAGTGTGCTGGTGGGGCGGTGCCAGGACTGCTGAGATCGACAGGCTCAACAGGCTAGTAAGGAAACCCGCTGGGTGGTTGGACTGAACCTGGACCGTCTCAAACTGGTGCCATTGGGGAGGGTGAAGAAAGATCTTGGAGCTATTCCGGACAATCCTTCCCTGCACGACCGAGCTGTGGCTGATGTGCAGCTCCTTCAGCCGACGGTTTATCCCACCCCGGCGCAGAACCGAACGCTTCGGACGATCCTTTGTGCCCACGGCCATCAGACTGTACAACAGCAGTCTGGACGCCGCACAACTTTGACCAGCCAGATGTGCATCTGTGCCACCACAACCTCACTACCTCACTCATTCGCTCGTGTTATGCCCAATCTCCGTCGTTTCTTTTTTTTTATCCTTGTTAGTGTCACTCCATTCACATCATCATTGTTATTGTCAATCTGTTTCTGTTCTTGTCGTTTTGGTTGTCTATTCTCACCCTTGCTGTCTTTTTTTTTGTCTCATATCCTTGTTGTTGTTCACTCTGCTGTCTATTCATTTGTGATGTCTTTTGCTATCTTGTAATTGTCTCTTTTACTTATATCAATACTCATATTTATTGATACTGTCATTGTTGTGCTGGTCTGACAAAAGAATTTCCCGATGGGGATCAATAAAGTACATTTTATCTTAAACACCCGTGCTGAAAGGGATAGCATTGGGCATGCTAACGGAATCACCTGCCGCCCGACCAGCAAGACAAAAAGTAGAGACAAACCAACAGTTATCATTGTCACTGCCCAATGACCTGGAAAATGCTAACCCCCGAGCCGAGGCCTCATCGCCGTAGCTCCTCCCCGCCCCCACCTCCCGATTCTCCCATCAACCATTCCGGGCTCGACGCGGTTGACAGGCAGCTGAAGGTCAGCGCTGTCAGGGTGGTCAAAGGCAGGAGCGTGGGGGGCCTGTCAGCCCCGGGACAATACCATTACAGTGGGGATGGAGACTGCATGAATGACCAGAGGAAATCGTGGGGCTTGCAGGAATGTCCTCCCGCTGGGCGCACACATGGTATTTCGCTCAGCAGACGGGTGATAACCTCCACTCTCGCCAGTAACAGGCACCCCTGAGCAAAGTCCCATCATTAAAAAGAAATCAGGTGAAGGGTTCTCATCGCGGGTACCTGCAGAATGCAGCGTGGTCACGTGTCACACACACACACACACACACACAAACATGTGAAAGCCGAGGTTAACGAGCTTCTCAAAGCGTTTCATCAACCATGTGTATTGGGCAAATTTATGCAATCGGGTTTTATCTGTTGTTTTTTGAATATGTGCATATATATCGTCATTTCCGGACCATTGAGCGCATTCAAATATAAGTCGCACCAGCTAAAAGTAGCTAAATAAACAAATGTGTACATATTTAGACCGCACTTGTCTAAAGGCCGCAGGTGTCCATGTTGTAACAAGATATTTAGACAAAAACTTTTTTTTTTACTTTTTATTAAATATATACCGGCAACATCCACAAATACGTACTGGAATTTTTTTTTTTTTTTTTTTTTTTTTTCAAACGGTGCTTGTAACACAGCTGATGAAAAAGATTCATAATAAATAACACATTGATTTTCTATCTCCGCTTTGTCCTACTCCAGATGATTACTATCTTGGTCTTCCTCCTGCGCACTAAAATCATTAGTCATCTTCCTCGGTGACGGAATTGAACGGCCTCAGAATTTCACGGTAGTTTCATTGGTCCCATGTGACGAGGCTAAACGTTTCAGTGGTATGAAGCTCATTAGCCAAAAAAAAATCCATAAATTAGTCAAATCTTTGTTTAAGCCGCAGTGTTGAAAGCTTGTAAAAAATAGAGCGGCTTATAGTCCAGAAATTATGATATACATATATATATATATATATATATATATATATACAGACAGGCATTTGTCGAAATGCAGGAAAGCTGCTTCATAATTCCCCCCTATTCCACCCCGCAATAATTAATTTCCATCTCCCTCCTGGACTATAGTGTGTGTGACTTTTGGCTCCATTGATGCTGAATGGGACCCCGACAGTCCACGCCACCTCATGCCGCCGCCACGTTTTTCAAGCCTCACGGGAGGCGAGAGGCGCATGTTACAACCTCATAAAGCCCCATCTATAGTGTGTGTTACACAGTCCTCTTTGACAGGAACCGCAGGTTACTATAGTTTAATGCCCGACAAGAGTCTTAAGGTCTAAACCCAGTGAACCTTAAACACTTGTTAATGGGACGGGGTGGCGTAATGGGCAGCAGACCACGGAGACCAATGGCGGCGGAGCTACTCGACTGGCTGGGCTGTTAGGTCTGATAAAAAGACCATTAATGCACACACACTCACACAGCTTATGCGGTTATATTCGGGACACATTAAAACGTCTGCTCATCTTGGTCTAAAATTGTCATATAAACTATTACTAGTAGTCCAGGAGATACAGAGGAACCATGGTGAGGACTTCTGGGTCCCTTCAAAAGGCTTGGAAAAAGACAGTTTTCATCCAATGGTGACAACATTGAGAGAACATTGGGCAGAGAACTATAAATGTGTAGGAGTACATCTATATATATATAGTATATATGTTCTGCACACAGTTAAGATGCTTACAGCTGCTTCAGTGTTCAGTTTTTTTGACATTCACTCACATTCACGCTTGATCATTCGGTACCTTGGTGGACGAGCCATTTTATGGTATTCACTCAGTCATGCCACTTATCTTGCAGTCAGGGTCGCGGGGGTGCTGACGCCTATCCCAGCTGTACTAGAAACATACAACTATTCATTCATTCACAAGCCATATAGAGACAATGACAATAATTCACCCTCTCATTCACACGTTATATAGCCAAACAACCATTCACCCTGTCATACAGAGAAATACAACCACGTCTTTAGGATCTCCGACGAACCTCCTACATGTTTTTGGACCGTGAACACGGAGAATCCACTCGGAGAGGCCCCCACATCGGCACCGAGCCTTCTGGCTGTGACGTGGTAGCACTGATGACCGTGCTATACGAAGGGAAAATAAAATTAACCCCATATATTTGAATCCTGGTGCTAAAGGAGGTCAGGCAGAACCAGAACTGGAGTATTTTAAGTCCGCCTTCATTCAGAGGTCGAGGATAGAGGTCCTCTAGTTTTCACTTATTCCAGGTAAAATTCTACCATCTGCTTTTTACCTATAAATACCGCACCGGCCAGCGAGGTCAGACGGTCCAGAACACATCGTCCATCATCCATGTTTTCTATATAAGCGTCACATAAAGGTCCGGAGCGGTTATAAATACGTTTCAATGCAATGAATAACCGAGTCAATCGTTGCACCTCTTTTCATGATGTGAAAGTTGCACGTCCTCATATGAGGTGAATGAGTGAATGAATCCCGGCTCTCATCCAGATGAATGATTAGCTTTTTTCAAGTAAGATTCAAAACCGAAGTTGCCCCCAAACCGAGTAGTTTTCCATCAGTGACATCAAGATTGCTCTCTTGTTGTCGTGGTAACTGGACTTGAATTTTCTTCTTGAAGTCCAGATCGCAAGATTTCGTCAAGAGGTTCAGACGTTGCACTCTTTGGTGGCTGACGTGACTGTTTGTTCTCCTTTCAAAATATCCAGCACATTATTATTAGAGTTGTGCAATGTTAAATTCATACTTTTTTATGAAAAATTTATACACTCACACTCACACACATACTGTAGTATAGGGTCTCCCATTCCTCATTAGCATTAAGCATAGCCAGGGTTAATTCTCAATCATGCATTCTGGTTTATCCGCCCGCCGTGCTGTGATATGTCAAAAAGCATACAAAGCATACAAAAACAACTTCCAATGTTAAACAGATGTTGAGAATTTAGCGCAATTAAACCAAAGCGACGCGCTTACGTGTGAGCCGGCAGCTTTCCCCGTCCTTTCCCGAGCGAGCGCTCGTCTGGCCAGTAAAACCCCGCGTCTGTTGCCTTATTGTTTTTATGGGCCCATAAATAGTCGGCGCTAAATGAATGAGGCCACAGAGATGGAGGGGTGAGGGGATGAAGGAATGGCGAGATGAAGGGAGTGATCGATGGCATCATTATAAAGCGCCGCGTATCTCGCCGAAGTGAGCTGTTGGCTTTGGAAGTTGTCATGTTCCAGTATGGCCGGTTCTAATTTCACCTCGCTGGGGCGAGCAAACACACACACAAACACACACACACACAAGGATTGTGTAAAGAGAAGTAGGACGGGGTCGCAAAACTTTTTTTTTTTTTTTTTACAAACTGCATTCAAATGCATTACAGTTCTTTTTCAAGACGCCGCTTTTGCATCCATTCTTGAGACGAATCACAGCATAAATCATCTCGACGTCACCCCGACGTCTGCCTCAGGACCTCCAGCCCAAGCCAGGGTCATGTTTACCACAGACCACTAACGTGCAAGGGCAGAATTAACATTATCTAACCAGATCACACACACACCTGAGCATCTCTGACACTCTCTCTCTCACACACACACACACACACACACACAAAATTACCCATTAGCTATTTAAGAGGGCCTTTTTCTTCCTATTGGACTTGGTAGAGCGGAGGACCAGATATGAAAATGCACCAGACAAGTTGTTTCAAAAAGTTTTGAATTTAAAACAAAGATTAAAGTATTGTTTGCGATCATAACAGAATAGCCAATGTTGTGCCGACAAAAAGAGGAAAATATATCCGTCGGAGGAAAAGATTTGGTTGTCCAGTGACGGAGGGATGAACAGAGAGGTGGATTCACCTCATGTCTCCCTACACACACACACACAGATTCACACACACACGCTTCCTGTCACTCACTCGCTGTAATCCCCACGTGGATCCACATTAATGCAGATGCCTCAGCAGTAGGGCAGCGCTATTAGTGGTTGTGGCAGGAGCGACTTCAGATTCCCATTTTCACTTTTAAAGGGATCTCAAGGGAAATCAAAACCTTTCTGTGAGGAGTTTGCATGTTCTCCCTCGTGTCTCCGTGGGTTTCCTCCGGGTTCTCTGGTTTCCTCCCGCAGTCCAAACACATGCAGCAGGTTAATTGGAAAAATATCAAAAAAAAATTGCCCCAAATGAGTAAATGAATGTTGTCTGTCTGTATATGTGGCCCTGCGAATGGCTGGTGATCAGTCCAGGGCGTAACCCGGCTCTCGCCTGATGACAGCTGGGATAGGCTACAGCATCCCCCGCTACCCTGACTGCAGGATAAGTGACAGATGATGGATGGATGGATGGATGGATGGATGGATGGATGGATGGATGGATGGATGGATGGATGGATGGATGGATGGATGGATGGATATATGTTCATTCAATCATTCATCCTCTATCTCGTCTATACTGCAAACAGTACAACTATTCACCCTGTCATTTACACGTTCGTGCAGTCAAAATCCAACTAAAGATCACAGCTTCTTCTTTTCCTTTTCCTTTGGCCTTTTCCCTTCAGGAGTCCCCACAGTGAATCAACCTTCTCCATCTAACTCTATTCTCTGTATCCTCTACTCTCACACCAAGTCACTTCACATCCTCTCTCACTACATCCATAAATCTTCTCTTTGGTGTTCCTCTAGACCTCAGATTCCAGCATCCGTCCACCAATATATTCACCATCCCTCCACTGTATATGAGCAACCATCTCAGTCTGGCTTCTCTGACCTTCTCTCAAAAACATCTAACACGTGCTGTCCCTCTGATGGACTCATTCCTGATCCTATCCATCCTGGTCCCTCCCAAAAAGAACCTCAGCATCTTCATCTCAGCAACCTCAACTTCTGCCTCCTGTCTTTTCATCATTGTCACTGTTTCTAACCAATTGGGTGAATCAACTAAAGACCACACACATATGTATATATATATATATATATATATATATATATTTGTATTTATATGTATATAAGCCCATTTTAATCCTGAATCATTCTTTGTTATGAGATTCTGTTAATCACAATCAATCCCGGAGACTCGGCCAAACGAAGCAGAATTCACCAGACGTCTCATTTTCCCAAAGCCTTTGCAGAATCTGATAAGACGTCCAGAAAGTGGCGCGGCGGCTTTAGAGGAACGCCAGTAAATCAGAAGCGGCGCATCGACAGAGCCGTTTCTGGCCGTACAAAGCCCGTCAAGGAAAGCAGCTAAAACATCAATCAGTTCCATTAATCAGGGGGAAGTTTCTCAAAAGGGAAAATCCGGCCTCACCTCCAGGGTGCCGAAATTGAAAGAAATTAATATCAAAAGACTGGCAGAGAGGAAGAAATGAGAAAAAAGTGTACGTGCGTGTGTGTGTGTGTGTGTGTGTGTGTGTGTGTGTTTGTGTGTGTGTGTGTGTGGCTGGGCGTGGGCCGCGCTACCTCCACCTTGACAAATGTCCGGTGCCATCCATTCCAACAGCAGCGGATGAAGGGAAATGAATTGGATGAGGTGGGGAATCGGTGGATGATGAGTAAAGTAATCTTGTTGGACACCGCCGCCTGCCATTTTTCTCTGCTCATCACCACACTATCCATGTGTGTCTGTTTGTGTGTGTGTGTGTGTGTTTTTGTTTTTGTTTTTTTTACGAAAAGGTCAGCACTCATCTTCCCGGAACCTAAGAACCTTTACGGGGGCGTATCTGTTGTCTGGGATTAAGTGATGCTTTTCTCCCCACTTCCTATAACGGCGTTCCACACAGACAGGAGTGTGTATAATTCACAAAGAATTGGCCTTTTAGACGTTTTTTCAATGTAAATCGATAAATTTGCCTTTCTGTGTCTATCTTCACCGGTGGCTTTGCCCCTCCTCGAGTCGCCGCCACATATCAAAAATTATATTTTGTTTTAAAAAATATCAGGAGGCTCAAGTAAACACTGCAAACATTACAGCTGTCTTAAAGGAGGCTATAATGAAAATAAAATAATATAATAAAATAAAAAATTATATAAGTAATATAAAATAAATAATAATATAAATAAAAAATAAAATGAAATAAAACTAGTTATTTAAATAATAAAAAAAATCAGACAGAACAGTTTTTAGGTATTGAATTCCATTCCAGAAATTAGCCTCCTCCTGGGGAACTTTTTAGTTTTGCATTCCCACAGGCACGTCTGCAACGTGCACCTCAAGCTCTGGTCCCCAAAACAAAGGAGGAGGACATGGAGGTGAAGGCTGCCGCTGCGTTCCTGGAATGATAACCATGGACGATCAGATGGGTTCAAGAGTTTTTATCTTCTCCCTGCGCGTGTGAAGGGCTCTGCTGTTTGCTAGCTGGCCAAAATATTGATGTTTTCCTGCGAGCCCTGGAAACCCTTCTGAGGTGCAGCAGGCCAAAAGAGGTCTGCGGACCTCTTTGTCGCTCCATTTCTCGCTGTTTCCGTCCATTTAGTCCCGAGAAAACATCTGACTGGTGACCACTAGTTCTTTGAAAAATTGCACTCCAAGTATTTACTCATGGGTGTGGCTTAGGAGTTCTAACACCATCAAGCAACTACATCACATGAGCTTCGATGGAACCGTAAAAAGACCCCGCCTCGGAGTAGGAGCTTAGATGGATCCAGGAACTGAGGTCTACGGTCCCTGGTTCCACCGGGAAACAGCCCGGTTCAGGAAACAGTTCTGGGAACTGAGAAAAATTCCTCCAGTGAGAAAGCAGCTACTGAGACCAGGCTGTTCCCAAAGAAAACAAATCTTAGAAAAGGGAAACACAGCATCGGACACGGGTCCAAAGAAACGCTTTCTTACATCTAATTTTTAGCGTTCCGCTTAAACAGGATATGAAAATGATGCGAATCAAACTGATCGTCGATATCGCGCTTTGACGCTGCAAGGCTGCACTGAGAGATTTAAAGTTCTGCATGGTCGCCCCTGGTCAACGAAACAGGGATGAGAGATGATACACAAACAAACACACACACACACACACACACACACAGACACACAGCTGCAGGGCTCGAAGGTTGTCGGCCTCGCAGCCCCGACGCCGGGCTGCTCCGGGCATGCTCTGTTGTGTTTGGCATTCAGAGCGCAGGACAGCTAAAGGCCTGATCACCGAAGCCTGACCGCTTTTAATCAGCCCGAGTCAAACTGGCACGCACTCATATGCATACAACGCCATGTATCTCACGCAGAAATGGGCGATTTCACTCTGGGAGACGCACACATCGGTGGACACGCACACGCGCCGGAGGGCATGTCATTCCGTCCGACATCATTTCTGAGTCAAGCGCCGCGGCTGAAGGTAAATGTCAGCAACTGCGATTTGCGAGTGGAGGAGAAAGTGTAGAGCGTGTGATAAACGAGTGCAGGGACCTTTCCCTTTCGTCTTCTATAAACTTTGGCCAAAAGGAAGATTCACCCACGTGTGGGTGGGTTTGCGGATCATTTCCGAAGGAAAAAGGTTGTCTGGGACCTCGGTGACTTTTACGTCTTTGCACTTTTGCAGAGGAACACGCACTCCACTGTGCAAGCAGACGTTCCCTGACTTTTTGCAAACGATCTGCAAACCGTCGTACGGAGAGGCAGATATCGTCGTGGAATCTTCTCAACATGTTCGCCGGTTCCAATGAGATCTGGCACATCAGTTATTCCTTCCTCCTGGTTTGAGATCTTGTCACTTGTCCTTGCGCGTGCCAACCTAGCCCACATGCTAACTGAAAACTCCACTGAAGCCTTTCTTTTTTCATATTCCCTCCATTGGGATCTAATTGGGATCTTCAAACCGTGCCTTTGAAAACGCTCTGGGATCTCCTCGAAGGGCAGCAAACAGCAGCCAAACCTTCCACATTATGAACTCAACCTACTTGTGGACGTTTACTTTTCCGATAAAAAAGAAAAAAAAGACTGATGAAGGTTCAAAGTTGAATTTGAAGGCAATCACGGGTTGTCCTGTCATCCAAACATCATTATAATTCCAGACAAATCCATTCAGGAAGGTGACGTTAGCATCAGGCTAAAGTAGCAGGAGGGCTATGGCTCATGTTCACCAGGTATGGAACAAGAACTCTTGAAAGAGGGGAAGATTTACTAAACAAAAGGCACCTCTCATGTCTTTACTAATACAATGAGGTTGTACTCGAGGAGTTTTGGATTGGAACCAGCCATGAGAGTCATATCCTTTTAGATTATGGATCATCCATGATGGGTTAAATACAGGGAATGAATTTCCCCACGAGGGATTAATAAAGTATAAATTATTACCTACGTTGAGTGTTTTTTTATAATTTTTCATCCTCCCTCCAAGTATTTCTGTTACTATTTTCTACTTATTTATCTATTACCATCTCATCTCATTACATATTGTCCATGCAACTGTCATATTGATACTCATAAACATTAAATATTGAGTTTCAAAAAAAAAAAAAAAAAGAGAGGGAAAGAGACGAGACCAGTTTCTGCAACCCAGTACAAAAAGGGTAAGAATAGACAAGTGCAGAGGAGTGAGTTAGGGGTGATGAATGCATGCTGAAACTCCAGACCAGCACAGTCAAATGCAGTTCTCCAGCCTTTCCTGTTAGATGTTCCTAAATTACAGTGATGTACACAGAGGAAAATGGTGCGGAGCTTCCTGTTATGGTGATTCGAACCATGAGAACGTGCACAATCCACATTTGCCACACAGAGTGAATGCTATAATTGTGTAAAAATAGCTCTTGTTGTTTCAGAGATGAGACAGTTCACCTCCTCCTCCTCCTCCAGCGCAGCAGGATGAGGGAAAGCCTCATCGAACTCTGACCCTTGAACCCGTCTGCTTTGGCTGAACCTGCAACTGAGCCGTCAGGGTCGGAGCGCTCGCCTCTTTCTACCTCATCAAGGTCGGTGGTGCAGAGGAAGCAAACTTCATTCATTCATCATCCATGCCGCTGATGCTATAGGCGGGGTCGCCATCCCGGCTGTAACTGACTGAGAGGTGAGGTTCCATCGTTGGGCCACCAGAAGACACATACAACCATTCGCCCTCTCGACCACGTCAAAACCATTCACTCATTCACACATCATAAAGACAACCATTCACTCACTCATGCGTTCACCAAAAAGAAATATGACCATTCACCTTCTCCTTAACACGTTATGGAGAGACATACAACCATTTTTTTTCTCCTAAAGATGTCATATAGTGAGATGCAACCATTCAAACTTTCATTAATGTTTCATTTGGACACAATCATTCACTCTGTCATGTCATATAAAGATATGCACTCACTCAGTCACGCATCATATAGAGAATTCCAACCATTCGCTCCGCCATTTAAATTCAATATAGAAACAAACAAGCATTAAGACACCGTCATTCACTCACATCCATTCACCCTCTCATTCACTCATCTGGACAATGGAGATTCTTCAGTGAACCTCCTGTCTGTGCTTGGACTGCATGAGGAAACTGCAGAACCTGGAGGAACCCCACGCACAAGCACTAACCGCAGATTTTACTGAGAAGAATAAATAAGTCAATACAATATGTTCAAGACTATTGAGTGCACTGAATATAAGCCGCACCGGCTAAAAATAAACAGATATATTTATACATATATACGTCGCACTTGACCATAAGCTGCTAGCGTCCATGCTGTAACGAGATATTTTACGCAGAAATATTTTGCGCACTAAAACCATTTAAGTCGGCTTCTTTGGTGTCGGAGTTGAACGGCCTCAGAATTTCACGGTAATTTAATTGGTCATAAGTGACGAGACTAAATGCCCGGAAAACAATCCATAAATCAGCCGTATCACTGTTTAAGCCACAGTGTTCAAAGTGTGTGAAAAGTAGCATCTTATAGTCCGGAAATGACAGTAAATGATTCTAAGGTCTTTTAAAGTGATGAATATGCGGCCCTCCCTCCAGCCTCCTGCTGGAGCTCCCGACGAACGGGACAACTGTGAGCAGGGAAAACCCCGAGCGAAGGTGGAAAGTGAAGTGGTACGCATGTGCGAAGGGAAAACAAAGCAAAGCACTGTGTGTCATTCAGGCGTCGAAACCGCAAATTAGGTGCATTTGACAGGAGCAAGATCCACTTCAAACGTCGCGGGCGGAAACTCCAACCGGCCCATTCGGCGCGACGAGTTTCGGGAAGTGGATGCCGGGAAGCGTGTGAGATAATAAAGGCGTCGCTGGATGCTCAGCAAAATATCGACGATGCAGTCCGATTCTGGGTTTATTTGCAGGGCGTACTCTCCCCTCTGCGTCGTTTGAGACGCAGCCGTTCAGCAGGATCAGACAGCCGGCGCAGGAAGACAGACACTTATGAGCAGCTTTAAAAATGAAACCGGGAGACCGGTTTTTTTTTTTTCTTTGTCTCCTCAAAGAACGCGACTTTTCAATGAGATGATGCTCCTGACAATGACTGGCGACGTCTCATTTGCGAGATGGGGGGCGGGAGATGCAAGCGAGACACTTGACAGACGCGTCCCCTCGGTGACTCTGAGGCGCGGCCACGTCTTTGCCATCGAAGATGGGAACATCAAAAAGCGTGACTTTACACCTGTGCAAAGTTACGCACAAATCCACTGCGTTATTTTGTTTTGAGACTTTATCCGGAGTACTCCCGTAGCTGAAACAGTAATGGCACAAAGAGACAAATAGCACGTTTGCATGCTTTACCTTCTCTGAACGAGTCGACCCGATTCTGCAGATTTGAACTGACACGAATCTGCAAGTCTGCCTCTTGCTGTTTGCAGCAGGGGTCTTTCTCTTCCTCCAATTCCTTTCTCGCTCCCCCTCTCTCATCCATCACTCCTGACGGATGGGCTCTCCTCTCGTACTCCCGTGTTCCCCTTCCCTGCCGCACTTGGATCCAAACATCCACTTTGCCTGTCAAAGCCAGAATTTCCCGCGACGTGCTACACTCAACACACACATACGAGAGCCACTTAAGAAGTCCCCCCACCCGAATGGAAACCTAAAAATAACCTAATTCCGACACGACCCCTTAAACCAAGTCTTAATCCTAAAACGGCAATTCAAAGTCCATAATTTTTCTCATCAAGTCAACACACCCAGATCCCAACATATTCCAGCCAAACCCACACACACACACACACACACACACACACACACACACACACAAACACATACACATGCATACACAATGGTTGACCAGTGAGAAACAGCCCCATCAACAAGCTGGGGCCCTCCAACAAATAAACACCCCATTTATCTATCCAACCCCCCATCCACCCTTTGCTGTTGTGTGTGTGTGTGTGTGTGTGTGTGTGTGTGTGTGTGTGTGTGTGTGTGTGTGTGTGTGTGTACGCGCACCCATTGGGGTGTATTTGTTTCTGTGTGTGTTAAGTTGAATTCCTGAGCCTGTGGTTACCAACAGCTTTGAAGTCCCTGCAGCCCCGGGCCCCAGGCTTACCCGCCGCCCCCAGCTCGCAGAGCGAGGCCTGCACAGAGAACGGCAACGTGCACGGAAAAAAAAAAAAAAAAAAATGGGACGAACGGACAAACACGAACTTTGCCCAACGACTTTGCGAGAAAAAAAAAAATAATGCTTTGATTTGGACACAAACATGAAATCGCGATGTGAATGGACGCTTTGTGACATTGGCGCGTAAACACTCGCCTGCGGAGCAGCGTGTGTGTGTGTGTGTGTGTGTGTCACGGTTTGCGAGCGCTCAAAAATATTGCTGAGTTGCCTGGTGAGTAATTCCTGCCTTCGGATTAAAACTCCACGGTGTCTCTAATTAACTCCATGCTCATCATCTCCTCCCCTCTCCAGCCTTCTCTGTCTCTCCTCTTCCTGTCTTTCTCGCCCCTTCAGTTAGATTTCCCTCCCGGCAAAGAGTTGCTGCTGCTGCGGCGGCGGCGGCGGCGGCTGCAGGCTGCTTAGCAAGCTTTAATTAGCGGTGTGCGTGTCAAGGTTATGGAATATCCTCAAAAAGTCAACCCCGACTGCAGGGGCCTGTGAAGACAATACAATTCTAAAAACAATGTTTTGAATGAAGCGTGCACGGACATCACGGCTCCATTGGTGCGAAAAGCCTTCTGTTTCGCACATTTCTGTGTGCATAAACATACAGTTTGGCAGGCAAGAGTTTTTTTCTGCTACATTTATTCCATTTTTTTTTTTTTTTTTAACATGAGCCAAAGTTTGTAGAATTCAGCGGCAGCATCACAATTTAGGACCTCTCTAACTGGAGCACTCAATCCAGGCCTTGTCCTTTCTTTCTTGCCTCTCCGCTCTCTCTCAGTTCCAAAATGGCTCCATTCCAGGCAGCGCTGGGCCAAAAAGGGCTGCAGCGAGAGGGAGAGCGGGAGGGGGGGGAAAAAAAGAGCCTCCACACTAAGCTAAAGTGACAAGAGAGGAGGGGACTGATGCAATGGAACACTAGCCTTAGAACAGAGCCGTGTACAGTATAACACTTCATTTAGCCAAACAAAAACACTCACACACGGGGACGCCGTGAATTGATGTGTGTGTATGTGTGTGTGTGTGTGTGTGTGCGCGGCGAGTGTGTGAATTCCCCTCAGCTTCCACGGCCGCTGGAGCCGCCCTTCACCGAGAGCCCGGCGCTACGAAACCGCACAACCCCCATCCGCCAACCGTGCAGCTCTGGCGAGGAGAGGATCTGCCCCGGGAAAACTAGCAAATCTCTGATAAGAGATAAATACGAGCTGCAGTGAAGAATTAAAACACACACACACACACACACACATGAGTAGTGAATGCAAAAAAACACTGTTTGCTTGGTGCAGAATCTGGATCACAAGTTCTGTCAATGACTTTTGAAGTATGCGATGATGATGATGAGTGTGTGTACATGTGGATATGTGTGTGTGTGTGTGTGTGTGTGTGTGCACGCATGTGTGTGTGCTGCTCCCATCTTCTCACAGGGAGCTGGGCAGTTATATAATGGTCAATACAAACAAACAGAGGCTCTCGGAGGGGTGTATTCACAGCGCTCAGCCTCGGCTGTCGGGCTGACAAATGCAACCGAGAACGGAGAGAGGTAGGGAAAAATAGGGCGGAATTGAAAAGAAAATTGGAAATTATTTGGAAAAGCAAATATATCGATAAATATGTAATATTACAATTTTCATAGAAGCGCGTCCAAAGGCTGGAATAATGGCATCCACATATGTGAAGGCAATCATGTGAATCCAAAGCTCGATTTCAGACGCGGCTCTGAATCTCACTTTCCAGCGATTATTCCTATTTTCGTGTCAAGTTGACATCAGCTCGTCATATCGCCGCGTTTATGGTCATTTGCTCCCGAGCGCGGAATGACAATGAGGGACAGCGCCGCTGCCCCGAGACGGGAGGGGGTTTCAGGAATTTGGCAGCGAGAAGAATGTGGGCTTTCAGAGACACGAGGCTTAATATGGGCCGTGTCACGGGCGGGACGCGGTGAGCAGGGGTTTCCACGCAGCCTGGAAGAACCCCAGGAACCGTCTGACGCCGCTTCTGCTTTGATTACCGGCCAAAATTGGTATTTCATGTGGGGAAGCCGGGCCATCCCGTTAGCCTTGAGGGCTAAGCGATAGCACAGGTCTGATCCCTCTCAGGACCTCCGGAGGGTTCTGCTGAGCGTAACGCCGCTCTGGAAACAAGATCTCAAGCTCTTTCCTCATCCAGACGGTAGAATGATGGAATCATTGCTCCCGAAAAAACAAAAAGTCAGAGGAGCTTCAGCCCAACAGCGAGGAGGCCCTCGGTTCAATCCGTGTGGAGTTCACATGTTCTCCTCAGGTCACTTGATGAAACGGAGACACGAGTGTGAACACAGGAGTAAACCAGTGACGTGCACGCGTGAGTGAAAGGGTGAACAGATGTATGTGTGAATGAGAGGGTGAATTCTCTATATATCATATGACTGAGAAAATGGTTGCATTTCTGTCAAATATGACATGAAATGTGCATGACATGAGTGTGAAAGGGTGAACATATATATCTCTATATCAATATGTGAAATGTGATATGATATGTGAATAACAGGGTGAATATTTGCACGTCTCCATAAGTCAAATGAAAAAATGAATGGTTGCATATTTCTACATGATGTGTTAGTGAAAGGGTGAATGGCTGTATTGTCTATTTGAAATGTGAATGAGTGAATGGTTGCATGGCTCTACAGAACATGTGAATGAGAGTTGTATTCTCGAAATGAGGCGTGACAGAGTGAAAGGTTGCATGTCAACATATCAAATGTGAGTGAGAGGGTGAATGGCTGCATTTATCAACATGACCTGTGAAATAATGAGTGAATGGCTGTATGTCTCTATCCGCCGTGTAAATGAAAGGGTGAATGGCATTATTCTCCTCTTTTTGATGTGTTAGTGAAAGGGTGACTGGTTGTTTTTATCAAATGAGAGACTGAATGCTTGTATTTCTATGACAGCGTGAGGGTTGCATGTCGCTAGATGTGATTGGGCGAAGGGCGAACCCTGCCTCCGAACCAATGACAGCTAGGAAAAACTCCAGCCGAATAAGCAGTACAGGACAATGAACGAGTGAATCCATCCAGAAAATCCCTTTTCCTGCAGCCGTTTCAGTAGGAGACAGACAGTCCAGTTATTAAACTTAATATCTCGACTTTCACCAATAAAGTTAATGCAGCAAAATTCATGATCCTCTTACTCATTGAAATTACAAACGCAGTTGTGATCATGTATTTGAAATTCAGCCATTTTTAGCATGAAATATTAACATCTTATCGTCAGATGGCGGGTTCAGGACATCGTGAGTGTGCGATTCTACCAGCGACGTGCATCTTCATCCATCTATTCGGCTAAAACATGGGAGAGGTTATGGTGAGACGAGCGGTCTGGCTTTGTCGCGGGTTCCAACATGAATCACGCTGTTGGCAAGTTTAAGTATTATGTGTCTTGATAAATCAGGCAAGAATGCAAACACGGGTCTGTCGTCAACATGCAATTTGACAGCTGCGTACATTTTGCAACGCACACATCCTTGGCGAAAGTCTCTCCCCCCCCCGCACACACACACACACAAAATCCATTTGCTGTTTTAGGATCAAATTAGGGTCACAGAAATTTCACACTGGTGGTAGATAGCAGTCTGTTCACCTGCTCCAGTCTGTTCAAATGACAGATGAAATAGCGGCTCGGCGAGATTAGATCTGGCCTCAACCGCTTGCCGCGGAAAGGCCGCTCTCAAAACACGCGGTAATCCGATGACGACTGTCACGTCAATCCCCGTTGCGCACCCTCGCCCTGGAAGGGCCGCCTTTTTCTCTCGGAAACTTTAAGAAGAGCAAAACGCCGTCCCCCTGGCTGCTGCACGTGGATGACGAAATGTCCAAATAATCCCGGGCAATAAAAGCCACATCCTGAGAAATAACACATTTTCAATTCAAGCATCACACACACACAGACACACACACTCTCTCCCATGACTGAAATTCACTCACGGTGTCCCATTTCCAAAGCCAGACAGAGAGAATGTGCACTTTTGAAGGCGCCACCGAAAAAAAAAAAAAAAAATGAAACAGCTTTGCTTTCGCAAACATTTCTGACGAGACACAAACACACACATGCACATCTCCGCCGGATAATACCGGAGCACACTCTATTAAAGTCCGGGGACACACTTTGCAGGCTGTGTACACAGAGGCAACTGCTCCCGTATTCTCTGGACGGTCTGCAAGCACACACACACACAAACCCACACACACACACACACACACACATGCTGAATTGTTCAACATAGTTGGGGACGGGGAAGATGCTGCATCAATGTGTTGTATAAAAGGAAAAAAAAAAACATGAAATATTCAGTGAAGGTCCGTCAGAGCCACAATCACCTGATCCAACACACTCCAGGCCTGAAGCCACCCAAGTACAGCTGTCTGACAGCATGAATCTTTAATTTTAAAATTCAATAAATAGGGTAAAAGTCAAATTGCATCAAAAAGTGAAATACAAAAAAAAAAAAAAACAGTAAAAAGAAATAACAATGCTACTGACTCAATCTTTTTTTTCATTTCTGGTGAATTTATTTTTCATTCTTTTTTATTTTAGTTTGACTGAATTATTTTGACACTTAAGTAAGCATTGCTTGAGAAAGCTAGATAGCTAGATAGCCAGATAAATAGATTTCATTGATCCCAAAACTGGAAAATTAAAAAGGCTAAGTCATACATGAATTATATACGTATTTTATTTTGTTTTTAATTCACATGATGTATACTTAGTTGCAAGTGTGATATTAAAAACTTTTCCTTGTTTTTAGTCATGTTAGTTATAAAACAATAATAAAAATAATAAATGTAATTATTGTTTTATATTATTATGATTATCATTATATACTTGTGTATATTATTTGATATATTTTATATTTGTCTTTTTATGTATAATGTTGCTTATATTTTATCTGGCACTCTTGAGTCGGTGCTCCTGCAACCAAAAGCCATTACCCCCCTTAGAGATGAATAATATTATTCTGATTCGGATTCTAATTTTGATTCTGATTATTATATATTATTCTTATTTTATTATTATTATTATCATTATTATTTCAATTTAGTTCAGTTTTACTGCAATTCCCTTTTGCGTTGAAACAAATGCTTTGACGCAAAACTCTACGAGTAAGCAATAACAGACCCTGTAGAGAATATGAAGGGCGGTAATTAATAAGCAAATCTGAGTATAGAAGTAATCGCAATATCCAATGTTCCAGTAATTCACCTATTAATCTCGTCAACCTGAATATTATTATTATTAATTATTTTATTCAATAATGGGTTATTTCTTCTTTGCTTTTCCACGGTCAATCTTCATTGAGGTAAATCTATTGCAAAAGAAAGAAAACTATCAACCCAATTTTTTCCTTATTCCTTTTTTCTATTTATTTTGCTGCACATGATGAATAAATGCTTCGCATCAGAACGGAAATAAAAAGTAAAACAAGTGTAATCCTGCCCTAGAGCCCTGCAGGATGTGGATCGAATCTTAACAGCCGCTTTTTTTCTCTTTTTTTTTTTTTTTGTGGCCGAATGTGTGACTGTTTATGAGGGCGTGACACATAAATATAAGGTTTACACATCTGTTTGTATCTATTTCCGCTGTTCGGAGCGCCGTAAATATGTTTTCAGCTTTTCCCCCGGCCGGCCTGCGCGCTGCTCCGACCCATCTGTCTGTTAACACCAGGGGCCCGGGGACGGCGGCTGCACGCGGGGGGCTGCGGGGGCCTGTTGGTGCAGCTGTCCCACTTCAGAGTAACTTAAGACCTTATTAGAGTCCATTAGGCCCTCTCTGAAACCAATAAGAGATTGTCAAATACATCCAAACATTCACACAATTCACGGGGAGACGACGGGAAGTGAAAGGAGGGCGGTCGGGTCAGGGGGTGGCGGCGGTGTAAGGCCGCCGTTTGTCTTCATAATGCTCTGCCCTCCTCGCAAAAGACGATTGTAAGACGGAGAAACCTGCTTTCGGTGAGGAAATATAATATAAACACACAACATGACCCATATCTATTCTTTAAGGACCTTTCCTGATTTCTGCGGTTATTATTTATTCCTCTAAGAGGTCAGCATATCTGTAATTCACTGGAATCTTCATTTACATAAAAATTATTTGTTTCTTCTGGGTTTTTGATTGGAAAAAGGTCTCGGGAACCCAGGAAGCGGCTTCCCCGAGCCCCCGGCGGCAGCGGGGAACCGAGCTGGGAGACGGATTTTTGATCTTTAATTAACACGAGCCGTGGCTCTGGAGGGGGAACCAGCTGATGAACCTGGGAGCGTTTGGGACCACTTAGACTAACTACGAGAGAGAGCTTCTTTTTTTAAAAACTTCAGACACCCGCTTTTGTCTGGCTTCTTAATTCGATCTGCTCGGAGAGCCCGGGGAAGACGGGCACGTACGGAATGATGGCGGTCGGCCACAACTGAGGGAACGCGGTGAATTATGGCGGCTGCTTCTGTCTGCGTCCGTAAACAGACGTCTTTGACACACACACGGAATATATACAGAAACGCGAAGCTGCCGAGCGCGGAGGGAGCGGCATGCAGGGAGCGGAGGGTGCATCCCAAACTCACACTCATAGAGGATTCTCCACATTTGTTCGGAGACACTTTTCACATCAAAAGCGGAACAAGACTGCCGAAGTGATGCCGAAGTGATGTATCTATGTAGCAGTGACGCACAGTCGAGGGAAGCAGGAGAGGCCGTGCCTCACTTGCCAGTCTTTGAAAGGAAAAAAATGTAAAATGAAAGAAAAAATTGTTATATTTAGAAGTGATTAGCACTATGAAGGTTTTTTAATTTAACTTCACCAGTTTTAGATTTTTTTTCAACATTTTTTTTCTTCCATTTTATTTTATTTTATGTATTTATTGTATTCCATTTTATTTTAGTTTTTTATCCAAAATTGCTGGATTTTCACATTTACTGTTCAAAAACTGAGAAGAGAGTGCAGTGAGGCCGCCAACTGTTGAGCCTAAACGTAGATTGCGCAATGACGGCTGACTGCTGGCATGCTCTGCACTAACACCATATTGCTGTCGCTATTAAAATGTTTAAACACTTTTGCTTCAGGAACCACATTTCCAATGTCAAATGTTTTTTTGTCCACAACTGCATGTGTGTCACTAGTTTCTTGAGTCCAAATGAGTCACATGAGTCCGAACTATTTCCATCTGCAACTTTAAAAAGCCGCTTTAGACACTTGCGCACTGCAGAAACATTTGCTAGCACCTTTTCGGGCACCAGGCTGTTTTTATTCTGAGCTCCTACCGCGAGGCGGGGACTTTTTACAGTTCCATAGGAACTCGTGAGCCACGCCCTGTAGTGGAAACCTCCTGTGGACTGCTGATCACCATTTTTAAAAACTATGGCGCTCACTGTTTGTGCCACCAAAGCACGGAGAAGGAGGGATTTTTTGAAAATCACATTCTACCACTGTTACAGCAGTCCTGACCATCATAGCTGCTGCTAATGTTTTTGTCCAATCAGCCTGCGGCGCCGCTCTGTGGGGAACCGCCCCTTTTTGAGGAGATTTTTCAGTCAGTCTGAAATTGTTATCTGAAGATATCTGAAGGTAAACTGACAATTTTACTCTGAAAAAACGGCTAATCCAATCTTCGATGTGCGTCCCTGGCAGCCTGCATCGCTTAAGGGAGCATCTTTGTTTATCTCACCACCTATTGGTGCCAAGTAGTATTGCAGTGTCATTTGCTGCGAAGGTAAAGTTGCAGGTTGCAAAAGTAAAAGTTCGAACTGGACGCGTCTCGGAAGTTTTCTGCCAGAAATTAAAAGGGCCGAGGACGACCGCCCAACGGGACGAGCACTGATGAAGAAGCACCGCTGTTGATGCTAAAAGCCGCTAAGAGACCTTTGTAAACAAACAGAGGTCAAGTGATTCTGTGCAGGTACGGCAGAACCTTCATCAGAACTCCAAACATTGAAGAAAATAAATCCCCGCGCCGTTCATCACTAATTCATGAATTTTAAAAGGCTACTGAGACGGCGCCTCGTGTGTTCAGATGAAAAGGCTAATTGCGCCACTTAACCTTTGACCTCGCTTGGTCCCGAGGGGGATATAAGCATCACCGTGACGCCTAATGCTTTCTGACAAAGCGCTACAGCTGTGAAGCCGCAGCACCGGCAGCAGATCTTCGCAAGAAACCGAGGCGATCTCACCGGCGATCGACACCAGGACCGTGTCCCTTTTTTTTTTGATCCAACATGGCGTCCGTGGTGGTAGCCGGTCGCACGGCTCGGGACGCCCGGAATAGCGAGAGGCAGCGTGGGGCGGCTGCATAGCTTCTACCAGCGTCTCCCGAGTAACACGTAGCTGCGCCTGAGTATCTCCAGGCTCTGGCCAACGTCTGCCCTCTCATGTCTCCGCCGGCACCCGCAATCGCTGCCGCAGCTATTTAATTTTTCACCATCCACTCCAGCCACCTCCTTTCTTCTGCATTATCTGAAGGCTGGTTCAGATCTTCTCCCAGTTAATGATGTGACGCAGAGCAGCTTATGCTATTAAACTACTGTGTGTTGCACATCACAGCGGAGACCTGGATAACACATCACACACACGGAAGGAAAATATATACGTGCGACCGCTGACTTCTACCCCTCCGCTCCCTTTCTTCTGATTCCTCTGAAGGGATTAGGGATGAATGATGGCCGTGCGCGCACAAAGCTCGGACACATGATGTCCAAGGTTCCCGCGCCTGGAGTTATGAAGTGTCAGAGAACCTCCGGCGGCAGACGCCGAACCTTCCGCGGCGAGATACGCCGCGGTCATAATAATCCTCGGAGATGAAAAATAGATGACAGGCCGGGAAATGAAAGGGCCGACAGAAAGTTTCCGCGGGAGCCGGTTCTTACTTTGGCAGGTGTTGCTCCGCTCCTCGTAGCCCGGGTTGCACAGGCACCTCCCGATGGGCACCAGCCACTCGCCGTCCGTGCTGCAGTACATTCGCGGCGGCTCCTCCTCCTTGGAGTGATTGACACACGAGCCTTTGACCTCCACCAGCGACTGGGAGTCCATGAGCACCGTGTCGGGGAAGGAGGCCAAGTTCCTCACGGTGTTCGGGCACTTCTTGAAGTACACCCTCACCGAGACCAGAGCCACGCACGCGCCCACGTCCTGGAAGGCCAGGTAGAAGCCCTTCTTGGTCAGGGGCCCCACCTCACGCACCTCGGTGTTGAGCTTCAGGATGCGGTCGCCGAGGTCCATCTGGGTGAAGCTTTCGTCGGCGGCGATGGTGTCGATCTTGGAGAACTGGTGCTCCCGGAAGTGACTCCCCTGGTCGTCGTCGGTCTCCAGGTAGAGCAGGTTGAAGGTCTCCTTGCAGGTGCCCAGCACAAGCGGGATGGAGTTGCAGTCGCGCAGGGTGAACTTCAGCTCCACGTAGATCTTCTGGGCCGACTGGCGGGGGATCCAGTTGGTCCGGAGCCAGTTGTTCTGGCTGTACTCCATCACGTTGCAGACCTGGAAAGTCCTGATGGGGGTGTAGTGCTCGTCCACCCCGCTGATCTCCTCCCACTGGAGTGGGGGGGGGGGACAAATGGAGAAAGATGGAGGAGGGAAATGGAGAGTGCAGAGAGGAGGAGAGGGCAAACTCAGAAGAAGATTAGGGAGAAAAGGGGGCAGATATTAATTCGGGTCAACGAGGGAGGAAGAGCAAAGGGTTTCCAGAGTCAGAGGGGAAGAAGAGAAGAGAGAAGCAGGGGAGGAGTAGCGGAGAGAGGGAGGGAGAGAGGGAGAAAAAGTTATCTCTAGCCTGGAAAGCATTTACACATGAATTATTTAGATTCAGACAAGACTCGTGCCGAATTCTAAAACATCCAACAAACACTTAAGGGTGGAAAAAAAATGTATAAATATAAAAATCATCAAAATAAAAATATCCAAAAAATATTTATAAAATTTTGAAAATAAATAAAAAAAAAAAATAATAAAAAAAAATCACTGGAATTAATTAAAATCAAACCCTTTGGATCAGGGCTGTAGAAAAACCAGAAGCTTATTTATTGTCAAATATTCACAAATCTGAGTTGTTTTTTGTTGTTTTTTTTCCACCCTTATGCTAACATGTTTGTATCTACATACATAGAGAACTGCAGTCTTGGCTACGTCACAATCTGACTGCGTCTAAACGTGCTGGGTCCGGCTAAGAAACAAAAAGAAAAAAAAGAAAAAAAGAAACGGCGCACAGACAGACGTCGGAGTGTGTACCA
The DNA here is from genome assembly GCF_037954325.1 of Fistularia commersonii. Classification (NCBI taxonomy): domain Eukaryota; kingdom Metazoa; phylum Chordata; class Actinopteri; order Syngnathiformes; family Fistulariidae; genus Fistularia; species Fistularia commersonii. The sequence continues at coordinate 15,411,845 of NC_141287.1, read as the reverse complement.
AAGAACGTTCGTGGCGTTCTTACATTTTCCCTCCACTGGAAGGAAGCAATGAGAGAGAGGAGGAGAAGAGAAACAAAGCCGGGGTCATTCCTTTTTCAACCAGGCACAGCGGGAAGACTCATTGATCGCTGTCCGCCGACGACCAGCGCCTGAAACGCTAAATTGACGGCCGTTGGAAAAAACTTTTTTTTTTTTTTGTCTCGAGGCGAAATTAAGAATGGATGTGAGCCTGTGAATGAGAGGCGGCCTTTGTCAAAGAGACACAAAGAGAGGGAGGGCGCGGGAGAGGGAGTAAGTGGAAACTGAATTATCGCTCCTTTCACACGAGCTTTAGTGGAAACATAAACCCACACACACACACACACACACACACACACACACACACACACACACACACACACACACAGGCGGTACATGCGAATTGTTTTCGGTCCCAAAGTAGGCAGACACAGCAGGTGCTCCGGGCCCCGAACACGGAAATTAATGACGAGCTATGAAAGTCTAGGTTCTGGATTACATGTACTTGTGTGTGTGTGTGTGTGTGTCGGTGTGTGTGTGTCTGTCGGTGTAATATGGCATATCTTTTTGTGTCTGGTTTTCAAGGACCTTTTAGGCTTAAGGATAACCGCTTGCTTCTCGCTTTGCAGTAAAACACCCGCGATGGAGAAGACGGAGGAGGGAAACTTCTTTAAAACTCAGACCCTCGTCTCTCGGGGCTTCTCCTCGCCAATTAGCTCTCGGTAAATGATTCATGGAGTCATCCAGGTGGAAGGTAATTGGACTGGCTGCGTCACATGACACCACAGGGAGGGATTTGTAATGCGTCTCTCCACGGGATTCTGATCGGATGGCGTTTTTACTGGAGCACACTGGGACGACTTTTACAGCTTCTCAGGATTGAACGTTTCGGACTGAGACAGAAATCAGCGCAGCCTTTGTTATCTCATATTCATCCATTCATTCTCTGCTCCGCCTGTCCTGCATGTCTCTTCACTGAATCAGGATTGCAAAACGATAAAACTTACAATGTTTTTTTTTTTTTTCTGGCCTTTGCAAACATTCATCAGCACCCTCTCATATCTAAACTCCTTCATTCATTCATTCATTCATTAACCTGCAGGCGGTGCTGCAGCCAATCCCAGATGTCATTGGGCAAGAGGCGTGGTTTCACCCCGGACCGGCCAATCACTGGGTCACATTTGGAGACATCCAACCATTCACCCTGTTATCCAGACGTCTGGGCAATGCAAGGTCTCCAGTGAACCTCCTGCATGTGTTTGGACTGTGAAAGGAACCCAGAGAACCCTGAGGAACCCCACGCAAACATGGGGGAGAATATGAAGACTCCACAGAGTCCGACCTTCTCGCTGTGAAAAGACAGTTTCTTGGTGCATTCAGACAGTAGAAGAATCAGGGACCTCAGCTCAGAGTACCATCTAAACTCCTTCTCTTGGGAACCTAAACGACGTAGGTTCTTGGTGATTGGTGGAACTCCTAAGCCACGCTCATGACCAGATTCATCATACAGATTGCGTGGCGCCATTTTCTAAAAACTATGGTGGTCACTGCTCAGGAGTTTTCCTGCGACAAAATGTACGGAAGTGGCGATAAACTCATCGCAGAAATGCCCCCTGTGGGTAATCCGACCTTCTCGCTGTGAGGGTGAAGCGCTAACCGCCGCGCCGCCGTGTCGCCAAGACAGATTGCCCAGAACGCAAACTGGAATACACTCGTGCTGCAACTGTTACTGCCGCATAGTATTTTATGGCCATATCAGTTATTTATTGCCAGTCACTAACAGGATAAGTATGTATGTAGCACATGTAGTGCTCCCTTCTTTGGGGAAACAAGACACATGGCCTTGCTAGCATATTGGAAAAACAGTCATAAATAGGTGATTATGATGCTAAGACTGCACAGACTGGGAAAGTAGCAGCTCCTCTCCAGTCATACATAATCATAGGCGGCTTTATTTCTGCTCTTACATCATTTGTCACCCAAAGAAAACCCCCTGCTTGCTAGCAGAAGCTAGTTTAGGGCTTCGCCGCACTGGATGGTCCAGGATCTGAACAAGCTCTTGCTCTTAATCCAGACGTAATCTGATTTTGGCGTTATCCCTCATGTCTGCTGCTATGATACAGATGGGGATAAACCAACGGACAGGGCGGAGCTGACATCGGCCCAAATCAGGAGATACCAAAGCCATTGAAACATCAACGCTGATGCATTGAGATGCTTCATGGAGGCGTTCTGTGTATCACACACCATCTGGGTGAACTCTTACGACCTCCACCGGTTGGCTCTTGCCCTTAGAAGGACACGAGGACGACAGTAATGGACCTCAAACGACCACAATAAATTTAAGAAGTTACAGATGTACGTCAGCGAAGACCATCCCTCTGCTGATTCCAGATGTTTAAAATGAAAAGGTCATGAAGCGCCATAAAACCAGTGGATATTAAGAGCTCGCTGAGGTGAATTTTAAAAGACACAAACGCCTTCCACTGCTTTCTTGAGGTTCTCCAAGCAGGACGTACAAATGTTGCAACACCATTAGCCGCTTTTGCTCTTTTTGGAGACCTGTTCTTGGAGCATTCAGACAGCAGAAGAACTATGGACCTCAGCTAAGCTCCTTCTCATAAGAACTCATAAGATGTAGGTTCTTGGTGATTGGTGGAACTCCTGAGTCAGATGTATGACCAGGTACTTCTTCCAGATTTCTAAAAACTACTAAATGTCACTGCTCAGATGTGTTCTTGCTCCAAGCTCCTCTGGCCCGCTACGCCTCGGAGGCGTTTCCAGGGCTCGCAGAGGAACATCTATATTTGGCTTCTCGGATCTTCTCTGTCCGATATCGGCTCATCTAGAGTAAAGTGGGTTACTACTGAGCGCACAGGAACAGTGCTGCTCACTCAATCCTGAGTGGATCTTATTATTTATATTTATACTCATATTTGTTGATATTGACATTGTTGTGCTGCTGTGACAAAAGAATTTTGTCATAGTTCCTGTAGCTCCTGCTACAGAGTCAAATGGGGAAGAATCAAAATAAAACTCTATATAAAAATAAAGAATAGCGAATAATAAATAAACAGAAAAGATGAAAATAAATAAAAGTTAAAGGTACGTAGAAATGTATAAAAATATATGCAACATATTTACAAGGACATGTATATGATTACATGGAGTCATTTTGTGTATAAGTAGGGGTTGTTGTGCAGTAAAACATTTATTGCACAGAAGACAATGGAACTATAAGCGGAGAATAATCTTATAATATTATAAAGATAGATAATCTTATCTTATCCACTCAGAGATTCAGCCTTAGAATATTTGAGATATAAATGGCAAACTGGATGTAGAAAAAAAATTAAAGAATAGTAAATTTTCCATTAACAGTCTCACACTTTACAATCTCAATCTCTCACTTGAACACATTCAATAAGTCAGGATGGAAATCCAGTTTATGTCCATCATGATATTCTCCATTCTCCAGGGTTCCTCTCTCACAATAGTACACACGCACTATTTTCCTAAAAACAGACAGAAGCAGGTATTCGGGATTTAATAACAAGCTTCCCCCAGCCGTAAAGGAAGCTCATCTTGTTTGCAAAAAGTCTGAGTGAAACGCAAATGAGGCAACGAACCTGTTACCTGGAGGATCTGGCCCGACCCCCCGCCCATCGCCCTCTAATTGATATATAACAACACCAGCAACCTGCAGCAGTCCTTGTGACCCCCGACCCCTCCGCCCCCGCCGGTCGCAGCTGGGCGGCAGGACGGTGCGATCTGCTCTGATCTGTGCTGTAGGTGAGGCGGCCGGGGGGGACAGTAAAAGGAGACAGCGGTAACTTGAGCTCCCTCAGAAATTACAACTATGGCGACAGGCACGTCTTCCAGTCACCCGGTCAGCACTCCGGCTCGCACTCTTCAAAGGGAGGTCAATGAGAGTCAATGGGACCCTGTGTGCGCCGGTGTTGGGTGACAATGCACTCAGGCCAAAACCGGCTTCAGGTTTGGAGACAGGATGGAGGACGAGCCTCGCCTTTTTAACTTATTTAAAGGGAAACGCAAAGAAACGAGGATTTGAATTTCAGCTAGTGTCTTCTCAATCCCTCTAGACTCCACGGCTGCGGGTCCATGTGAAAGCTGGATAATATTTCACTTTGTTTTACCTCTGTACACACACACATATATATATATATACACACATACATACATATATATGTATGTATGTGTGTGTGTCTTTTTGTGTATATATATATATATAGATAGATATATAGATATATACACACACACACACACACACACACACACATATACATATACACACAGTGGTCCCTTAAGATTTAAATCACTTTATATACAATTTTTTGCACAATTTGAGCAAAATGTATCCTTATAATACGAAAATAATTTCATATATATATATATTTAAGTGTGTGTATGTGTGCATACATATGTGTGTACATATACACACAAACACAGACACACATATATATACACACACACACACACATATATATATATATTTGTTTATTTATTAAAAAAACACAGTTGCCTCTTAAAATATGATTGACATATTTTTTTTAAGTTACAAAGAAATTCAAGATAAATATCCTTTTAATATGAAAATTTTTTCACATATATATATATATATAGGCCCCATAAGATGCAAATCACTTCATGTGAGATTTTTTTAAGATACGAAAGCCCAATTCCTTGAATCCTTGTTATTTTAAAGATTTTATCCTTGAAATACGAAAAAAAATTCATGATGCGAATACGAGAGCGAGAAAATCAAAATTCAAAATTTGCGTGGTTCAAGCCAAGTAAGCTCCTGCAACTCCAATGCGTGTCATGATGCCGCCAAAATCTTCTGAATTTGCACTGCTCGCCGCTCTCACCTTGAAGAACGCCTCGCAGCTTCCTGCATCCGTCGACCACCTCCCTCAGGTAGTTGGTACAGTACACATATCTCATCTGGTGTTCCCATCTCTTGTGTGGCATCATTTTATATCTTTTCATTTATTTTGTGTTGGTTGGAACTATTTTTTTTTCTGTTATTTTAAATGGGGAAAATTTATTTAAGATATGAAAAAAATCAACACACAAACCCACGTGGCGTTCAAATTAAATTTGTGTCTTAATGGAGCACTGTGTGTGTGTGTGCGTGCGTGTACATATATATATCGATATATCTATATATCGATATATATAGATATATCTATATATATATGGATGCCACCTGAATATATGAAATAATATGTGCAATATTATTCGTAATCGTGTGATATCTGGACATTATTGGGTTGTGCTTTTGTACAACACAGACTGGAGATGCACCTTCGATTTCAATGCATTTCACTTTCCGAGAACAGTAAGCTTTTCTAGTCACGTCACACACGTACGTCACACAACTTGTTACACGGCCTCCATTTTCACCCCGCCTGATGAGATATACCATGCACTGACATGTTGGTTTAGAACTCCCTTTCTTTCTGGACGCTGGGGTACAGCGCTGGAGAAAGAATTGTCTATTTAAAAGCAAACACGGGTCAGGGGAGGCGACTTTTCCCAACAAGTGCAGGGACGTCTGAAATTCTGGGCTGCAGTAGGGAGGGAGGGGGGTCATCGGGGGTCACAGACACGACAACTGCAGTATATCAGTCAGAGGACATTTCAGCCGCTTGTGTTATCTAAAGGGACACTAAACACATATTTCATATCTCCTCCTCCTCCCCCCTCTGTTTTTCCTCCTGCCTCCTTATAATTGTTTATCCAACTGTGGAGCGCCGAAAGATGTGAAAATAAGGCTGAGAACTGTTTTCCATTTAAACAATGTCGGACATGAGGAATGGGACGATGTTCCCCGTTGATTTGCGTTCGCTAACTTGGATGGCCCGTATTTAAGCAGTGGCTCGAATTCAGCGGTCCGTTTATTCGTAATGTGGGTCGTAAATTCATAAATTTGTTTCGGAAATACGTTGATTTATTTTTTACTTCTTGTTAACACTAATTCAAAGCAAAACAGAACTTGTGCACTAGTTCACCAGTGTTGCTCTGCGTACACTGACACCATCCAAAGACAATTGTTCTTGGTACAAATTACAGTTTCTTCATTAGAACAGGGGTGTCAAACTCATTTTCACCGAGGGCCACATCAGCATAATGGTTGCCCTCATAGGGCCACATGTAACAATAACAGCATATTTAATTTAATTCTTGGACAATATATTGTTTTTCTGGAAGGCGAACTTTGGATTTACAAGTTGGTCCAAAACGCTTCAACTCGGCAAGATAAACACTATTGGCCCAAAATAGCTATCTTCAAAACTTGCAGCTGGAACTGAGTGATTTTGACATATGAATCAAGTCCTATTCAATGTATTTCAGCACCAGCTCTTAAAAAATCCGAAGTTATTTACAAGTTGCACTTCTCATTTCCACTTGTTGAAAATTGATGGATGTGGATACACTACGACCTATTGGCCGGAAGCAATCATATTGCAGATAACATTACTGCCATTAATTGTGGAAAATGTAGTCTGTGGTCAATTCACGTGTTTGACTTATTTAAGACAATCAGAGCTTTTAAGACGTTCTCACAGGCTACATAAAATGAGATGGTGGGCCACGTCTAGCCCACAAGCCTTGAGTTTGACATGTGCATTAGACTTTCCAGATCTTATTTTGAGAAACTACGGTTTCTGCCTTCGCCTTACTGCCGCACTTAACTCTGTCAAAAAGTGAGCCCAAAACGAAAGTCTGCAGAGCATGTTCGGGAGCGAACAACCTCTAACTGGTCCGCGGAAACATTTTCATGCATAAAATTGGTCCGTGGTACAAAAAAGGTTTTTACCGCTGCACTATAGTTTAATGTTTGTTTATTGTACACTTTACATTTAATATGCACTTGATTATTATCTTGTTAATCTCATTTCATCACAGAAAAGCGACAAACATCTTAGCAACTACTGTTTCCCGAGTATATGTAGAGAAACTGACAATAAAGCAAGCTTTGACTTTGAATGAGAGGTTGTATTTCACCGTGTGACGTGCCAATGAGTGAGCGAGTGGTTGTACAGCGGCCCCTCGAGATCCCAATAGCTTTATATACGATTTTTTTAAGATACGAAGCGCGATTTGAGCAAATTTTATACTTGAAATACGAAAAAATGTCATGATACGAATACATGACAGAGAAAATCAAAATTCGAAATTCATGCCGACCGAGCTCCGGCAACCCAAATACGCTTCATGACGCTGCCACATCTTCTGGATTGGCGCCGTTTTGAGGAACCTCGCAGCTTCCGGCATCCCTCACCCACTTCATCCGGGTACTTGGTAAAAATAACCATATCTCGTGTCGTATTCCTATCTCTTATGTGGCATCATTTTATATCTTTGAACTTATTTGGTGTAGTTTTTTAATAATCATCATTTGCCCTAAGAAAGCAAGTGGTGAACCCAGAAAGAATATGCTTTCTATGGAAATTAAGCAAAAAATAATGGCGGGGCACGAACGCTGTGTACGTGCGACCAATATCACACAAAAGTGTAATCACAATGCATCCACGATATGTAGCATTTTGTGAGTTTTTTCGGGGGTGTTGGAACTTATTAATTTTTTTTCTGTTATATCAAATGGGGAAATATCATTTAAGAAAATAGTTAAATTCATATCTTAAGGGACCACTGTATGTCTATGTAACATGCAAACGACAGGGTGAGTGTCTGTACGTCTCTAAATGTGTCCATGCAGGGATAAGTCCCATGACCCTGAGTGCAGGATAGTGTGTATAGAGAATGAATGAATGATTATTTTAGATCAATATCCAAACTTTAACATGACAGATAATTTCATTTTGAGCAGCCGGCTGATAATTGCAACATGCAAAGCCCCGTCCTCAGGTGGCGTCTGAGGAAAAGCACGCAGGAGCCGGTCCGCGGCCGTTAATTCTGTTTTGCATTCACGGTCGGCGTCTGGAGTGCTGCCGCGCTGCACAAGAATGCTTTCAGAGCACTCAGGAATATAATCTGTATCTCTTTAGTCTTGTGGATGGTTGAGCTCCCTGGACGCTGTTCAAAAATCAGCCTGCCTCCCGAACAGATAAGAGCGAATCTGGATCACACACATTTACACATGACACACACAGACACACACACGGGGTGGGTGCAGGCTGCAGAGTGAACATCCTGGGGAGGCTAAACTCTTAATTTGTTCTGACCAGAGCACACTGTGTCTCAGTAGGCCAGCAGCCGCTGCCTCTCCATCACTGTGAACGAGTGTTTGCATGTGTGTGTGTGTGTGTGTTGCTGCCACATTATGAGGAATCTTCAGCGTCCCAGGGCAGGCTGCTTATCGGAGCAAGTCAGAGGATGACGTGAGTAATTACAGATGATTCACCTTGAGGACTTCATCATCAGCAATCTCTATCTCCCTCTCTGTCTTCCTCATCCTCCCCCTGTCCTCTCCTCTCTCCCTCCCTCTCTTCTCTCCAGCCTTGCTGCCTCCTCCTTCCACCCCCCTCTGCCGTTTTGATCTTTTTTTTTTCTATCCTTCTTCTCCCCAGCCCTCTCATCCTCCCCGGAGTCCTCCTCATCTAAGAATAACAGTGACTCCCATCCCAGTCATTTTACAGCACCAATCAAAGAACGTGACACAAAGCAGAGCTAGATGTATACACACACGCACACACACGCACACACTCGTTGTATCAGCATGATACAAATGAATGCCCTCCTTAAAAAAACACACACACACACACAAAGTATTACCAAATGCAGCCTAAAAAGTTCATTTTCCTCAAGTCTTTGTGGTAGAACCTGGAGGAGCTGTCTGGTGGTGGCGGCAGCATCGCGTGGCGACTGGTGGTGGGTGTGTGTGTGTGTGTTGGGCGGGGGTGGGAGGGAGGTGGTCTGGCAGTTTCACGGAACAAATGACTGGATTACCTTAAGCCACTGCCAAGGAGTAATTCTAACACTTAATAAAGGAAAACAAGGAAGCGTGTGTGTGTGTGTGTGTGTGCACATGCATGTGTGTGTGTCTATTTCGTGCGCGCGTCAGACAATCCCGGGGCACGGTAGTCGAACCAGTTGAACAAATAAACTCGCAAAAGTAACAGCCCACTGGTGGGACTCCGGCGTGGAGGCTGACGGATGAGGCTAATGTCTGAAAATGTAGCAAATTGCAGAAAAAACATTTGCCGGGGAATTTTGCGATCATAGAACCGTTATGGGAAGAAGAAGGTGGGGAAAAAAATGGAGGATATCTTGTTTACTTTTCATTTTTCTTCCTAAATACAACTCAATCCAGAACCAGTCCATTACCAATCGAGATGGAGGAGGCCGACACCCGGCCTTCGTTTGAGAAGACGCTTAAAGCTATAAAGCACATGCCCCAAACTCAAGGCCCGCATGCCAAATGTGGCTCGCCATGTCATTTTATCTGAAAAAAGTCTGATTGTCTCACAATAAATTACTCATACGCGTGCATTGACCATAAACTGCATTTCCCACAATTTATACCCATGAAGTGACGGCATCCTGCCATTAGATTATATATTATATATTTACACATATATGTGTGTTGCAATGCTTTTAGTGTTTACAGGTTAATGTTTTTATGCAGACAAATCTGCAAGGCTGTGTGCAGCCATTAGTTTTTGCATAATTCTACAGCGGTAGATTAGCGGTTCAGTTGTACATATTCTGTTATTCTGCCCCTCTTGTGACAAAAAGGTTTTGAACAAAGTTAATGTCATAACAAGTGTTGGATGATATCTTTCTTTTTTTCCCTTGAACAGTTTGGTCATTGATTGATGAGCTATATGTGTTTCTTTAATATTCTGACAATATTGAAGGATTTATGTTGTAACAGAGCAACTAGTAAACATTTTTTTACATCAATACAAATGCATATGTAACATTTTGGATTTAAATGAGTGCTAAATTCAGAGTTATTTAACATTAAGGTGTAGTTACATTTCTTTTACATTATATTTGGTTACATTTAGTTACATTTATACTGTTGCCGTTACATGTGGCACTTTTAGGGCAACCATTCTGCAGATTTGGCCCTTTGTGAAAAATGAGCCTGACTCTCCTGCCGTAAAGCATACAGTTAGCGCCGGGCTAGCTGCTTGTTGTGCTACCATAGACCTACTTTGGAAGGTTTGAGAGAGGTGCATCATGGGATGGAGATCCGTCAGCATTCTGCTGATCCTCATGTCCTGTCTGCGCTTTAGTAACATCACATTTTCTCACTTGGCTCATAACCCAAGGGGCGCGGCTTGATTTACCACAGTGGCTCGCTATTATTGGATCACAATAGCTATAAGCATGAGAATGTTAGCGCTACTGTTATGATTAGTATGAGATCTTTAGTCCCTCCAAAACATCCTCTGTCTATCACAATCCTGTTCTCTCATTCTTCCCCACCCGGTCAAGGCTGAAGAACACCCAACGTTGAGCTGGGATCAGTCCCAGGTTTCTGCACCGGTAAAAAGCATCTTTGCTGCACATCATTTGAAACAGTATAGTCCACACCTGCTCTACATAGGAGTCATCACACCATTTGGTGTCATATGAATGAACTCTGATCAGGCCCTGCATTCAAATTTGCACAAATTTGCTTAAAGCCAATGAAAACAACCATTGTTAATGTTCAGCAAAGAAAAAACAGGCTAAGCTTATTGACACTGGTGTGTGAGTGTACGCTTTTGTTCCTGCAACTTAAAACCCTTTAATGCCTTAATCTGTCTTTGAGCACGTAAACATCGAAGCGCAGCGGGCCAACACACGCACCATCCCATCCGGACGCATCTCGAGCCATATGGCCACGCTCCCGATGCTTAACCTCCAACCCCGGAAGATTGAGAATGGGGAAAAACAAAAAAAAATAAAACGTTTGGAGAAATGTGGGTTAATCTGCGCTTCTCTCCCTCCATTGGCTGACATAACAAAGTGAGAGCGGCGTGAGGTCACGTCTCGGGCTCGTCGATGGATTTACAGACAGGTGGGGCAAAAACCTGTCTGTAATAATAATATTATATAATATTTTATATATATATATATACATATACATATATATATATATATATATATATATATATATATATATATAAGAAAAAGAACTAGCCCCTGGGAAATGAAATGGAAAATGTAATGATAGAACAGAAAAACAGAAAAATGAACCTGGACATTCTGTACAGGTGATTAAAACAAACAAAAACAAGAAAAATTCTTGCCTCCTGCATATGCTTCCGCCACACCCACTAACACATTCGCCCGCCATTTTTGAATTTTGAATTTCGATGCTGCGCCGCCTCAAGTTGAAATGTATTTTTTCAAGATGCGGTGTTTGGATGGAGTCCTCCGTAGACCCCTCGGGTCGGACTCCAGTGGCTTTCCTGGACAGTGCCAATGGCTCCGGGGCCCAAAACAAAAAAAAAAGAAACCCTTTTTCCCCATTTTAGGCTCCACATTTATTTATTTTTTTAATATATAATGCAGTCCAGACGACCCCCCCTCATCAGAGAGACCGGCCGGGGAGCAGCCGTCGCTCCTCGGCGACACAAAAAGAGTCGGCCGAGTCGGTCCGAACATCTGGTAAAGAGCCTCCCAAACACCTCGGCTCGGAGATGTTCCAGGCGTGTCGGGCTGGCAGGAGGCCTGTGGCTGACACAGAACATGCTGGACGGATTATATGTCTCCTCAGGAACGCCTCGGGGTCCCGCAGGAAGTGCTGGAGAGCGTCAGCGGTGACTGTCTGGGTGGACCAGCTCTGCTACCAACTTTGTTCAGAACCAACGGGGAATGGATAGTTGCATCGCAATGAATAGCGTATCCGAGGACAGATTCTCATATTTTTTCCGGTGAATTCAACGGTAGACCCGGGATTGTCTGATCTGCAAGTTGGTGACTCCGGTTGGCGTTTAGGAAAACAAAAATGTCCACATTTTGAGAATAAATAAAAGCGTTCAGACCCCGAAGCGAGCGCAGGAGATTCATAAAAGCCGTGCCGCCGTGCCTTCGAAGCCCTCAGACGAGATGCCGTTCATTTGTCGCCCACCTGTATCTCACATCCCGACGGCGTCAAATATGAATCCGAGGTTAACGCACAGAAAAAAGGACATACTCACCCCGTGGGCCGGGTAGGAAATCCATCCTAACTCCCCTTGACTGGCTTTGGAATCTAACAGGTTGACTGCGGCGAGGAAGAGAGAGAGAAAACAAAGAGTGCATATGAGTGTCTCGTTCTTGTTAGCCCCAATTAGCCTTTATCTAATCCCACAGGAAAGATCACCAACTAGAGGCACTGATCATGACTCTGTTTATTCAGCTGCCACACACACACACACACACACACACACACACACACTGTGGTAACCAACACGGAGCCCTGCCTTTCTCGTCTTGAGGTGTAAAGCGTAAAAGCGGAGGTTCGGCCAGGGCAGATGCCCCAAAGAAGCGCCGGACCGGAAAAAAATGAAATGTTTCAAAAAAACAAGATTAGAGGTGTTGATTTCTTGGGTTTTTCGACCCGACACAAACCCGATGCTGATCTCACAAGCCGTCAGAGACGTCCCCAGAAACATGCATCACTTTAAAATGCACAGCTAAACAAATAAATATATCATGATAATAACAATAAAAATGCATTTGATTTTTAGCGCCTTATTTAACACTCAAAGACAACGTTCAGACATATACAAACACACACACACAAAATAAAAATCCAGAAACAATGAAAATAAAAATAAGTAACAAAATGATTAAAAAAATGTTCTTTTGTTATTACATTATTTCATACTGTATTATATCATAATTATTGTTTTATATTATAATTATTATATTTTATTGTCATTATAATGGAGAAAGTTGATTTGCTGTGGCGACCCCTGAAGGGAAAAGCTGAAAGAAGAGGAAGATGAAGATATAAATATATTATTGATACTCATTTATTATCACTATTATTATTGTCCTGACGAAGGCTATGATCTAATTGTGCCAAATTGCATTGCTAGATTAAACAACAAAAACGCTCTATTGTGTGGTGTAAACACACACTCTCACACACATACGTCTGTGGTCTGAATGGTTGTCACCACACACAGCTGTCAGCCAATGGAAAAAAAAAAATGTCCAGGGTGGAGGATGTGAGTTTGGAAGGAACCAGCTCAATAACTGAGCTGACAATATTGTTCATATATATGTATATATATATATATATATATATATATATATATATATATATATATATATATATATATATATATATACACACACACACACACACACATTTTTAGAAATTGCTCGATACACCCAATGTTTCTAATTAGGACTTAACGGGCCAAAAGGAACAAATGATAAAATACAAATACTCTAAAATACAAACATAAAAATCTAAATTAAAAGATAATCATGCATAATATTAAATATATAAATGTTTTATGTTTTGAAAAACAGTATAAAATCTATAATAAAATGTGAAATATTTCAGGATAAATTATGACACAGAACTACACATACATATATACATACACACATACATACACACGTTATATAAAGTATTAAAAAAAATCTTCCGTTCTCTTTAAGAAAAATACTTTGACACTGTGAATATGATTAAATAAAATGTTATAAATCCCAAATGAAATCCACGTGCCAGATGGCTCAAAAATGACAGTGACAATATACAGATGACAACAAAAAAGTATCAAATAAGTAAATTGTAATGTTCATAAGCATTAGCTCATAAAACCAGCTGCTGTTTTCTACGCGTGTATAAAAGGGGTAGATGCTCCGTTTGGTTGAAATATGATTGATGAAATCACACCGATCTATCTATTCTTACTTCTTTGGGTAAATGACGACTGACTGCAGTGAGACAGAGGTGAAGCATCGGTGTCAACTTTTAAAAAACATCCTTCTGGAGGAGGCCTCACCCTAGAGGTGGCAGAGGAGCTTTACTATCTTGGACAAGGAGCTGATGGGTCAGAGATTCTGAGATCTGGGCTGATCCATTCACACCAAACTGGTTTTACATCATTAACCCATAAATTTGGTGGAAATAAAACAGAATTATGGACAAGATGGGAGAAGCTGCAATTTTTTTTTTTTTTTTCCCCATTGGAATAGGCTCCATGGTCCAGGTCCGACAGTCACACCTTTCACTGTCGCCGAGAGGAACTGCGACTGGACTCGCAACAAAAGAGCAAAGTGCATGTCTCGGGTTACCATAGAAACCGCGTTCACTCGTGTAAATGTGACCGGCTCAGATGTCGACTCGACCCCTGAAGCCAGGCTTGGATTAAACGTGTGTGTGTGTGTGTGTTATAGAACAGAACACACACTACAGCACACGCTTGTTCATAAAATGATGAAAATCCACCAGAGCCCTCTTAAAAATCAATCAAAAACTCCCGTTGAAGAACACGTTCTAGCATGTTTGCGTTCCATTGAATTATTTCAGTTTACCACTCAAATATCCACTAACACGTCCACTCACAAACTCACATGAACCAATGAAGGTGTTGTGATGCGTGGAGACCTCATTCACAGCAGATGGAGGCTCAGTGTGAATGAAAGGGTGAAAGATCACATGTCTCTGATATGTGAATGAACGAATGAATGGTTGCTTGCCTCTATATGGTATTGAATGAGAGGGTGAATTTCAGTATATGTCATATGACACATGAATGAGCAAGTGAATGGCTATTTATCTAATGTGAATGACAGGGTGAATTTCAGTGTGTGTCTACATGACACATGAATGAGCAAGTGAATGGTTGTTGTCTCTATGACAGATGAATGACAGGGTGAACTACAGTATGTCGATATGACAAATTATTGTAAGGGTGAATGGTTGCTTGTCTCAATTTGAGTGAGCGAGTGAATGGTTGTTTGCCTCTATGACATGAATGAGAGGGTGAATTACAAAATGTCTAGATGAGAATTGAACATGAAAGTGAACGGTTGTCTCTACATGACATGTGAATTTCAGTTTTTGTCTAGATTACACATAAATGTGAGAATGAATGTTTGTCTACATGACGTGAATGAGTGAGTGAATGGTTGTTTGTCTCTACGTGACATTTGAATTACAGTTTTTGTCTTGATGACGCATAAATGTGCGAGTGAATGTTTGTCTACGCGACCTGATTGAGCGAGTGAATGGCTATTTTGCTTTATACAGTGTGTGAATGACAGTATAGATCCGTATGTCGCATGAATGTGAGGGTGAACAGTTGTGTGTCTCTACATGATGTGTGATGAATGAGTGAAAGGTTGTACATGTCTGTATGTGGCCTGCGATTTGTCCAGTCTGAACCCGCCTCTTACCCACTAACAGCTGGATGAATGAGTGCAGGATAAATGGTATAGATAATGAATGAATGAATGAATGAATGAATGAATGAAAGTAAAATAAACAAAGTTCCGCAGTCACAGTCATGAGACACGTCACACACAACATGGCGCCCACCCTCCGTGGCAGACATGTTTGCTAGCTCCGCTGTCGAATGCCTCCCAAGCGAAGTGGGGCCCCGCAGCTGTTGGACAGCTCGCGGAGAAATACGGGGGGGGGGGGGCAATCTTATCTGGTCCTTTCAAAGCCTCAGCGTGTAAACACCTCCGCCGTCAGGGACAGCCCGGCACCGCCGTGGGATTTCCTCTCCCTTCCAAAACTCCCAAACCGACCGGACATGAAAGAAAACGCTCTCCCAATGAGATCACTGATAAAATAACAACGCCATACAGGGGGGGGGGGGGGGGTTCGAAGCGAGGTTTCGTCAAAACGCAGGTTCAGGCCCGAGCCGGGGGGGCTCACCTGAGCCGGGGCCGGCCGGATGAGTGACAGCAGACACGTTCACATTAAGGAGTCTAATGAAGCTATCTGCCGGTGTCAGATAATAGCGGCTCAGGATCCCGGGCTGCTGCCTCCAATTTACATTTCTCAATGAGCCGAGCCGCTCAAATTGAGCCGAGCCGGGGAATTTGAGAGCAGAAAATTAAACCGCTCTTATATCGCATGAGGGGGGGAGAGGAGGAAAAAAAAAAAAAAAAAAAAAAAAAAAACTCCCTCCAGCTGCATTTGGCTGGGAAAACAGCGTACACACACACACACACACACACACACACACACACACACACACACACAAATGCACGCATAAACACTCGGGGTGTGAAGTTACAAAAAGAAGCACACCCTTCCAAGTAAACATGCTGAAAACATAGATTTTTTTAAATCAAAATAAAAACATTTACACACATGCGCACTCACTCACTCACAAACACACACACACACCGGGAAGAGTAAACAAATTCAAACGCACAAATAATGAGCACTGGCAAACATTTGCTGACAGTCTCATTCTGTCACACACACACACACACACACACACACACACACACACACACAGCTGGCAAGCATGTTTCAGCTGAGTGTACCCCCTCTCCCTGGCCAGCCAGGGAGTGTCTCGAAACGGTGAAGTGTGTGTGTGTGTTTGTGTGTGTGTATTAATAGCAAAGCAAGTCGGCCTGTCTGCAAGGGAGCAAAACGCCGCCGAGGTAGAAACAGGTGAATCAATACTTGACATATAGCCTCGGTCGCCATCGGTCTCCCTCTCACTCCCTCACACACACACACACACACACACACACACACACAGGAGGGAGAGGCGGTGGAAGACGATGAAGCCGAGGCCGCCATGGTGCGCTGGGGCGGGGGGGGACAAACACAAGGCCACGGCATTAATTATAGTTTTATCCACTTGTGGGTGACCTAGTATTTCCAGGAGCTGATGCTGAAATATTAACACGGGGGAGGCGGAGCAGGGGAAGGGTTCGCCGTACGGCCTCCTCGGGCAAACTTTCAGCCCCTTATTCATCCCTTCGCGGCATCGGCGGCCAGCGGGCGCTCAGAAGGGCGCCGGATAGGTCACGGAGGAGGCCCGGGTGGAGACGAGACCCCCACAGCAGAAGCTGCATTCAGAGCGGGGAGGACGGGGAGGCAGTGCAGGCGAGGAGAGGCGAGGAGGAACGAGGGGAGGAGAGGAAGGAGAGGCGAGGCGACTTGTGTCTGCGTTAGAGGATGAAGTCTTCACCTCCCATTCTGAATAATTCAAGTACAGAGTCTCTGTCTGATGCTGCCGCCGCCGCCCAGCCCTGCTGCTCTCACTCCTTACGTTCGTATTTGCTCTATTCATACTCCTTCACTCACACACACACACACACACAAATACCCAGGGCCATGTGTCTATTAAGGCACCGCTCTCTCATCCAGCCCTAAAGCCTCCGGCAGGGGGAAGCTGCTCTCCATCCCCGGCTGAGCCACCGAAAATGCAAGAATGCAAAAAAATAAATTTCTAAAAATACAATATAAAAATGGAGGTCCCGTTCTGTGCAAGACCTGATGGACCACTGCTAAAAAAAAAAAGAAAAAAAAAAAAAAAAAAACAGCGCGACCCATCCCGGCGGGGTTCCCGGGCCGAGGCTCCCGACCACCGGCGAGAGGAGGCCTCCCCGACGCCCCCGGCGGCCCGGGGAGCCGGAGGCGGGGCCTGCACCGACGCATGGGAGGGGGGTGAACTGAACTTATTATCTCGATGTAGGTCAAAAGAGAGTTCTATAGATTGGATATATTGCAAAAAAATAAAAAATAAAGTTATTGAATTCAAATGCAGGTGGATACATTTGTGTGGATTCCCGTCGGTTTCCGCGAAGGGCGACAGGATTCGGCGTTAAACGCACATCATAATACAAAAAAATAAATAGGAATGTAATCTTGGAACGGCTGATTTTGTTATTATTATTTATCATAATAATGATCATATTTTGATTTTAGTGTTCTGCAGAGAAAGCTCAGGGTTGTGTAGCATTTCTTCCCCCGATAAATGGCCTTTGGATTAAAAAAAAAAAAAAAAAAGCATCAAACTCAAACCAACTTCCAATAAAAGTTCCGGACTTTTGCGCAGCGGCCGAGCGTGTGATAGAGAGTGATTGAGAAATAACCAAAGACTGCTGGCACTTCCCAAACACAGAGGCTTTAGTTTGAAAACACATAGAGTTGAATAGAATCTAACAACTTTTTTTTAATTTTATTATTTTTATTATTATCATTATTATTTCTTTCAAGTCTCTCTAAGTGTCGTCAGGGGGCTCCGGGCCCTGTGGCCCTGGCAAACGCCCCCGACACCGGGAACCACCGGTCTCTTCACGTCCCTGCTTTTTACACACGCAGGGATGGATTCATATTACATACAAAAATATATAAATATATAGAGTATATATATAAATATATATATTGACAGGCGGCGGCTCGATACTGACACTCTCTGGTAAGTTTTGTGCTGGAAAGGTGCATTTCATAAGTTTGGTCTCTCCTGTGTGTGTGTGTGTGTGTGGGTGGGTGGAGAAGTAGAGCGTGTATGTTAAAAGTTTAAATACACACACACACACACACACACACACACACACACACACACACACACACACACACACACACACACACACACACAAAATTAACACACGTACTGGGGACCCTCATTTTCCCACCGGTGGAAAAATATTGATCTTATTCAGCGGGGTTGATATATATACATATATAATATTTTTTAAGTGCGGATTAGATTTACTGTTCACGTTTACAAAGGGCCCGACTGACTGTGCGTGTGTGTGTGTGTGTGTGTGTGTGTGTGTGTGTGTGTGTGTGTGTGTGTGTGTGTGTGTGTGTGTGTGTGTGACGACACTGAGCAGCGGGGCAGAACGCAAACAAAACCTAAAGAAATAAAATTAAATAAAACTATCAAACATCTCAGGAAGACTCAGCCTCGATTTGTTTTTCGTTGTTTGAGCCCCCCCGCTCTCTCTCTCTCTGACAAACACACACACGCACACAAACACACACACACACACAGCATTTAAATAGTTAAGTTTAAAGCAGGTTGAAAAAGTCTGGAAGGTCTTTTCCCTATACAAAACACGAAATTTTTAATTCATGATTTTTAACTTTAATTATATATTTTTTTAATCCAACTTTCTGTTGCTTTTCTGAATGTTTCCTCCGCGTCGGCATTGTCTTTATATTCATGAACACAAAACGCTTTGTATCAGTTTATCACTTCCTTATTTCTTATCTTTAATCGTTGCTATTTATCAAATATTGCTATTATTATCAAAGTGCTTCCGTGTTCCTGCAATTCGGTCCAAAGCTCACTGTTTATTTCCCTTGCTGAACTGCGGTGTGTGTGTGCGTGTGTACGCGTGAGTGTGTGTGTTTCCAACGCCACCTCCCCAAAATCAATAATCATTTGGGAAAGTGTGTAAAGCACTCGTGTGATACTTTACAAATTGTGTTATTATTATCACCATCATCGTCATCATGTTTAACCCAGTCTGATGGAATACGCGCACGGCCGCTCGTCTGACGCGCACTTTTAACCGTGAAGAAAAAAAAAAAAAAAAACACCTCAGCCCGGGGAAACAGGGTGGGGTTCGGTTGGGGGGGATACCGTTGGTACCGGACTGGTAGTAGAGGGGAAGGATGTCAAGGGTCCACTCGTCCCCGGGACAGAGGCTCGGGCGCCGGGGAGCGAGCGGCCGAGGGGCCCCGGGCGCGTCTGGAGGTGAGTAGGAATAAAAACTCTCACTAGAATAATAAGCATTTTGTGAAGACATGAAACGAGCATGGCCGTTACATAACCAAATTCAAACCGCACACACACACACGCACACACGTATAAATACACACACACACACACACACACACACGCACACACACACACACACACACACACACACTCACTCCCATTTGTTATGGTTCCGTCCAGAACAATGAAGCCGCGCGTAAAGACGCGCCGGAGCCCGGACAGCCACACCGGACGCCTCCACGTGGACCGGCAAGCCAAAACGCCGCTGTCACACAAGCACACACACACACTCACACACATACACACACACACATACACGCACACACACACAGCCGACCCCCCCTCCTCTTCCGCCGCCATCTCCCCGCTGTGTCACCGCTCCGCTCCGGGCGCCGCGCTCCCCCGTCTCGTTAGACTTTACCCGGGATGACGGCGGCGCGTCAACCCGCATCTACCAAGGCTCCGGCGGATTTGAAAAAAATAAAATAAAATATAAAATCAAATTAATTCACCGTGTAAGGTGTGTGTGTGTGCGGGGGAGCATCCCGGTTCACCCTGCAAGCGCTTTTGGAAGATTCGGACACTAAGCCGGGCGCAAAAACCACCACACTCACTCACACACACACACACACACATATACACGCATCGTGCACGCTGCCTTACCTTCATTGGACGGGTAGACGACCGGGGCGGCGGGCAGGACGCGGGACACCAGGAGGGGCAGCAGGAGGAGGAATGATCGCGGATTGCAATCCATGGCGGCGGATCAGAGGCGCAGGACATAACTCCATGGAGCCTCTGACTGATCTGAGAGCGTCTCCTCTCCTCTCCGCTCACCCCCCCACCGCACACACCCCCTTCCCTCCCTCCCTCCTTCCCTCTCTCTCTCTCTCCCTCTTTCTCGCTCTCTCTCTCATTCTCTCTTTCTCTCTCTCCAGCGCCGTCTCGCTTGGGTTGCAGCCCTTTTCCGCTGGGTCCTACAGAGTCTTGACGGAAAAAAAAAACACACACACACACACACACATGCACGCACACGCACAACCCGAAACACACACACTGGAGTTCAGCACAGGTCAGTCCGCACACGCAACCGTGACCCAAAAACCGCGCGCGTCATCTGATCGAACGCGTCATTCATTGAGCCTCCATCGAAGGTTCGGTGATCCATCGGAAAATGTCGGGAAAGGAAAGAAAAAGGAAATACGTATAATGTACATTATTTCAATACACACTATTATAATACACATTGTAATAACACACATTGTAATGTGCATTATAATACACACATCATAATGTACATTATTATAGTGCATTATAATAATATATAATCATGCATTAAATAATGACATAATTATATGATATTAGAGTGCATAAATTATAATGCACATGAAAAAAATAGAGGGGAAAAATAATGAAGCGCACACACACAGACACACACACACAGCATATGAAGCAGAAAGTTAACTAAAATAATTTTAATTCATTCATTATGTATGCTCTTTATCCTGCACTCGGGGTCAAGGAGCCGATCCCTGCTCACATGTAGAGACGGTTCAGCCGCTCATTTAAAAGGTCATGTGGAGACGTGTCGCCCTCTCATACAGATATGGAGAAAAACAACATTCACACATCATAGAGACGCATTTACTTGTTCCCATGTCCAATAGACATACAGCCATTTAAACTCTCATTCCCACATCTGGGCATTTCACGGTCTCCATTGAACCTCCTCCGTGTGTGAGGAACCTGGAGGAACCCCACGCAGAATATGGAGACCCCACACAGGCTCCTGTGGGAATTCAACCAGGGACCTTCAGGCCGTGAGGAGGAAGCTAGAAACACAGCGCCGCCGTTCCACCCTTGTATCAGATTCACAAATCGTAATTCGCACACGTATGTTTCATTTCAAACATAAACCGACGCATCTTTCTCTCCATGGTCGTCAATACCGGGTTGATCTTCCAGCTCTGGGCTGCGAAGCTCCAGACTATTTCTCAGCGTGGAATCTCATGTGCTTAGATTTGGTTCCACCGCGAGGGCCATTAGGGGCCCCTGACACCACTTGATCCACAACGAAAGGCCGGAGTGGAGTGGCAGTGTTACGCCGGGGTCCCGGCCAAGACGCCAGCTGCTGCGGTGGCGGAGGCGGCGGGGGGAGGGGCGGTGGGGGTCGAAGGCCGCGAGGCATTCAATGTATGGGACCGGTTAAAAAAAGGCGACAGCGGCAAAACAACATGGCTTAAAGCGGTAGTTTGTCCAGATTAAGTCACTCAAGGAGGAACATTCAAGGGTAAAAATCCAAATATCGCTACTTATTTCTGTCTCCTGGGTATTTTGAGAGCGGCTTTTACCTCCGAGACGCCCGCTCAAAGCACCTTTTTCGCTCCGACGAGTGCACTTTAAGGGATAACCGTGCAAAGCTGACAGACGCCGACGTACCGTTGCGTTATTTCTCTGAAATCAACAGGGATGCGAGCGGCTCACGTGTTCCCTCGCGCTAAATAATCAAAAAACGGCACGCGTCACGTTGCCGCACGTTTCGGCGTCATCATATTAGCCGCGCCGTTGTAAATCAACCGCGTTTCACGATATCGCCGTTTCCTGGATCCTCAAATGGGATTGCTCTGGCCGCGGCGAGACGGACGGATAAATATCGAGTGCTTTCCTGGCAGGGGGAACTTTGCGGCGTTCCCGGCGAGCGGTGATAAGAGGCCCTTCTCGCGGCAGCCATTTTGGACACATCAGAAACAGGTGTAATTAATTAGAGTCATTATGGTCCTCCAGAGGGAGAGGGTCCTCGTGGTCCTGCATGCTGATTCGCTGGAATGAAGTGACAGTGAACAGAATGGGGGGCCTTCATTAATTGTCTTAATTGCACTTGTGTATATCCTGCATAGATACTCAAAGTGGCTGCTCCAGGAGTTAGACAGGTTCCCCGTGGGTAATGACTGAATTCCGGAGATGCTTTACGGCGGGGGTGTCAAACTCATTTTCACCGAGGGCCACATCAGCATAATGGTTCCCCAGCATAACAGTAACAGTATAAATGTAAGTAAATGTAGTCCAATGTAAAATAAATGCAACTATTCCTAATGTTAAATAACTCTGGATTTATCACTCATTCAAATCCAAAATGGTACATTTGCTTTCCCATCTTTCTCGAAACAGCTTTCCATTTGCATCAACTTTTCTCTCCCTGGACATTTAGGGATCGTTCGTATTTCTCAGTTTCACTTGTTGAAAATGGCATTGATGGTGATACACTGAAATCTATTGGTGGGATGCCGTCACGTCGCGGGTGACATGATTGGCATGAATTGTGGGAAATGTAGTTTATGGTCAACGCACACGTCTGACTTATTCATTTTAAGACAATCAGACCTTTTAAGACTTTCTTGCGGGTCACATAAAATTATGTGGCGGGACACATTTGGCCCGCAGGCCTTGAGTTTGACACAAGGATACGGCCTCTGGGCTCGGAGAACCCCAAGGTACCATGTGGGTGGCTCCACAGTGTGGCCGGTGGAACTAAACAAAGTGCACTCGTGCAAAATAAAAACCTTTCCAGCTCAAGGCGTGACGTGGATTTAGAGGTCCTCAGATTTTACGCTGTACTACAGGACAGGAGACAGAGTGCATCATCAACGGCATATTGAATGAACAGCTGGGGATCCAGGACAGAACCCTGGTGGACGCCGCTGAGAGACAGAACAAATCTGTTTCAACTGAAACAGAGACGTTTTCATCCATTCATTGTCTACTCTGCATTTGGGGGTGCAGGGCGTGCTGGAGCCTCTCCCAGCTGTCATCGGGCAAGAGGCGGGGTTCAGCCCGGACTGGTCGCCGGCCAATCACAGGGAGGCACATAAAGACATACAACCATTCACCCTCTCGATTTCATGATCCCATAAGACCAACACTGACATAATCTGCACAGGCAGCTTTTGAATTTCATGATCCATTTTCACAACTATCACTGACAAATACGGTACAATTTAGTTTGGCTATTAATGGAAATGTGCGATTGTAAAACTATTAATATTGACAACACAAACGGGCACCGCCCGGCAAAACAAATGGAAACAGTGTAGGACTGTTTGGATCGAGCAACGTTTTGAATAAATGCCCCAACAGGAAACTCATAGCGATGTCTGACCAGGAGATTTATGGGCTCCGGCTCGTCAATGAATACAGTGAGGAACGATGCCAAAAGGTCTCTGGCCACATTATAGCTGTGGCATGTGGATTTACAGCAAATTTGAGATGTGCCAGCCTTCACCATACATCATCTTCTGGATCCTAGTAATTCACTTGTTACGCACTTAGAAATTAATACACGGGCCCCGCAGCTGGCTATTAATTTAGAGGCTCCTAAAAGAAATTCAAAAAAAAAAAAAAAAATCCTAGATTTGTAATGTGGCCCAAAATGAGTAACACATGGGATTTTACATAAAAAAAAAAAAAAAACTGTTAAGCATGAAAGTAAGAAAGAACATTTTGTCTTCATACGGTAAGTAAAATGGGAAGAGACGCCTTGTTTTGTAGCGGAGAGCCCCCGCTCCCCCACCCCACCCGTGTTTTCAACGTTGTTTGGGCAAATGAGATCAGATTGGGACGTGCACCGCGATCAGTCGAGGTAAGTGGACTTTCACGTAAACGTCAGAATTTATTACCGGATTGACGGCCGAGCGCGAGTTCGCGTGTGTCGCCGCCAAGCCGCGCATCGGATGACCCCGAGCAACCTCCACGGTTCGTCTGGAAACCATCGATTCCACAGGGCGATATCGGTCAGAAACGTGCAAATTTTGCAAGGTTTATCCATGTAGACGAAAAAAAAAAAAGGCGCTGCTCGGCTCTGCCGTAAACTCTCTCTCTCCAGCCAAATGATGAAGTGTGCCGTCTTGTTTCTTCGCCGCCGAAAGACAGATACGAACTGGATTCCCGTTCGTCCGTCCGAACGCGCCTCAGCCCCATGTATCTGCGAGGGAGCTCAGACTAACGTGATGGAAATCTGTTTCTGATTGTGGTGAATTGGAAAAATGTGATGGTCCCTCCCGTCTGCCGCTCCAACATTTTTTTTTTTTCCCCCCCTTTTTCCTCAACGAGCGCTTGTCCGTTTCTGAACCGGCGCCAGTGGAACAATCCGGAATGAGACGGAGGAAAATATTGATTTAGAGCCGCAATTGTAAATCATGATGTATCCTGACATAGCTATATGGCGCTTCTCGCGGAACAGATGTTGTTTATGAGCAGCTTTGAAGCCGCCAAGGCCTGACGTTGTTACACAGTAACATACAAACAAACAGAGATAGGCTGCCTGCGTTTCCTGCTCGCTGTCAGAACCTTCTTCCTCCCTGTGGTTCCCAGGCAGCGCATTCCTCTATACTCAAAGCGTACAGAAGGAGCCGAGCCCAGCGGGCCGCTGGCATGTAACACTATCCCCTTACACCAAACATCTTACCAGGGACGCCTTCTTGCCATTGCCAACACCACCACAGTTTATCCTTTAATTTTCTTACGGCATTACATAGGAATTCTAAAATTCAAGAGAATCGCAAGCGGCCATTGTTCTCATCCAAAGTCGTCCTGCGTTTACAGCATTTTGATATAGATTATGGCGAAGGCTTATACGTTGCTCAACGCGTGTCCATTTCACAGGATTACGGCAATGAGCAGATTGCCTACTAATACTCGCCGCCTTTTCTTCGTGCCGAGTTTCGCCCGCGGGAACACGGGTTTTCTGTCCCGTGTGCACAAAAAGGAAATCAAGCGCCATCGAACTACCCGTATTTGCACCACTGATTAATTGGGTTACGGCTCATACGGCGTATTCTGCTCCGATGAAGACAACCGGCCAGTGACGTGCAGAGCCAGGCCCCAAGGAGTTTCAGAAACTTTTTGCGACCGGTCGGCGAGCAAATCACAAAGTAGGAGAAGGGAAGCTGCGTTGCTAGATAGTTGTCGGTGACGAAGAGATGGTTATTTTCGACTTAATAAGGTTCGCTCTTCTGGAAAATTCTCCTTTTTTTCTAATTTCATGCCAAGACACAGACAGAGAACAGCCAGTCTCTGTGACAAGCCAGATGTTGGTTCCACGGCTCCAAATCACGACCCAGTTGTCTGATGATGCTTTCCGTGCAGAGCGAGTCTGGACCGCTCTCTTTCAGATGATCCACAGAAACCCAACGCTCCCTCGGGAGCGAGCGCGACAACAAACCGAGGTGTGGAAAGACTGGCTTTTTACCGATGCAGAAACCTCAGAGCGGCCTTCTGCCTCGACCAGTTGGCGTAGATAGAGAAACCCCGAGGGTGTGGTGGAGACAGAAGGGCTAATCCTAATAGCTGACGTAATACAATCTTCTTCTTTTCCTTTGGGCTTTTCCTTTCTGGGGTCGCCACAGCGAATCAACCTTCTCCATCCAACCTTATTCTCTGTATCCTCCTCTCTCACACCAGCTACCTTCATATCCTCTCTCATGACATCCATAAATCTTCTCTTTGGTCTTCTCTGACCTTTTCTCCAAAACATCGAACATGTGCCGTCACTCTGATGGACTCATTCCTGATCCTATCCATCCTGGTCACTCCCAAAGAGAACTTCAGCATCTTCATCTCTGCGACCTCCAGCACTGCCTCCTGTCTTTTGGTCATTGTAACTATATCTAGAGCATACAGCATCACTGGTGTCACCATTGTCTTATCCACCTTTCCTTTCATTCTGGCTGACAGTCTTCTATCTCCTCATACCCCTTGATACTGTTCTCTACTCATTACATCTTTTCCATACTCTGTGCTCGTGATTGTTGACCCTAAGTACTTGAAATCCTCCCACCTTCTTGATCTCCTCTCCCTGTAGCCTCACTTTTCCCCCCAGGTTCCTCTCATTCACACACACATCTATTCTGGCAACTAACCTTCATTCTTTTAGTTTCCAGAGCATCCCTTCACTTCTCTAGATTTTCCTCCACCTGTTCCCTGCTCTCACTACAGATCACAACATGATCCATGGAGATTCCTGTATAACCTCATCTGACACGATACAATAATAGCTTTAATATTAAAAAAATGGTAGACATCGTCGTAAATCAAGCCATCCCCCCCGGGGAAATTGCAAAACGAGAGCAACCGGGGACTCGGGAGAAGAGCCCGATCTCTAAGTCAGCTTCCTGAGAAACTGTTTCAACTTTCCTGGGATCTCCAATCAATCCTCTTTGGGAGGGCAAGAGTCACATCCTCTTCTACTTGTATACGAATAGCAATCCCAAGCGCAGACGGACAGAATCAGTTTAAAATGAACAAATGGTTGGTAAATACATGGCTAAAATGAAATACAGAGGCAACATGGTATCCAGGCTTTAGCTACACAAATGCATATTTAGCGTTAGCCACAGGTGACCTCCGCCGTGACAGCCAGCTGTTAGAAAACTCCTCAAAATGTCAAAAATTGGAAAGACAGGAAGTAACAAAGAAAAAAAAAAAAAAAAGAAGAGATGTCAGAGTGGATGAGTGACAGAAGGTGGGTGGAGGAGGAATGTATGAACAAATAGGTAGGATTTACCACAGAAATATCATAAATTTCTATTTATCATATGATTTTATGTATATATTTAGAAAATCTAGCGTACCCTACCTGGCAAGGAATCTATGCACACAAACAAAAATGAATAAAATCCTTTGAAATAAAACAGACACTGGGGTTTATTCACTGAGGGAGATCTAAACAGGACCGAAACCATGCGAGTGGTAATTACAGGCGGAGGAAAAAAACATTTGGTTTTTTTGATGTCACTGAGGTTTTTGTCATAAGGAGACACGCAGGAATGCAGCAGAAGCAGCAGCAGCAGCAGCAGCAGCAGCCGCCTGCTCGCCGATGCCCAGATTCAAATGAGCTTCATTGGCGTGGGAGTTTCGCCAGCGCCAACTTTAAAATTGTTCCTGCACTATGTCACACACACACACACACACACAGACACACACACCATGGAATATTTGATAGACGGCCCATTCGTGAAAACATTATTCTAACTTTTGCTTGACAGTGATAAATAGTGAGCAATAGGATGCTAACTTTGACAATTGACATACTGTATAAATAAATGGGGCAAAAAACAGCCTTTTTTGAGCGCTCCAAAGAATCCGATAGTCTTGGGTCGATTGCAACAAAATAAATCACATCTGTGGAAAGCGGCCGATTCCGTCGGACACCAACGGCTCTTTCACTTTTTTCGTACATCTATTTTTCACTTTTACCCCTTTTTAACCTTTATTTGGTGTATATGTCTGTACCCTTGAGTTCTGAGTAAGGCACCTTAAATCAAACTACTTCTTTTCCTTTGGGCTTTTTCCTCCAGGGGTCGCCGCGGCAAATCAACCTCCAGCTAACACTATTCTCTGTATCCTCCTCTCTCACACCGTCTAACTTCGTGTCCTCTTTCACTCCACCCATGAATCTTCTCTTCGGTCTTCCTCTAGAACTCCAATTCCAGCATCTGTCTACCAATATATTCACTATCCCTCCTGTGTACATGACCCAACCATCTCAGTCTGGCTTCTCTGACCTTCTCTCAGAAACATCGAACATGTGCCTGATGGACTCACTCCTGATCCTATCCATCCTGGTCACTCCCAAAGAGAACCTCAACATCTTCATCTCTGCGACCTCCAGCTCTGCCTGTTGTCTTTTGGTCATTATCACTGTTTCCAGAGCATACAGCATCGCTGGTCTCACCACTGTCTTATCCACCTTTCCTTTCCTTCTGGCTGATATTATTCTTTCTCATAGTACTCCTGACACTTTTCTCCACCCATTCCAACCTGCTTGAACCCATTTCTTTACCTCTTTTCCACACTCTCTGTTTCACTTGATTGGTTGACCCAAAATACTCAAAATCCTCCACCTTCTTGATCTCCACTCCCTGCTGTCTCACCATTCCACCCGGGTTCTTCTCATTCACACACAAATATTCTGTCTTGCAGCGACTAACCTTCATTCCTCTCCTTCCCAGAGCATACCTCCACCTCTAGATTTTCCTCCACCTGTACCCTCTCACTACAGATCACAATGTCATCTGCAAATATCCCTTCAGATCACAGTGCTGTCTGCAAACAGCCTTAAATAAAACCCATTATTATTAAATCACAGCCAGTTACTAAATAAAACAGAAGCCACCATATTTCATTCATTCATGTATTGTATGTATTTGGACAAAAAGAAACTGTGGACAACCACAACGACAGAGCTGCAATGCGAGGCGTTAATCAAACCACTGGGAAGAACCGGGGTTTCGGTTTCTTACATGAGGAGGCAGCCGGGAGTAGACGGGACTCAAATTGTGATCACGCCCCTGGGGTTTAAAACGTGAGAACTGTTCCATTAAATCTATGGGACTCCCGTTGTTCTCGCCAACTTCCTGCTGCTCCTCCATGACTTTCCTTCACTATTAATCATGGCGTTTGTCAGGCTTTCCTGAGTGACACGCAGCCAGGCAGGCCAAAAATGCAGCCGGGGCACCGAGTGACATCCACCAGCTTTGATGACGTACTAAATATGAAGCATTAATATGTTTATTTCAACGCCTGCTCATAAAATCCTGCTCCATAAACACACCGAAAGGGTAACCATGAGGCGCAGGTGAACTCATTCGTGTGGAGGTCTTTGGTACAAGGGACGTAGTGGATTCACGTGGTGAACATATGGAGAAGCACCACATGTGCTGAACCTAAAGAGAACGCAATGGAAGACAAACATCGCCAGCTACGTCTGCGTGCTCAGTCGTAAACCACCTGTGTTTGGATTTCTGGGTATCAAAAGCTAACAGTGTTTTTCCAGCATGGTTCGGCCAAACTCCGTTGTTTCCGTGGGAGACAGTGCCCTTTTAGTGGCCGAGGCATGACGTCAACAGAGAGCGGGCATCCAATTGGCCAGGGGAGGTCACCCATCTCTGGGTGAACGGAGATTGGCCGTCGCCTCAGTGTCCACCAAAGAGTTTGGTGTCACGTGTCCGATCACAAACCCCTGAAACCTGCCTAGGTGACATGATTTCTCAGAGTCCAACGATGATTTATTCTCCTTCAGTTGGAGCACGTTGGGACGGGTGGAGAAAAGTGTCTAGTGTGATAGAAGAGTATCAACCAGGAGGAACGCAAAGGTGGAGAAGACGGGAGGTGAAATCAGAGAAAGTTTGGAGATACGAAAAAGACAGGAGGCGGAGCTGGAGGCAGCACAGATGAATATGTGGAGGTCCTTCTTTGGGAGGAAGACGGACAGGATCAGGAAGGAGTCCATCGGGGGGATAAAGGGTTGGATGTACACGGAGGAGGGATGGTGAAGCTCTGGGGTTCCTGGGGTTGGGAGTTATGGGATGGATGGGGGCAGAAGTTTGGCCGTGGCCACTGAGAGGAGCAGCCCGAAGTAAAAGAAGAAGACGGTTTCGTGCCGCTGCGCCACGACCGCATTGAGGAGGCACAAGAAAGCGTTGGAAACCCTCCCAAACCCAGTGGTGCTGGAGCTGCGGTGGAGAAGAAACCGGGGTCGACTCACCACCTCCATCAGTCCCACAATTTGTTGAACGCAAATCCCGAAGTTGCCGAAGCTGCTCGGCTTAATCCCAGTTTACCACGGGGGGGATTCACCGCCAGCAAGTCTTCTGCCGGCCGCATCCATTCTCAGGTTTGGATGACGCGTGCTGAAGCCAATGAGAAGGTCTCCAAGTTCCAGTCTCACCATCTTGGAATGAGACAGAGCCACGTGTGGATGAGACAGCGGAGCCGGGACGGCTGGAGTGGAGGATCTCCACGGACATACCCTCCATAAAGATACCCTCGGGTTTCTCTGAACGGGACTTGAATTTTAGCGCTAGAAAAGAACGAATGACGACACCATTCTCCCGTCGAGCCATGGCTTCATACTACTTTTTGGGAACATCGTGAGAGCAGCCAGGGTCACTCGATAGAGTAAGTCCTCGTTGCCCTCGTGCGTCTGATAGAACTACATCGTGATGTCAGCTCTTAAAATTTGATTCATTCAACGCAAAAACGCTAATCGCATTCAAAATAACCTTCTGATAAAAACTTAGTGGCCTTATTAACTTTCAAGGATCTCGATGTTACAACTTATTACTCCAGACTTTCATGCGAGCGGCTATTATCAACATGACAAATTAGAAGAGGGCAGGCAGACGCGGGAGCTCCATAAATTAAACGCAGCCGTAACCCGCCATCTACTTAACCGGCGCATGTGGATGGATCCTTTTTTCATTTTGTATAATATAACACAAAGGAGGAGAAAATGACTATCTGCCATTGCTCATCATGGCCGACCATGTTCCTGTAAAAAGAGCCAAAAGAGCACTTCATCATGCGTCAGGCATTTTGGCATCCATTATCCCATTATTTGTCAGTGCAGTCTAAGTATGTATATCCTCTGGCACACATGGTTACCATCAGCGCAACTCGAACCAGAAAAACCACAGTGTTAGTCTAATCTCTAAATACCGTGTGTAATGGACCCTGTGTCGTTATGTTTCTTTGCTTTATGACACACACACACACACACGCGGTCCTTCAAATGGCGGAGTAATGAGAATGTTTGCGCCACATTCGACGGCAACGCTGCAATTCTGAACGCTCGGCCGTCGCAGCTGCTGTCTTTCATGTACCCAACGGGCGACGCCGTTTCTGTCTTGTTTGCGATTGAATAAATCCGTGCGGGAGGAGGCGCAGACAAGTCAGTCTCCTCGGGTATTAGCCGCCGCACGATCACGGGGATGAACGACCGGGACTTGGTCGGAAGCCGAGACTCAGACGTACCTATTTTATCCTCCGCTTGAAAAAAAGAAACGACCCAAAAAACACGGTCATCTCTCATGTTGTCTCAGAGACCGAGGTTCCTCTGCTACCGGAGCTGATCTGTAGAACGGAAGGAGATTACCTCCATTTGTCTTCATTAACATATTAGCCAACGGTCCCCTCGCCGGGGCCCGTGGGAAACTCCCGTAATTGCTAAGATAGCCGTGCACAAAACCACCAAAGAAAGCTATATAGTGTGTGTGTGTGTGCGCGTCAGTAATGAAGGGATTTCACAAGAAACCTCACCTTGACTTGTGCTCCTTCGTGCCGACTGTTTTGTGTGTGTGTGTGTGTGTGTGTGTGTGTGAGTAAGCGAAAAACAACAGCCAGGAAAATGACTCTGGAACAGCCAGCTGTTTCTGAGTCTCATCACAAGAATTTATCAACAAGTATAACCCCGGCTCCTGCGGCGCCTCCAGCATTTGCATGAGAAAGCCTCATCACAGGCTCTTCACCTCCATGGCAGACAGTGGCTTCTGAGGGATTTTTGATTTTTCAATTCATTTGGATTAATGCTAAATGAATTAGCCTCTTTGCATATCTGAACTAGCGGGGAGACGATGCCGTTTGATCCGCTCTCAGAAAAAAAAAAAATGCAAGAGACTATGAATCAAATGATGAACACACGCGCACACACACACACACACACACACACACACACACACACACACACACACACACACACACACAAACACAGTTGGCAGCTGAAACGCTCCTAATTGCAAGGCACAAACAAACAGAAAATTACAGCAACCATGCCCAATTAGTGAATATTTTTACACCACTCTCTGTCGTTTTTTTGGTTTATTAGCTGCCTGTTTAGGTGAGTGGCGGGTTCATCTAAAAGTTGGGGGAGTTCATGTCATGAAGCCCACTGGAAGTTGCAAACATGGCATTTAAACAGTTAACTGGGAAGTTTCGACATTGTCGTCCGCGCAAGTGTAAAGAATAATGGCGGCGAAGGTTGTGAGTCACAGTAAAAGCTTCTGCAGCAGAGAAGGATATGCACAAACAGAAAGGTTTGCAATAATAATGATAATAATTATGATGCATATAAGCGCGGTGTGCCCTGGTTGCTCCAGGGTACGAGGCTCGCGTGTAAAAATCCAGCCAACACACACGCACACTCCCCCGTACAGTCTAAGCCTTTGTGACACAGTCCCAGTGGCATCATTTCACTGACACCCCCACTCAGCGTCACGCCATCCTTTACCTCCAGATGACCGATTTTTTTTTTTTTTTTTCTTTCCCTCCCGCCACGCTTTACCGTGACAACAGACAGCGGCGCTTTGTGTACAAATCTATAGTCGAGGAGCGCAGAGGGAGGCGGTTTGAAGTCCTGCTGTCGACGGAAAAAAATCTGGATGACAAAGCATTCGAACTATCGCTGCCTTTCTCGAGTAATTATCTCAAGTCGGTGCGAGAGTCTAACCAGCGGGGGCAGTCACACATAAAGACACTTACACTTTTGCTAATTTCAGCTAATCTGTCCTTCCGGATGGCGTGCAGACGCGTATGGGTTCCGAGGAAAGCGTTTCCTCAAATAGACTTTAAGTCTGTGCACCTCCAAAACCCAGTGAGACAAATAACACAGCAGATATGCACTTACATTTACGGTCTAAAACAGGCCAGTGTGCCGGGATCTGGTGGAAGTTGTAGAAATCCGTGTGCCGGGATCCATGACGACAGTACGATGGGATGTTCTATATTTGAATTATCACAGCGTGAGATAATTTTTCTTTTTAAATTGTAAAACACCGATTTATATGACATGTCTGTATTTGTGTCACTGTATCACGGCTCTCTCGCTTCCTGTCCTCAGAGTGTGTGTGTGTGTGTGTGTGATACCAGATGATCAAGGGAATGGAGTCAGGTGTGTGTGTGTGTGTGTGTGTGTGTGTGTGTGTGTGTGTGTGTGTGTGTGTGTGTGTGTGTGTGTGTGTGTGTGGAGGCCAGACTTCCAGCTGCGAGTAATCACTGGGTGCACCTCCTTCACTGTGGCACCATGTCTTCAGTCTCACCTTATGCTGTGTTTACACCAAAAATCATGTTTACACACTTAAAACTGAAAGTCAGAAGGTAATATTACAAGTTTTACTGGAGTCACACTCTTGTCATCTCTATCTTTAAGTATGAGGTGGTAACCTGAGCAGTTTTAGATCAGTCTTTTCCCAGTCTTGGGTTTACCACAATATCCAACATCTTTAATATTATTGTCTTTCAGTCATTATGGTGACATGACACAATCAACAACCAATACATGACCTGTAACAAACCAGAAACAGGAAACCTTGTAGACCAACAATCCCAAGAATAACAATTCCTACCTGAGGCTATTAGACTTTTTAATTCCTCTCCCTTCAGTCGCAGGGAATCTCAAAATCTTAAACCTTAAAAGAAGAAAAAAAAATCTCACCCACTTACTGTAAATCGTAATGATTTATCTGTATATATATTCATAACTGTGCAATATTTCATTGCATAACAGCTGCATGTGCAATATTTTTTCATACTCTTGTGCACTCCTTATCTTTCACCTGGTAGTTAAGACCTTAAGACACTTTATAGTTTATTTGTATTTCTTATTCCCCCACCCCCTGTTTTTTTTTTTTTTTTTTTTTACTGTTTATACAATTTTCTGCTATTATCTATTATTGTTATGTTTTACTTGTAACTCTGGCACAACAGTTTCCTTCGGGAAAAATAAAGTTGTTCTTATTCTTATTCTTATTCTTAATAAATTTGGGGGCAGGGATGGTTCTTCTTTTGCGAAAGATGAGCGGACGGTGGGGCTGTGGGCAGAAGAGCCTGGCTTGGACGATGTCAACTCTCCAACGTTTGACCGGTGAACGAAGAATGAGAAGAAATGGACTGAAATAACAGAGGCTCTGCAGATACTGGGTGAAAACACTGCATGGTGGAAAAACTGGTGAAAGAAACTAGGTGTAGTTTTGTAAATAGTGACCCTGTGAGATTCACAGTCTTTTTGTAAAATCTCAGTCTCAGACTTAAAACTCTAAAAACTAGTTATATTACATTACATTTGGCAGATGCTTAATCCAAAGCGACTT
This sequence comes from Fistularia commersonii, assembly GCF_037954325.1. Classification (NCBI taxonomy): domain Eukaryota; kingdom Metazoa; phylum Chordata; class Actinopteri; order Syngnathiformes; family Fistulariidae; genus Fistularia; species Fistularia commersonii. The sequence goes on along the minus strand of NC_141287.1, from coordinate 15,377,272 downwards.
ACAAAAAGTGCAATTCAGTCACTGAAGATCCGAAGTACCAGTAGTCGAAAGTCAGAAGTGACCACTCAACCAAAAAACTCAACTGGCTTTCTAGATGTGAGCAGGTATGAGAAGATACTTTTCCGCCAGTCTCCTCCAGGTCTTCTAATGTAAAAGCATGACTCAAGTTACAAGTAAGTAGTGAGTTCTACTTGAAAAAAATCAGTTTTCTTATACATGCAATTCTTGACCCCCCCCCCAAAACACACACACACACACACACACACACACACCATCCGCTTCTGGAAATCTTTTCCAGCTCCTGGATTTCTCCTATTCCGCTCATCCAGGCCGAGAATCAACTAATTTCCCTTATTTGGAAACAAACGTGGCCGTCAGGTCTTCGTCTGGGCTTCGATCCGTTTGGTTCGTCAGCCAAAGAGAGGAAATGCAAGAAAAAAAAAAAAAGCCTGGAAAGGAAAAGTAATAAACCAAATAAACACTTGGACAAGGCGATGTGAATCCTAGATGTAAAAATGTAGTGGGAAAATAAAATTTGGCTAAAGGATTATTTCAAAAATGGAGGTTATTTTTACGGGATGGATTTGAAGACGCGGTTCTTTCTTTTCAGCTTTCATTTTGAACAAATCAAGTGCTTGATGCCGCGAGCGTTCCAAAGACATGCAGAGGGTTCATTAGGGACCGTGAATCATCCAGATGTGAATGAGGACGAACGGTCCCGTTTCGAATGAAATATGAACGATAGAGCGGACGGTTGGAAGACATTTAAACGTGTCTATATGATGGGTGAACGAATGCGTGACTGGTCGGATATCTTTATGCGAATGTAAGGATGAATGGCCCTTGCTGTAGGACAAGGGATACTTGAAATAAATGAATGGATGACTTCTGAAATGAAGCCTAATTCCACATGTGGGACGGTTCAACTCCACATTTTATTGGTTTCCATGGCAATGGAAACCACATTGGAACCAACCCAACTATGAAGGAGGCTGATGGAGCGATGGGGGTCGGGGGGGGGGTTTGTCCTCAAACATAGGACTGACTTTATGTGCTCAGAGTGCCAGGGTGGTCTGGGAATACTTACCCTGCGAACCCACCAACGAACACATTCATGTGCCCCCCTCCCCAACGCCTGTACATCCACGGTGAGGCGTATGCCAGGGGCAGAGCCGCGCAGACAATTCCACCGAGAGCGTGATTGTAATTGCACCGACTAAAAAAATACATTCAATTGACCTGCGTTATTAAAGGCAGGAAGGCGCGCGCCTTTTTTTTTTTTTTCCCCTCACAACCTTTCCTGTCTTTCTCTAGTTCTGAGCCAAGGCCATTCAAGGCCTGCCATGTCAAAGAACAATCTACACATCAGACGTTTCACCGTTGACAGACGATCCCGTACTTTTCCTCTTTCCCAGTCAACCCCGGCCACATGGTAATATTTCAACCTGACTAAACGCACGCAGCTAAAGTCCCGAAGACAAATTTGTTTACTGCTCTAGCAATAAATCACGACGGAATATCCCGAGAAGACAGATACGCCCTCTGCTTTGCAAAAAAAAAAAAAACGGGACCGCCGCAGTTCGAGGGGCGGATTTTCCTATTCGAGGATTCCGAGGATACTGATTCACCCAGTCATCCTCCGCCGGCCTCAGACAGTAATCAGGTCAGTTGGCAATGTATTCCTCGGCAGAGATACGCTTACAAGTTTCAGTGGCGGCTTTTTCTTTTTCCCCATCCTGACAGATGTAAATATTAGTGTCGGGACAGAAACTGGATTTGACTCAGAACTGCACTAATTGTCATAATAAGGTTACGCTCCCTCCCATTCTTCCCATTCATTTTCTGCACTCATGTCCCTTCATTATTGCCCGATAGTAACCTCATATCTTCTCCAAAGTGCACTGACTCTCCCGATTGGACGGGTTCCCAGCTCGATCTCCTGCGGCGTCCGCCATCGTCATTTCTTTTACGACTATCAACGCTATAGTTGCATCATATTGGCGCTTAGCATGAAAATGTTAGCGGTAGCGGTATTATTAGCATGAGATCATGCATGACCTGCCAGACCTGCTCTTCGCGGAAAGCTTCATCAGACGACTGGGTTGCGATTCGGCGGCGCAGTTTGGCATTCAAATTCAAGTTCATCACAGTTTCTAAACTGAAAAAGCAAAACAGCGCTTGATTTACGCGCCAAGTAACACAGGCCACTTCCCAGAAGAGCGGGAAGTTTGACCCAGATTCCCACCCTCGCACCTCTCCGCCATTTAAGAGGCGTTTGTTTTTACACGATCGTCTTTTCCATCAGAATGTAAGCAGTTATCGAATGAAACGAGGCTGTGATTGACGTCTGAACGTGGAAGGGGGGGAAATGGAAAAAAGTAATCAGGCGCGTCGGCTGCAATACAATGAAGGCGGGGTAAACATCAGGGACGAGTCTGCAGGTTGACGAGGACGCAGCTACATCCTCTGATTACACCGGCGCCGCGTACGCGCCGTCTCAGAGTTGGTCTCAATAGAGAGTGTAAATGTTTACCGTGAGGAGCGGATGATGAACAATGACTTTAACTGGGAACAGACGAACATTGTTTTACTGACGCGGAAAACATTCACCGCAAACATTGACACGCCGTTTATGCTGCGGGGACGGCGAGGCTCTCGGGGACGTGACAGTCTTGTCCGCTTCGGCCAAGTTTTCAGCGTTTCCGAACTGCAAGGCGACACAAGGATATTCGGTGTTTTTAATGCTTCAAATGCACAAAAAAATTAAAATATCTTTGCATAAAAACAAGAATAATTGTAGATTTTAATTCTTATAATTTCTCGCAAAAACACTTTCAAGGAAGCAATGAATCCCAGATCCTCAGGACTAAACTAACCATAATTTCTGGACTATAAGCTGCTACTTTTTTCCACACGCTTTTAACACTGCGGCTTAAACAATGATGCGACTGATTTATGGATTTTTGCGGGCTAACGAGCTTCACGCTGCCAAACCAATGAAATTAGAGTGAAATTCTGGGGCTGTTCAATTCCGGCACCGAAGAAGACAACTTTAATGGTTTTAGTGCGCAGGAGGAAGACCGGGATAGCGATTTGCGGGAGTAGGACTAAACAGGGATGGAAAATGGATGAATTGTGTTATTTATTATTAATCATTTTCATCGGCCATGCTACAGGCGCTGTACGGAAAAATAACATTTCCAGTACGTATTTGTGGATGTTACTGAAGTGAAAAAAAATGTTTCTTTGTAAATATCTCGTGTCACAACGTGGACACCTGTGGCTTACAGACAAGTGCGGCCTATTTATGAACACACATATTTATTTGTTTATTTTTAGCCGCTGCGGCTTGTATTCAGCTACGCCCAATAGTACGGAAATTATACTATTCTGGTATGTTTTTGTCTTTTCGTATTCCAAAATATATCTATGGAGGTTCTCGGTCATCCAGGTCTTGTCAAAATCTTCTTGTCCTGGCAAGTGGAGTTGAATTTCTTTCAAGTGAAGAAATTCAAGCCCAGACACATACCACATATTGAGATATACAAGCATTCACTCGTTCGTTCAAAGGGCAAATTAGGGTCTCCAGTGATGAACCCAGAGTGAAGAACCCGGAGAACCCTGAGGAACATCACTCAGACACAGGGAGAACCTGGAGGCTCCACACAGAAAGGCCCCCAGTGGGAATCCAACCATGGACCTTCTTACTGCAAGGCGGAAGCACCATGCCGCCCAATCATATCATTTGTTTACATGTGGGGAAAAAATGACTGATACCTTATCGATCATCTCCCAAACAAATACTTGAGGAGCTCTGCGGATAACTATTCGTAGCTTGACAAGATGGTTTCACCTTGTGGAACTCAAAGGTACATCTGCAACCCGTGGAACCTCACTTCTGCTAGCTAAACATGTAAAACTTAAGCATTGGTGTGAGCTCTGAGGGCCGGCCTCCATAGTCCACCTCTGCGGAAGCTTTTTGAGGAATAGCTGAAGGTCAGGGTCTTATTTGCACTTGATATGAAACAAAGAGCGTTCCAATCCAATAAACACCTGACAAAGACGTCTTGTCGCCGTGACAACAACAGCATCACATCCTACAAATGTGCGCCAAACATTCCTCAGAGTGGCGTCTCCGCGTTTGACCGACAGCCGAGTGATCACGCTAAACACGGCCTGCTGTCTGGTCGCTCTCTGCACATTTTCCAGATGTGTGGAGACAGCTCTGGACCCATTAAGCAGGACGGGAATGAATGTTGTTTTATCTGGATGACCTGCTTTTTCTAGCGTGCTCCGCTGGGGGGGGGGCACGTTGCAGATGACGGGGACCGTGTCACATATGCTGGGCCTGGAACTTCGCAATAAAACCAGAAGAGCTCCCAGCTGGTCCGCTTCTCTGTGTGGTGGAACCGAACTCTCGTGACAGAGCGTGGATGCGTTGACAGGTCCTCCCCGCTGTGTCATGTCTCAATTTTGTGACAGCTCTCCGCATCGCGCAACCGCCGGGCGCGATGCCAGTAAGTCACATGGAAGGCATACGTGGCTCCGGTTCCACCGGCGGGTTCGGAGAAACATCTCTTAAGTTACAGCGGTGACGTGAATAGCATGTAGCAGAGGCGCCGGCGGTCGCCTGGGTAAAAACAGGTATCAACAAAGCAGGCTGACGGTACATGGTCCGGTCTATCACCTGGAACACGGCGCACTTCGGTACAAACGGACGCAAATACAGTATTAGTTTCACCTTTCCGACCCCCTTCGCTCAATCCAGGCCATATACACTGCTCAAAAAAATAAAGGGAACACTTAAAAAACACATCCTAGATCTAAATGAATGAAATATTCTCATGAAATACTTTGGTCTTTACACAGTTGAATGTGCTGACAACAAAATCACACAAAAATGATCAATGGAAATCAATTGTATCAACCCATGGAGGTCTGATTAGGAATCACACTCAAAATTAAAGTGTAAAAACAAACTCCAGGCTGATCCAACTTTGATGTAATGTCCTTAAAACAAGTCAAAATGAATCTGTGTTGCTTCCTGAGTGGACACTATGATTTCACAGAAGTGTGATTGACTTGGAGTTACATTGTGTTGTTCAAGTGTTCCCTTTATTTTTTTGAGCAGTATATATTTCGATGCATAGCTCTTGCAGGCTCAAGGAAGGTCTTAGGTGTCATCCTCCAACAGATCATCCCCCGTCCGAACTGCCGCGTCTCGGCCTTCGCGGACGAACCCGCGCTCACAGGTCCGTCTCGTGCATAACTTTGAGTCGCCGGGTTCATCGGAAAACTTTTACATCGCTCGTCTCAGCGAGGATGTTTTTGCCGTACCGTGGAAATCGACATATTTCGCTTCATTTCCCCTCCCACGGTTATCCATAAATGGATACGGCAAAGCTATCGGCCATTTATAGCCCGTGTACCCTCATCCATCACACGGGTGTAAACCTGGTCGTTGAATTTCAGGAGGAGATGATCCTCTATTAATCATAGCTCGGATGGAAATAGACCAGGTGTAAATGTAAGGAGAAGTAGATTGTAAGAGGCAAGAAAAGGCTCAAATGAAAATAATCCGTATTCTATTATTAATTGATGAGAACATGAATCACTTTTTGGGCGCTATTCCATTTTTACACACCACAAAGACGACAAATATGACAAAGGTGCACGGGGAGTCCGTGTTTTCCCGGGTTCTACACATTCCTCCCGCCGTCGAAAACATCCACGAGCCACGAGGTCCACGGGACATACTGAATCGTCCAGCTGAGTGACGCACTTTTCCAAACATCCGTACCTCCGAGGTTTAGGTACGGCTGCGCAGTCTGCAAATCAAACCATCCGGAGGAAATCAGCAGTTGTGTTGATGCAGAAGAAGAAGTCATCAGCTGGCATCCGATCCGTCGGCCGCAGCGGCCGATGCATCAGGGCTTCATCAGATTTAGCAACTGGGTGATTAATGATCACAACTCAATTTAGAGCGGAGCTTCTGTCCAGTGAAGCCCGTTGATGTTGTTTGCCCAACTACTCAGGACGGGAGCGCATCCTGTTTCCAGACAATTACAGTATTGAGTTTTTCTCCCAACAGGCCGGGGCTCCTCTCCTCAACCCCCCCTCCGCCGAAGTTAGCCGAGGTCATTACACAGCGTGAAGATGATGATGTCTCCCCTGGAGGTGGCAAAGAGGTAAATTGGATCTGAAGTGAGGGGTTCTGTGTCCACTGTGCAAGGCAGGGCCCCAAAGAACCCCAGGGTCTTCGGGCCCCTTGTTAGCAGACAAGCCTACATGTTTTCATTTGCTGGCAAACTGCGGGAGGTCAATTGCTGCTAAATTACCAGCTTTGGCTGGGAAAACAGCGTGCAGATAATTAGTTCACTCTGCCTGTCCACACGATTAAGTTTTCTGAAAAACAGTCTCAGAGACAATTCGGGGCTCCAATGCTGCAATTAGAGCGACATTAGTGCAACATTTGTGGCAGTATGCGAGTGTGTGCCGATCTGCGAGCGAGACCAAAGTGGGTGGGATGAGAGGAAACACTCGCAGTGCCGCAGCTAAGCAGACAACTTAGTTTGTTTGGGAAATCGAGCACGGCTGCTATTTTTAAACGACAGTGTTCTGTTATGGGTGACTGCACCCTCGCACCATACTTGCACATAAATGCTATACATGCATTATACTCCATATATAAAACTAACAGTAGACAAGGTCGGGTATTGCCGGCGGCGTTTAGCTTAAGGCAGGTGTCTGTTGATTTGGCGCTTATATGTAACATGTTTATCTAGCTCAGAATAAAAAGGCGAACGGGGAACGATGCCTCCTTAATATCAGCGTTTCCCAAAATACGATTGGTCTGACGCCAATGCGTAATGAACCCCACGTTTCTCTCCGAGCCCCTTTGGCAAGTTCTGAAATTAACGTGATTAGAGGGATGAAGTGCAGGTGAAGAACCGTACAAACAGGGAAAAACTGAGGGGGAAGGAAATTAATGTTTACCAAGCCAGCTTTAAATATTGTTGATAGGACAGGAAGAGGTGGCTCTGGGTTTTCTGAGTCCGTCTGCGTGATCATTTTGTGTCTCGGGATTTTATTTCACATACTTTTACGGGTAACGGTTTGTTTTCGGACGATATTCCCAGCGTTGTGTGTGAAACACATACTGAAAAACTGTTTTCCACTGAGCCGACGTGCGTGTGTTCGGTACCAAAAGGTCATTGTGCCCAATTTCCTGCAGACATGGAGCGACGAAGCGCTGAGCCAGGTGCATTGCACTCATAAACATGGGAATGATCTCAAGAATCCCAAACATCTGCAGTGGCGGCTGTAAGTCAGTTGCCGGAGCGGGCGTCCCTCCGCTCGAAGGCCGGCGGTTCGATTTCCCCGGGTCTTCTTAAACCCCAAATTGCTCCTGATGGTCTCATTAGCACCATGCGTGTTAGCTCTGCAGTGTAAATGTAAAAAAGTGGGAAATATATAATGTGCAGGTTTAAAGCATTTGTTCATTTCCTCATTATTTGTACCACTTGTCCTGCACTCGGGTTCACGGGTGCAGGATGAGCTCTGCAGGAGATGGAGGTCACTGCGGACCCGTCGATCCAGCTGATCACGTCTGCGTTTGGACAATTCTGGGTCTCCGATGAACCTCCTGGGTGTTTTTGGACTATTATCTCAAACTAAATGAATGGAAATAATAATAAAAAGAACAACTTTATTTATCCGAAGGAAATTGTTGTGCCAGAGTTACAAGAAAAATATAAAAATAATAGATAATAGTGGAAAAATTGTATAAACAGTAAAATATAAGAGAAAAAGGAGAATAAGAAATACAAATAAACTATAAAGTGTCTTAAGTAGCAAGTGAAAACTATAAAGTGTCTTAAGTAACAAGTGGAAGATAAGGAGTGCAGAAGAGTATGAAAAAATATTGTACACGTAGGTGTTGAAATACCTTATTTTACCTTATTTTATGAAATATTGCACAGTTATGAACATATATACAGATGAATTATTACAGCTTAAAAGATGTTGGAGGATATGGAGCATATCACATTTGGTTACATACTGTTTTCCAAGTCTGAATGAATTAACCCTGTAGATCATAGGTGTCAAACTCAAATTTGGCCCCAGAATGCTCTGCTGGTGTTTTAGAGCAAAAATCACAACAGGACCCATAAATGCCCCCTCCTCTGTTGACAGTGGTCATAGTGACCTTATGCTATTACTGACAAGGTGGTACCCCTTCGAAAAACGGTGTTAAGAAAGGCAGAAAACACAACTTTGCATGTGTGCAATATTAATTTATATGTTGTTTAGTATTAAGCCTTACTTGTTCCATATATAGATTTTAAGCAAAACCTTTTTGGTTCCATATGAAAAGGTTCATTGTTATAGAGGAAGATTTCTTTCAGTTAATATCAATGCTGGCCCGCGACTTTGCCCCAGTTTTAAATTTTGGTCCACTGTTTATTTGAGTTTGACGCCCCTGCTGTAGATAAAAGATGGGGAATGTACTGCCTGATTCTGATTTCATGCTAAATATAATGTTATCTATGATACTAAAATTATTAATTGTTTCAGCAGAGACGCATGTCTTTTGTTGCAAATGTACATTCTTCATAAATGGCCTTGCTGCATCCACCATGTGTATAAACAACTTTTTTTTAATCTTTCCAACCATATTGACATGACAGTAAACAATCTATACTGAATTTAATCTGTTTGTCTATGTCGATAAAAAAAAAAAAAGAAGTTTGCATTAACAATAGGATGGATAATGGAAACGGCCCGGACTGACCGCCTCTCTTAAGCCGCCCCGTTATCTGCAGTTATATAATCTGTAGAGTAAATACACATCCCAAACCGTGGAAAGGAGGATTTTCTTTTGAATAGAGACGCAGACGGAGACACAGTTATCTTCTGGCTGTCGCGTGGCCGCGGGCGAACTGAGCTGCGTTTCATGCAGGACTGACCGTCGCTGCTCTGACAAACCAACAGACCGGCAACCACAGCAGCACATGTACGGCCGCGCTCGGTACTCGTGTGCACGCTCCGAGTTTGCAAACACTCTGAATGGGGAGATTCATGCATGCATGCAGGTCAGACAAACACACACACACACACACACACAGCGCGCATTGTTGTTCTATGCTATTATCTGACTCTCCAGCTATCTCCGTCTTCCAGGCCTGCAATGACCCCCGGGGTCAAAGAAGAGCATGTATCCTCCCCCACAACGAGTTTGGCGGTGGGACTGCAAAGGAAAACCCCCACGGGTGATTTCCAGGGAGAAACGGCCTTTCACACGCAAACATGTTATACGCGAGCGACTCTGGAACTCAGTAAACCCCATCCATATGCAACCAAACCACAGCTGAAGTGACGGGAAACCGCTACATATAATTTTCGAGTATGCACAAATACCTGGATATTCTTGGAAACCGCGTACCTGGATATGGGACGCGGCTTCGGTTTAGTCCTCCTCTGAGACAGCTGGCGGTTCCGTCCACGGCTACTCCGAGTAGCGGTTAGCGCCTCGCACGAACATCGGCGCGGGTGAATGGATGAACGCGATGGGCCGGATGAGCGGTGACTGATTATCGTTCGACTCACCTGGAAGTGGGTTTCATAAGGAACTAGCATCGGGGAACGCATTCCACTGCCCAACATTGCATGATGGGAGATGTTTGTGGTGGAGGAGGGGGGTGGTCTCAGATCCAAAATACACCAACTTCATCTAAATGAGGCGGGCGTTCAGTTTCTATCCGAGACCTGTTTACGGCACCGCGCTTTAAATTCCAAACCCACAAACTGCTATGTTTTCCTAGCTTTAACCGAGCGCTTCTGTGCCAAAACCCATCAGAAAAACTCACTCATAAAAGTTTACATTCCCGCGGCAACATTCTTTTCAAGAAAACCCGTCAGAACCCAGTTTTCCAAACAATAAAACACATCCCCAATAAATACTTTCTGGCAGTCGGTCGGAAACAACGATGTCCATTCCCGATGTGAAATTTCTCGGACGTTATTGGTCAAAAATCCTCCCTAACAGGGTTTGGCATCCGGTTAATCCGTCCATTGTTATTCATTAGGTCTGTCTGTTATCGTAGCTTTATCCGTGACCTTTGACTCCTCTGTCGAGATAGATTAGCTCATTGGCCAGGATTCAGACATCATCTGCCCCACCTCGGGGGTCAAGTTCATTATGTGGCATTCTAATTACAGATTTATCTTGTTTAATGGGATGTATCTGGCTGAGCTAACAAGCGTCTTTTGCGACTGGATTAATAGTTAAAGTTTCCTTTGAGGGGACCAAACGCAAGAAATGTGGGCCCGTGGGCGTGTCCAGCATACATATTAGCTTTTGTGTCAGACATCTCCCAAAAAAAGGTGGAGGGTTTTTAAATAATGAGGGGCAACGGTCCAGAACAGGGAGAAGAGGTGAAGAAAGATGTGCAAGAAGGTTGGAACCGGTGGAGAAAAGTGGGGGTGATAGAAAGTATGAAAGAAAAGGTGGAGAAGACGGAGGTGGGAGAGGATGTGTTGTCCGGTTTGGAGACAGAGGAGAGCTGGTGAAGGTGGAGGAGACCTAGAGGAGGACCAGAGGAGGTGTATGGGATATAGAGGGATCCTCCAGGGTTAGCCGGAGGAAGATGATTCATCGAGCAGCCAAAGAAGAAGAAGAAACAAGATGTTCCTGGAATGAATCTGCAAAATATCCAGACCTTGCAGGCGTGTGCTCTGGGTTCCTCCTGTAAGGGTCCACTCCAGGCGGAGGTGGACAAAGGAAACTGCAATTCACAGTGAGGTGCAACACACACACTCACACACATACACACCTGATGTTCACGGAGAACCATTTCTTTTTTTTCCAAATCGACCAGTAGAAATGGAATATGTAATGAGGCTATATTTAGGGCTTAATAATGTGACAGAGGTGAGTAATGAAAAAGTGAACGTGGATATTCATTACCAGCTGTATTATGATTTATTCAAACGGCACGGAATTAAATAATTTTTCTCAGACAATGGTTTCCTCCATATCTGGCCACAGATGAGAAGCGGCGTTAAGGAGACACTTATAGGCTGCTTGGCCGAGGGAGGAAGAGTCTAATGAAAGTAATTGCTTTATTATGAAGCTTATTACTGAGAAATTGATTGGGATGTGCTTCAGTCAATTTGAGGGCGAATATCTGAGACTTCTGTTTCATGTTCGCTCGACTTACAGAGGCCGAAGCCGAAACCCAGACGATACATTTGCATTTTTTTTTTCTTTTTTATCTCCAGAGCACGATGAAGTTGAAAAAAACCTCGAGCTGGATCATGAGCGAGGAGCTTCGGAAAGAAAACCATTTGCCGTTCGACACCACCAACCCGGGGATTTCCAGAATTCATATTTCATTTCCTCATACACATCCGGCAGGTTCACCGAACACCCAGACGGCCCAGATGTGAAGGTTGTCCAGGCCTCTACCTGGTCCAGCATAAGCCGCATAGATCACAACCAAATAAATGTTTCGTGAATCTGAACAACAATGGAAATCGTACCCGCAACCTGTGATGGAGCTATAAACCTTACATTGCGGGTGCATTTTTTCCCAGGTGTCTGTCACAGGAAGTCGTTCCTGAATGTTGCAAGAACCCGCTCTGTCTGCCGCCGCCGCAGAGCCTCGGCGAGGAGATCGCTTTGGAAGGTGAACAGTGCTTTAAACGATCCGGGATGAGATAATCCAGCCCCGGCCCCCCCGTCTCGCTCCAGGCTGGGTTTTGAATGCGAGAACTGTTACCCACCCTTTTTTATGTTAATCTGCTCCTCTGGCTGCAAAATAGGAACCACATGTGCGGTGGAAAGCGCTTTGGATTTTTACTGACAGACTAGGCTTCCGTGGAGGCGAGGCTGGGTCGCGCTGGAAAGCGGGGATCCTTAACAAGATTGATCTTACAAGATAGTCAAAGGATGTGGTTATTTAACGATCTTGACATTTGGCAACGCACTCCAAAGTTGGTAGAACACGAGATTTTACCGGAGCCGATGTTCTATCGCTATCTGCTCTATTAAATCTCAACTCGGAACAAAACCTTGGTACGGCATTGCCAGGACGAAGTCTGGCTTGAGAATAGAATGCGAGTTTTATAAAAATAATATTTGGAAAAAAATCGCTTGCCTGTCACATTTTCACCCATTCATCTTCTGGCTCCTCGCCGTGGGCGGGGTCACAGGGGCGGCAGCCAACGCCCGGCCTCTTTGTCCAGCGCTGAATCCAGGGGCGTCCCAGGCCACCTCTGTGGTCCTCCTCCAGAGCCTGATATCTTTATTAACATTATTAATATTATTGTTATTATCATTATTGTTATTTTCTATTAATTATCATACTTTCACCTTTATTTCATCATAATTATTGTCGTTAGTGATTATTATCATCATCATTTTTATCCTGCCTGTCACCACGATTGCCTTCCATTTTTATTATTATTATTACTATTAAAATACAACATGTCATAAATGTAATTCTTACTGTCAAAAAAAAAATATTTAAAAATAGTAGGGTTCTTTGAGGTATTCCTCATATTTGGTATATACAGTTTTTGGAAGGCGTAAATAAAAGAAGATAGATATCATAATTCAAATTAAAATGCTTTAGCAGAGTGTTTTTTAATTGACTTATAATTAAATTGAGTAACAGGTAATCCAAACTGCATTTTCATTTTGCTCTCCCAGACTGTTCATTCTTCGACCAAATTAAAAGCAAAATACATCAAAGATTAAATGTTCAAAACACACTCCGGCAAAAAGTGATCAAATTTCAATTAGAAATGTCAAATTTGAAAATTGAAATACATAACCAGAATACATTTTCAGAATGTGGCAGCATAAGTTGACTCATAACTAAAATGAGTAAGAAGTAATCTTAGCAATTTGACTGACTGATTGAGATGAATACTTAACATATAACGCTTAATAACTCTTTGGGTTTTCAACAGCTCGGTAGTTCCTTCAAAGTTTTCAGTAAATCGGTCGTGTTTGATGGGATTGCTGTTGTTCTCCTGCTCGCTGTGGATCTCGGAGTCAGATGATCAACCCTTCCCTTACTTTTACAGACCTTCCCTCTGCCCTGACGATCGATCGTGCCGTTCTCCTGTCCGTTACGACGCACATCCTCACTCCGGCAACTATAAGCTAGGAGATGTGTTAATCTAATTAAATCTATAGCGCGGTTTACTTTGTCGACAGCCCCGTTCCTCAAGTTATCAGTCTCCCTCTCCAAACAGAACGCTTTTCACTCTGTGTAATTGAAAGGTTTCCCTGGAAGTGCTCCAGGCTGTAATGTGTCTGATATTTGCAGCGCAGAGCCATTTGCCCTGTTCTTTCTTCCATTCTTTTTTTTAACTCCCAATACATTAAGCCGTCTTCCCGCGACGGCGGCGTATATCTTTCAAACGGCCGAACAATTGGCCATTACAGTTATTGTTTTCTAGAGCGGCGCGCTCTCCTCGCCATCCATTTACGCGTGTGTTCTCATCCCTTAGTCTTTCCTTGTGAGTGAATGGGTGATGCAGGTCAGATTTTCCGACATTTATAAACATCCTGTAAACATATTCATTCATTATCTATGCTGCTTATTCATGGGATGCCGGAGCCAATCGAGAGGTGGGGTTCACCCTGGACCAATCACAGGGCTTCATATAGAGACAAAACAACTTGATATTCATTTCCAAATTCACAAGTCATGCAGCTACGCATTCTCACTCTCGAGCGTCAGTCAGATACCGCCGCATTCGGCACGCCTTTCTTATCGTTTGTCAGCAAACCCAGAGACATGTCTTATTTTCGGGTGCGGTGACAGAGGAGGAACGCGATTTCTCATTCCGAACAAAGATTTGGAAAATACAAACTCCGCTTTTATTTAGGTGAGGTTTAAAGATAGATGCAGATGTTGATACGAGGCTCCGGGTTCCATCCATCTGCTGCCGCTCATCCGGCACCCGGGGTCACGGGGATGCTGGAGCCCATCCCAGCTTTCATCGGACGAGAATTGCAGGACCACATACAACATTCACTCATTCGGGGTAATTTTCCCATTCGCACCCGATATTCACTTCCCAATTCAAATGTTTCCGAAAGCAGACGCAGAGAGAACGTGCAAACTCGGAAACGAACCAGGGTCCTTGGTAATGTGAGACCGAAGCGCTAACCACCGCGCCGACGGGCCCGCCTCGGCTCCAGGTTCATTGTGGAAAAAGACGAGAAAGGGGTTCGAAGGTGAACGCTAAAGGAACCTTCGCCATTTGTCGGTCTGTTGACGGATCGGGAATGAGAACCTGCTCCATCCAACCGTTCGCCCTCTCATTTACCGTAGCATAGAATTCACCATGACTGAGAACGTCCACAGACATTCACCCTTTCATTCACATGTTTGGACAATCAACAGTTTTTGGACTCCGGAGAACCCGTGGAGAAGATTGAGGCTCCGCAAAGTAAGGCGGGATCCAACCGGTGACCTCCTCGCCATGCCGCTAACTCTAAACTACTCCACTAACTCCTCGAAGCGGCGTCCGCCAGCGCCCTAAACAAAACGCCGCTTCTGTCAGGCGCGGCTCTGATAGATGATTTCCAGATAGGTTTAATATATAGTCTATTGATACAACACTTTATTCCCAGTTAAAACACCAGCTAACCACCCAATGATGCACAAGGGAGGGGAAAAACGCGCAATCCGATCCCCGCTATAGGTTTACTTAAGCGGCGCCGTAAGCGCAGAGCAATTATACTTATTTCATGTGACGGCGGCGTCTGCATCGTTCGTACAGGTCCGGTTCCTACCTGATATTATAACCAGACATAATTGACAAATTCAATAGCGTAAGGCGATACTGTTTGTTTTGCGCGCGGTGCGGCTCCGCCGACGCTCCGCGCAACAAAGCGGCCACGTGAGAAAGGAGTGGGAGCCGACGGAGAAATGAATCGCAGACATGAGAGGGCAGCGGAGGGTTGCGAGCTGACATGTGCAACCTATTTCAAAAAAAGAGCCACGCCATGGGAAATATGGGCTCCGTTTCCACGAGATTAATTCGGGGAGGAAATAAAAACAAAAAGCGCGGTACTTGTTAATTGGCTCGTATTTCGGCGCTCATGCAAAGCCGACCTAATGATATTAAAACACACAGGGCTGAAATCTCCCCCATAAGCTACCTGAGGTCGGGACTTCCCGGCGTGGAAGTGAGCGAGGTCGTCTTGGGACCGAAAGCGACCTCAGCTCCGCCGACCCGCCGCAGAAGTCCCCGCATTTTTGTCGAATTAAGGGCGCAATAGGAGGCGGGGTGGGATCACTTGCTCATTTCCTCTTCCTGTTTCTCCCGCCTCCCACCAGGTATGTGTGTCACAGCGCTTCTCACACTCTTGTTTGAGCCCGAGTCATTAGCAGCCCAGGGTGTTATTGAAGGGTCCGCTCGTCACTTTCCTTTCTAATGCCTGTATTTAACTTTTAAGCTTTTAATTTCCACTCACACACACACACACACACACACACACACACACACACACACAGAGGGATGGACAGAGGGGGAAAACAGCATAGTGAGAGCAGACGCTGCAAAAGCGTTTTAAGCAAGGCATTAAAAAGATAAAAAAACAAGCAGGAAAAGAACTTAAGTGGAAAGAAAAGCAGAAATGCAAACATGAATTGTGTAGAAATAAATTAAATACATTTAAAAAAAGATTATTCAAAAAGGTATGAAAATTATTGGTAGTGAAGATAAGATAAGATAAGATAAGATAAGATAAGATAAGATAAGATAAGATAAGATAAGATAAGATAAGATAAGATGTACAGATCCCTTTGGGGGAAATTCTTTTGTCACAGTAGCATAACAGTAATAGTATCAATAAATATGAATGTAAATATAAATAGAGACAATTAGGACAGAATTAGAAGATAGCAAAAGACATCTACAAGTAAAAAGACAGCAGAGAACAACAACATCAAGAATAAGAATGGACAGCAGAATGGAAAAGAAACAAAAAAAAAAAAAAAAAATGCAAGGGTGAAAATAGATTGGACATACATGTCAGACACACAGACAGAACAACAATTCACCCTCTCGTTCACTGGTCTGGACAATTCAAGGTCTCCGATAAACCTCCTGCATGTGTTTGGACTGCGGGAGAAACCCGGAAAATCCAGAGGTTTCCGCTGCCCAGTGAGGGATGGATGCTGAATCAAAAAAGTCGACTCAATAGAGCTTTGAAAAAAATCTGCACGGCGAAAGTGCTCCAAAAATGAAGAGAATTTATTTTACATACAGTTCAGTACAGAAAACCTATTCTCACATGATGTTTCAAGCAAACATAGGCTCTTCCTCAGATGCTTACCAGAGACATGTATTAAGAAGCATCTCATTATGGTGTCACTTTAAGGGGAATGATCATGTGATCGACCCCTTCCTTTTTTTTTGTTGCACCCCTTGTTAGATATATCATGTCATCTTAACATTTTAACATTATCGTCAACATTTTTTGAGGCCAGACCCGAGAAATGGATACTTTTTCATATATGTACATTTATGGAAACTAAGACATCTTTGATTGAAGGGGTTCAGCATACAAAATAACATAGACTGTATACAAGGGAGGAAGAAGAGCAAACAAAACAGGCAGAAAACATGGTCTGGACAACCCCAGACGGACAAAAAACGAGCATACCTATAGACAAGCTTTCAGATAAAATTCCTCATGTAACCCTTGTGGGGTTGGTGTTCCCAGCATGTATATCCGGAACGATTCCTGTTTTAAAAGGATGCCGTTTAGATTTTCTTCAAATCTCTACTCAACGCAACACCTGAATGACATTTTATTTTCCTGACTCTGCACCCCTGGTAGAACTTTGAACGGCTTAGTTGCCCTCAGGTCGTCCCGAACCTTCCTCCGCTCCGACCAGTAGAGGACCGACCCTGGTGAGGCCATTGCCTGATGAGCTGATCACTCACTCCAGAGAGAGATCCCGTCCTTCTCTTTGCATACCGCCACAAAACATTTAGCTTTGCGTGAAGCTCTGTGGGACGGACCGATCCAGGATTAGACCACACAAGAAGGACTCGATGTCGAGTTACAGAGGAACCTTGACTACCGAATGCATCGACTCGAGACTTTTCTGAGATCTGAATCCGGTTCGGAGTTCGGAGTGAGATGAATGTTTGACGCACCACCCGCTGCCAGCTAGTCCAGAGAACATCATGGAAAAACACCAGCAAGGTGAACGTGTCATCATCTCTCTCAACCTTCAAGAAACAGGTAAAAACGTTTCTCTTTCAGGACTTTTTACTGCGCTGATGCCCCAGATCAGGTTGGCAGCAAGTTAAGCTATGCAGTGTTTGTGTGTGTGTGTGTGTGTGCGTTTGTGTGTCTCTGTCCATTGATAAAAAAAATAAAATAAAAAAAACCCTCACTAACCCAAGCTTACTGCTCTGTATATTTCCTGTGCATCGTGTATTTGCAAGTGTATTTGCAGTCCCTATGTCCTCTATTGTAAGTCGCTTTGGATAAAAGCGTCTGCCAAATGCAATGTAATGTAATGTAATGTAATGTAATGTAATGTGTCGTGGATTCGTCCGTGAAGAAATGAAGAAGTTGTTGTTGGTGAGATACGGTGACGGAGAGCTTTTCTGTGAGAAGGCAGGAGACATTTATTGGAATTTGGTGCGGCGGACGGCGGGAACGTCAAACAAAGACAAGTCATTCAAAGCCGATGGAGGACGTTTTGATGGTTTTGGAAAGAGGAGCGGCTTCACTACGTCCATAAATGGAGTTTAGACATAAAATGTGGCAACGTTACATTTAGCCTAGCATTGAAGCATCAAGTGTGTATCCAGTGAGTTAAGGACAGAGCACCAATGAAAAACTCTGGCATCTTCATCTGGCAACTCTATTTCTTTACATTCTCTCTCTTCATGCATTATTTTTTTATACATTCTTTGTTATTTATTTTTAATTTTTAAAAAACAGAGGGGCTGGACTGGATTAATACTGTTACAGTTGATTTTAATGGGGACATTTAAATTGATATACGAGCGAATCGAGTTCCGAGCCCGGTCACGGATTCCACAGTATCTGCACTTTCCTTCCTCGCTGCTGCACCGTACGTTTAACCCTTTTGCTCAGATCGGAGTTCCAGGATTTCGGGATCATCTGCCAGGAAGAAGCCCCCACATTCGCACAAACGACAGCCCGCCCTATCCCGTCGGCCATGAACATCCGGTCTTGAAAAGAGGGTCCGGTTCACCCTGGGTATTAAACTCTCGTCCTTCGTCCGTCACGTACGTGGCGACCACATCGGCATCTGCGTTCGCCTTCGCCGGGTTCAGCCGCCGCCATCGTCCGGGCTTTTTCTGTCGTTTTTCTCGCCCTGCCACCATTGAACAATACCGCTGTACCAACAACTGTGTTATGGTGTGTTTGACTGCACAGGGAGCACAGATTTAAACCGTGCATGCATTAGGCACACACACACACACACATACACACATACACACACCGTCAACAACCACCTGCGAGCTGAGAGGACACATAAAAATGCACACATCTACACATACAAAGAAAACCACACTCTTACTTCCAAGTGAATCGTTGGATTTGCATCTCATTTTACCCGTGTGTGTGTGTGTGTGTGTGTGTGTGTGTGAGTTAGTTTTAGTGTTTGAGATTTCTTTTTTTTTTTATGGTTCTTTGAATACCTTGGTGGCGCACAAAGCCGCTCTCTCCTTCCTCCCTCTCTCTCTCTGGGAAGGCCGGTGCCAGTGCAATAGGGAACAGATTTAGATGCGCAGTGACAGCTTAATAAACTGGATGTCTTTGGATGCCTCCATCTGCGAGGGGAGGTGTCTGGGTGGCTCGGGGAGCTGCTCAAGATGCATCAATAGGAGGAGGAGTATCTTTCTGTGGCGATGCTAAGACCCGCACAAAGCCCACAGTGGCTGACCTACAAAATGGTGGTCAAGTTAGAGCTTTATGTTTCAAGGCTGAAAGGGAGGAGAGGTCTGATTAGTAGGTTAGGAAGAGTTCAGTGGCTCTGTAAGGTTTTGGAAGACCCGCTTACCGGGCTCTGAATGGGACTGGTGGCATGGTAAACATGCTGAATAGGAGCCCGAGGCGAGGGAAGTGGAGCAATAGTTCTCAGAGGGAGGAGTAACACTTGTCTGGATTCAGGGGACTGGATTCAGGGATTCACAAGAGTAATGTAGAGGCCACAGGCCTCGGAGTTCAGGGCCCATTGAGGCTCGCGCCTCGGCAAAAATCAAGATCTATGGCGCCGTGTTAAAGCCGTCCTCCTCACGGGCCGACCTCCCGTCCGTTCATTCATCGTAACCGCGCTTCTGGTCGTGCCAGGCGCGGGCGGGAATCTGCGGCTAGCTTAAGCTTTAAACATAAATTCGGACTTGTCGCCCGCCAATAGCGTTGCGGAAAATTGGCCGTCCAAATTGCCGGGATCTCCCTGACGCGTCCTTCAACGAACCCCCTCCGAACTTTGACTCGGCCGCCTGTGTGATTTCCATCACGCGGCTGGATTTGGTTTCGCGACCGACCGGCAAAATTGTTCTGGGACTTCGGAATTCCCTCCGAGTCCCGTGCAGCGGGGTGTTTTCTCCGCCTTCATTAAACACACAGCATCCCACGAGAGACGGAGCAGGGCGGCGGGAGGGACGACCGCCTTCCAACACATACGTAAGTTGAAATATTTCCCTCTTTTCTCCTCTTTCAAGCGCCGCGATTCTCGAAGGACGGGACTTGTTGTAAAGCTCCTTTATCGGGGTAATTGTAAACAGACAAATCGGCCTCTCTTCAGACGCGCCGTTCCTTTGCTTTCTCCGATACTTTCTTTTTCATGCAATTAATAATAGAGGCGATTCACTGCAGACTAAACAGTCGCTCCGCTTCATTCCTGCACTTTTCCTCTGTCTAACCACTTTACCGATAGATCCGTCCATCCCCCTTTCCCCCATTCAAGGGCCACTTTTGGAGTTCAGCACCAGTCCTCCCAGCTCAATCAGTGCGCTGTGCTCCGGTGTCCAGCAATTATGCTAATGCTAAGCGCTTGCCCTGTATGCTTAGCCCCGGGCCAGAGCGAGTAGGCCACTCCCCATTCAGCCGTTTAACCCCAATCTAATGCTGCATTAGTGCCACAATACTACGGCTCTCCCTTTGAATGCTAACGGGATGTGTTTTTGTTTTATTCTGCAGACGCTCAAGTCCGCTCGTAATCCGCCGTCTCAGTCTGAGAGCGAACGGCAGAATGTTTACCGTTCGCATTGTATTTATATGGAAATTAAGACATACCGAACAAGAGGGTCCAAATGGAAATGTCAAATTTGGCCGGGGTTTGACGAGAACTCGCAGCTGCGCGTTCGACGCTGTGATAAGAACACACGCGGCCGTCTGTCGGGTCTCTTTTTAAACAGGGTGTTTAGCTTCAAAATTCCTTCGGGACGAACGAATCAGTCAAAACACTTCAGCGTTACCGAGCTCCACAGAGGGGAAAAAGGAAGAAAAACAACTTTCAAATATCTGTTCCTTCCAATTCAGGACGTACATTATTCTTATAAAAAGTTAAACACCATCTCCGTATTGACAGAAAATATAACTTCTCAGCCAGCCTGGATGAAGAACAGCCTGTTTTCAACAAGAACTATCACAAAATTAAATTCCTCTACACCTTGTTTTTCTACTGCCATGCAGAATGGCTGTGGTATCCCCATAATCACATGGTTAAAAACAAAAGAAATATTACATTTGAAAATATTGCGGCGTGCCGAGCAGCCTCTGGGACGTGATTGGCCGAGGGGACCGTTAGACGGCTTTGCCGTGCGGTTGTTCGGTTACGTCGACGTTGCGTTGTGCTGTCAGACGTTAAGTTAGCGTAAAAGCCGTAAGTGGAGCCGACGGCCGGGCGAACGGGCCGCCGTCCTGTGTTCAAAACAAAAAGCTGACCAAGCAGCTCTTCTCATTTCTGAACAGCCCCGAACCCGCGGCTCGCCACAATGGGAACAGAGTCACGGGGAAAACGTCGCGTGTTAAATGGATTTAGCCTGGAAAAGTATGGCGGTGCCGACGTCCTGTTGGACAAGACGTATGCTCTTGTCATGGGGTCTTTGCATCACATGGCCCCTCGAAGATTAGATAATAGAGTCATTATCTTTGCCTTAAAACCCTGAGACAAACAGGAAATTACCAACAGGACAGGAACAGAGCAGGGACTCTTCTACACACTTTCCAACTGTTGGCTGTTGATTCATCCACTTGGAGCTGGAAATGAAGTAAGAACTTTAAGGGTCTCCATGTTCTCTTCCTGGTTTCCGCCAGCCCCAAAAAGAGTCCAAAAAGGTTCACCGGAGACTCCCAATGGCTCCGTTGTGTGAATGAAAGCGTGAATCATCCACGTCCAGCTGGGACTGCTTTCAGCCCCACGCTGTCTCTGCAGGAGAGGCGGTGGAGACTATGAACGAATGAAAAGCTCAAGTGAGTTCGAATCATCCGTACTTTTTTACGTGTAAAATTATGTCCATGGTTCCTGTCTATAGTCCATAATGCATATATCCATCTGGAGAATATCTTCATAGTACCCTGTCTGTGAAATCGACATGAAATTCCGTGTACTTATAGTTAATTTATTGATTACATCTCCAACTGCTGTAATTTTTTCCGTTGCCCTGCGCCAGCACATGTGTAATGACGATAAAGTTGAATCTAATCTGAAAAAGGTTAAATAGAGATACAGCGTATCGACATTTGATGGACGATTTACAACAAAAGCATGCTGTAATATTGGATATATATTGTTTAGAAGTTTATTAGGACAGTGTACAATTACATTAAGCACAGAGGCAGAGATGTTTGTACCAGATTGTAGCTCACAGCTAATTTCCATCTGTAATCCTGGACAATACAAATTTAAATTTGTATTCTGATTTTAACGCATTATCTCACCTCAACAAGCTTCCAGTGTTAAAGCTGCTCACCAGGCGAGCCTTCCAGTTTGAGTTTATTGTCCAAAACCAGAGGAACCAACTAGAAGTGCATAGAGTGTGCTTTTACTTCACCGGTGATTAACATATTTAGAGCCGCGAAGCGCTGACTCCAGCTCTCCCCCCCCTTTAGAGTGACGCACGATGAAAGAACGGGTCCGGACGGCGACAACAACCCGACTTTGAGAAGAAGCGGGAGCGACAGGGTCGTCAGTCGAGTGTTTGCTAAACACAACTGACATCGGAGCCGTGGAATCAGCTGATGCGGATCAGTTGGGCGGCCGCCATAATGGCGCTCGGTACTTAGTCGCCGTTCAATGACAGTCATTTGGCTCGGAAACGGCAAACAGCTGCCGTCGGCTCCGTTTTCATCCAAAGAAAACACTAAATGCCGCTGATATCGACAGAAAGTAGTTTCGCCTTCTGTTCTGTCCTCTAAGAGTCGTGGCGTCCAAATCTATCTCGCACTCGTGATGAATTTAACGTTTCCTGGATCCGTCTACCGCCGCGCCGCAACCCTCGCCCGAAGTTTCGTGACGGAGACGCCCGGCAGTTTCAACCGCGAGAGAGAGAGACAGACAGACAAATGGCACTGAAAATACAACCTCATCGCCAGAGGTAATTATAGGAAAAGCATGAATAATGTATTCGGCGTGCCTTTCGTACAGAGCGAGCGCTGAGACAGTGGCGGCGCTCGCCAAAGTGCGCGCCGTATCTCCCGCCGAGCCACGCCCAAAGGGGTTTTTGGATCTCCTCGCGGACCCGCCGGGATCTGTTTCTCATAATATCCTCGGATGCTACCTAACACTGTGACAACAGCGGTAACGTTTATTAAATTCCTGCCGATGCTCTCATTCCAAGCCAGGCTGAGCTCATTGGACCGAAGACGACGAGGGTCTTCGTTCGCTGCGACAACAGAGGAGCTTTGTAATTGATTCTCCTTTTCTTCTTATTTTTTTTTTTTTCCAATTCAAGATTTCAAGCCAGGAGGAGCCGAGACACCGGTTTTTGAAACTCGAATCCAAAATCGCACGGACAGAGTTGACAGGGACTTCCTTGTTTGATTTCGGGATGCACACCGGTTCACCGGGGTTAAGCTCAACCAGTTCCTGTGTATGTGTGTGTGTAAACAGGATTTATCCAACGCGCCGAGGCGGCGAGTGTTCTCGGATCCTGTTGGCTTTGCGCTTGGCCGCGGCGTCCGGCGACCACGCAAACACACATACAAAGAAGAAGCCACCCTGGAGCGGGGATAGTCGATCTAAACACAATTATGATATTTGGGGTCACGCGGGTGAGCGTTTGAGCAGAGAGGACACGAAGCTATTTGCTGAGTAACTCTCCGGAAATGGATGATAATGCATAGAGAACGATTGGCCGATAAACAAATTAATAAAATGCATTTTCCTTCCTAAGTTCCCCATCCTACCGAAAGCCAGCTGGAGTTCCTCTGTCTCACAACAATGCCAAGGATGCATTTTTCTTTTTCTTGGATAGAATCAGATATTCGACCTTTACGGAGGGCGCCGGCTAATTCATACCGCCGCACGTCTTCGCACCCGTGCTTGTTTTTATCTGAATAAATACGCCGCATTTTGTTCGCATGAGATCCCTCAACCGGTCGGCAATTAGCATTTCGCTCCTTCTTATTCCTATCTTGCCATTCAGTCCACTCAACCTCCTCCCCCCACCACACACACACACACACACACACACACACACACATTTTCAGGATTTTGGCTAACGCAAGCATAAACACACCTCCTCACAAGGACAAGGCAATTGTTTCCCACTCTTTCCTGCCCCAGTCAGCAACAAAAAAACTTCTCCCCCTCCGAGCTGCATTTGAGGAACTATGAGAGGCTTATTTATAGACTTCTTTGACATGCAACCTTTTCTTCAACCTCTCTGGAAGGCCGAGTCGAGTGCCGTTAAGCCCAGTCCGTCAGCCTCCCCCCCCCCATCCATCCAGCTGATGGTTAATGCAATTGCTTTTGTATAATTTGTTGCTGATCTGAACGTCTCGACGGCGGCGTAACACGTTTGGAATCAAGAGCGGGGAGAGTATTACCAGAGCGGTTGCTTATTCTGAGAAAAATGAAACACTCGCTTCCTCTGGAATGATCTGAGGGAGGGAGAGAGAGAGAGAGAGAGACAGAAATTGAAAGAATGAAATGGAGTCGAGTGAGTGAGATGACTTGGACGGCCGCTGAAGGCCACAGTTCCATTGTCTGCTCAAGTAACTCCCTAGAACTAAAAAAAATCCGCTATAAAGAAGTTACAACCATAAAACTACAACATCTATCACATCCGGGGTGACAAGTTTTCTCTATAGATGACAAATGCATTTAAACAACCGTGTTTAATCTGCATAGAAATGAAGATAAGCTTAAATGTACTACATCCTCACCTACCTTGACTTGGGAACAACATTTCTGTGGTCCTTTGGGCAGTTAAAAACCTCAAACTTTGATCGACGACCGGTTGTGGTAAAACCTGTGACGACATCGTGAGGATTAAATTTGACGAGATCTGCTTATAAAGAAGATGCTGCGAGGTC
This sequence comes from Fistularia commersonii, assembly GCF_037954325.1. NCBI lineage: Eukaryota > Metazoa > Chordata > Actinopteri > Syngnathiformes > Fistulariidae > Fistularia > Fistularia commersonii. The sequence continues at coordinate 15,352,704 of NC_141287.1, read as the reverse complement.
CGGCAATGAACGGATCAGTGACGAAATGATAACTTTATGTAAGATTTTCCTTTAAAACAGGAGAAAAACAACAAAGGTCTCTGTTTTTTTAAACTGGTTGGGCCACGAGGCGATGAATTTAATGGAGGCGTTTCCTATTTTTATCTTAATAAATAGTTTTGTTTTTTATTATCGTCTACTTTCCGGATAGAAGCTCAGGATCAGCGGCAGCAGCTAGAGGGTCCCTGGTTGGATTCCCAGTCTCCATGTTCTCCCTGCATCTGCATGGGTTTCCTCCAGGTTCCTTCCACCGTCCATAAACATGCAGAAGCTTCATTTGGAGACCCTGAATTGTGTGTAAGAGTGATGGTTGCGTGTCCAGTCCCGGCTGAACCCCGTGGATAGGCTCCGGCAACTCCCGTGACCCCCAACTGCAGGATAAGCGGTACAGATAATGAACAAATGAATGGACGATGAAATGGTTTCTGGCGAGCTTTTCACTTCATTCCCTGCACCGCTTATCAAGAAAACGGGGTCGGGGGGTCACCGGGAGGGAGACGGGTCCACGTCGGACCGGACGCCAGCTTATCAAAGGGCCCTAAAGAGACATTCAACCATTCACACCTACAGATAACTCCATTATCATTATTTAGAATTGTATTATCATCCATGCTTTTGTGAGGGAAATCAGCCTTGTGTGTGATGGACGTGCTCATGTCCCGTTTGTGATGAATATTACAAGCCTCGCTTGCTACATGTGCATCGAATTACAGACAATGTAAGGAAATAAATGGCACGTTAATGAAGAGGTTGGTGCATTTATGAAAGGAAAGAAATTCCTGAACGCGGGGCTCGTTTTAATCATTTTATGGAAAGCAGTAACATTTAATAAAATGGGAAGAAAAAGAATGATTTATGCAGAGTGCAGGCAACTGTTGCTTTTAATTTGCATCTGTTGTACACCCTTCAACATGAATCATATCTGCCGTGATGGAGACACGGAGAATCGCGGGAAATACATTTATCCTTCTCGCTTGCTTCGCTTCCATTCGCCGGCCTCTCCGAAAAAACAAGGATAAGACTACTCCTCGTGTCCCGGTGACAGGTGGGAACTATTCATCACGGTGTGCGGGTTCACAGAGCCGGCTGGGTGGGCCGGACAGGGAGCACAATCACTCCCTCGTGATGGTTTAGAAGGACCGTAAACACGCCGAAAACCCGGTCTCGGCTTGTAAATTGCATATTTACTGCGCGCACATAATTACAGGCGGAGATCAGGCGGCTCGGAATTCCATTTTACGAAACCCCCGGTGTGAGTGTTTTTGTTTTAATTGATAGAATTACAAAGAATGACGCAGCAGAGCCGATTCCTCACTGACAATCAGGGGCTAATTGAAATGTATGATGGCGCGGAGCGTTACAACGCCACAGTTCAGCCGCGATATCCATCATTTCCATCACGCCCACCACGCTGACGGCGTGAGGCGATGAAAGGGCAGATGCTAACCATTATGAATGTTGCAGCAGAACGGATATCCCAAACTAAAAAGTCATTCGTACATACCGTATTGCTTTCATTCAAGCTAATGCCTTCGCTGTGAGTTATAGTTTTACATCTGGGAGGACTTTGCATGAAGAAACACAATGTGAATCAACAACACCTCCGTCTTCAGTGTTTTAGCTTTAGCGTCAATTTAGACCCTGTTGTCTCTGAACCCGGCAGGATCTCACATCTTGCACACATCAGCGAAATATTAAACAATCTCCACTTCAGTGGACGTGCAGTCAGGGGAGGCAGGAGAGGTCGTGCCTCACTTGCCAATCTTGGATAGAAAAACATTGTAAAATTAAAAAAAAGAATGAAACAGTTATATTTATCAGTGATTTGCACTATTAAGGCATTTTTCATTTAACTTCACCAGTTTACTTTTTTATCTAAAAAAAAGTTTATTTAATTTAATTTTATTTATTTATTTAGAATTTTATTCAAAATAGCTGCATTTTTGCGTTTACTGTTCAAATACTGAGAAGATATGCACAATGAGGCCGCAACTGTTGACTGCTGGCATGCTCTGCACCAAGACCGTATTGCTATCTCTCTGTATGTCGTTATTAAAATGTTTAAACACTTTTGCTTTATGAACTACATTTCCAAGCTACAGTGTTTTTTGTCGACAACTGTATGTGTGTTGCTATTTTTTTGTGCTGAGGCACATCAGTCAGTGCCTCACCAGCCGTCAACCTCACCGCACGTTCTTTGCTTCACTTATGTAGCCATTTAGCCTGAACCATATTCACAGAGGAATGGTTGCCGTGCAAGGCGTTAAACCGGGCCACTGGGAGCAACCGGGGGTTCGGTGAACGCAGACAGGAATGGAACCGCCGACCTTCCGATTAGAGGGACGCCCGCGCTGCAAACAGAACCACAACAATCCAGAAATAACAAGGTATAACAAGTGTACGTCCATCTGTTCGGACATTGTCGTTCCCAAGTTGAGGTGAAACTGAGAAAATGACTTCCTGCTTTAATAAAAATGATATGACCTGGCTTCAAATCAGACAAACCCACTAAACTCAACATTTTCTGTTCAGAGTCAAGTCTGTTATGGATCAAATATGCCATCACCTTCTCAATATATTGTCATTTATTCTGCCATTGTCAATTTTTTCTGACAAAAAAGTGTTTTAGAATCATTATTCAACATATGTTGTTTATGTTTTCTGAAAAAAACAGCGACTATTTTAAGAAGGTGACAATAGGAATGGATAGGGGAAGAAGACAAAGAAGCGCTAAACCCAAATGATCAGCTGGATTGATTAATGGAAATAGTGCATCATTCATTCATTCAGAATCTAAACGTGCACTCCGGCTGGATCCTATCCCAGCTGTCATTGGCTTTTGGATCACAGAGCCTCTTATTCACGTGTCTGGATAATTCAGGGTTTCCATTGGACCTCTTGCATGTTTTTGGACCCCAAGTATAGACGGGGAGGAGATGGGGACTCCACACCAAAAAACCTCCACGTCACAATCCAACCAGGAACCTTCTCGCTACGAGGCCGAACCGCTAACCGCCACCTGCATCCTTCACCCAACTCCGCTGGAGGTTCATCACATTCATCCGGTAAAATGGCCCAATGAAGAAGAAGGCGTCTCATTTAGTAAAATTCAATCCATCACTTCCTCTTAACCCTCGTGTGACAGACAAGAGTGATTGGTGTCCATGGTAACAATAGTCTGATTAAAACGGGGCGACGAGAAAGGGCAGACTGATCAAAGTTAAATGTTCCTGGGTGATGGAGTGAGCAGAGCACGCCGGGAGAGATGGTCAACTAGCAGCGCGCTAATGAAAGTCTGTAGTCGCGGTGATTAGGATAAAGAATAGTTGAGGTCGGCACAAAATAATCTCTTTATGCATAATTTATTATTCATAAGCTGTCAAACAGATTTGCATGTACACACAGTACACAGTACACGAGTGCCGCTTCCCTTATTTGTTAAGAGTTGACTTCTGTCCGGCTCGTTTTCCCGGTGTTTGCCCGTCAAGTGTGTATTTACTCGCAGATTTGCAAAGTGGTGGCGGCTAAAGGCTGGAAGCTAAAAGCCCCCCCGGCGCCCCCTGCTCCATATCCCCGTTTGTTTTCTTTCCAAATTGAATATCGAGTATTAGTTAGCGCAAAACAAGCGGGACATTCACGCGTATCGCCAGAAGAACCGCCCGACACGGCGGTTTAGCAGATTAGTGTTGCGTTGCTTTGACAGAGCCGTCTTGCCGAAATCTACCTGGGGAATCTTGTCCTGTGAACCTCTTCATCAAAGTATCGGATTTTTCTCTATTTTGTTAATCTTTGGCAGCGACGGTTGAAGCCGAATAGTTCTGCGCCCAATCCAAGCCAAAGAATCATCGCGGCCGTTTAAATGTGAGGCCCATGTGCTCTATCAGACTATCAAAATAACCGCCCGGTATTCTAATTATCCAGTATGGAGCCAAAAATGTGATGAGCAGTTTCCAGATACCATCTGGTCAACCTTGACTTAGAAAATTCCTGGAATAAAAATTAATTAATACCACTGGTGCTTTCTTTGTTTTCTGCCTTTTCCTCTTTTTTTGTTGTTTTTCTTCCTCCGGGGGAGATGGGCAGTCTTATATTCAGGAAACCCCTTAATCTTCTGGTTGAAGGTAAATGAGGTCATTCGCGAACGACCGGGAGTCAATCAGCGGCGGTCAGTGCAAAGTCCCTCAGGAACACGGAGCTCATTCGACATGAGCCTTCTGATAAATGGCTCTTTGCAGGCAAGAAGAGGAGAGAGGAAAAAAAAAAAAGAATTATTCTGACATTTCGGAGGTCAGACGCCGTGTTGTTAGGGGTGATGATTGACGGTGGCACTCCAAGTGTGTTCCTCATGTCCGTAATCGTGTTCTGGACGGCAATAATTTGTTCTTCATGTTCACGTTTTTTAACCTTTTAAGAAATTTCCAAGGGCTTATCTTTACCTGGTTCCTTGGACTCTAAGCGGCCAAGTAGTTATGACAGTTCCATGGCTTCATTAGCCTCATTCGCTTCAGAAGCGTGAATCGCCTGTTGCGATGAACCACTGGTAAAATTAGGCGCCCTGGACTTTTCCCTTTGGGGTCGCCACAGCGAATCAACCTATTCCAGCTTACCCTATTCTCTGAAGCCTCCTCTCACATCAACTAACTTCATATCCTCTCACACTACGTCCATAAATCTTCTCTTCGGTCTTCCTCTAGACCTCCCGTTCCAGCATCCGTCTACAAATATATTCACTATCCCTCCTCTGTTCGTGACCCAACCATCTCAGTCTGGCTTGGCTGACCTTCTCTCCAAAACATCGAACATGTGCTGTCCCTTTGATGGCCTTATTCCTGAGCCTATCCATCCTCTGTTGGCTCTTTCTCCTATTTTCGGTGATATTTGTTTACAGGCGCATACAGAAGAGACAATTTTTCAAAGTAAAACTCCCGAAAGACCAATGACAATAAAACACGTTGGGGACCTCTGATAGATGAGCATGACTTTACCCCAAGGCCAAGCAGTCGCTGAACAAATAATTCCCAATATTCTACAAGGCAATTCTGGATGAAACAACATCCCCTGCTAGAATAAGGAAAATTATGGATGGATATTAAGACTGCATTGCCAAACCAGTCCAGAGTCTCAACGGTGGTCCAGCAGCAGGTGTCACCTTCATCTCAACGTGTTCCTAAGGAATGACCGGACCTCCGGTCTGCCTCCCCAATCATCTAGAAAAGCATAACGTTTGGCGCAGACAAGAAAATAGGGGTGTATCTGTGCGAGCACTGGTTCACACTGTCGGCCAAAGAAACCGCAGGGCTTCTTGGAGTAGAAAGACGGCGAGTACCTTGGTGAAATATTGTTTAAAGATATCTGGGCTCTCAAAGTGTCTGGTTCACCTCCAGAGTCGGAGGTTTTCCAACAAGGGGGGGGTTTCGGCCACAAACCGTCTGGCTGTCACATCAAGTTTGTTTTAACAGATCAGAAATTTCGGGGCGGGTCGCGGCGCGCTTGGGAGACGCCAGAGATGCGTGGGACCATCTGGAGCGAGATCAGTCCCAAAACCGACCGCACCTTCAAGACAGCTGGTCGGCACAAGCGCTCCGCTCCACCTCTGGATGTCCTACTGAGGATCGAACCCCCCGGGTTCCGGTCACAACCTCTTTCTTTTTCCATCCAGGCGTCCGTGTATCTATGATAGAGCAAACAAGAATCACTTCTCATGTGCACACACACACACAAAAATCAGGCGATTTGATTTTCCAGCTTTAAAACGTAATCACTAACGAAATGAAACATTCTATTATTGATGGCCACCGTCAGAAAAAGGCACGAAGAGGCAGCGGTAGCAGCTGCAGCGCTGTCTGGACTCCAGGATCGTGCGAGCCGCGGCCGCTCAGCCAAGACGCTTTCACGCACATATAAGCCTCGTGATCCGGAATTAAAAAAGTAAAATGCCACAAGTGAGGAGGCGTTCGCGTCGCTCTGACATGATGTGTTATGAAGCGACCGGCGCAAACACCGGTCGAACAGAGGGCTCCGCTATTCTGTCATCTATTTTTCCCCCCAGTTTGATAAACATGAACTTATTAGCTCTTTCCTGAGATCTCCCTGATGTCATCCGGGGTCAGAGGGTGATGCTGCACCGCGGATTAGATCAGGGAAGAGGACGGCTGGAGGACAGTGAGGGCGGGGGGTCCTCCAGATATGGCGGGGATCCGTTCCAACTGACCAACGGAAGGCGATTGTCATTCTGTGGCTGAACCACTACAGTCTGAAAACATCCTAAAGTTCCAAGTATATGTCAGCAGCAAAACTAGTTCATAGGAAACTGATAGGGAAAGAGACTGTCGTAGAGAAAATTGCTAAAAATTAAACTATAATAAAAAAAATTTAAAAATTAGAATAATCCCCGCGAAAAGCTGGGGGATTTGGGAGAACCCGGCGACACAAACTCACCCTAATTTTGACAGTTCAAATTTATTTTTTAAATCATTTACAGGACTTCTGCTGTAAAGTCGAAACGCGGGGAATCAAGGACAACATAGGTGTAGGACAGACTTATAAGTTGATTTGGTTCTGTGACCAAACTCAATTTGCTTGTATAGCGAAGTAAATTTCCCTGTTAAAATGAATTGAAACGCTATCAAACTGTTCCAGTCCCTTGGTTTTGTAACGTGTTTTAAATAAGAAAGAATTTCTTTATAAATAATAATATAATGTATAAAAAAATGTATAATACATGATGAGAGAGAATGTTAAAATAAAAATAAAGTGGTTTTATTGAGTGTTTTAACCTTGAAGGTGGGACGAAGATACTCAATCATCACCTTACTGGCTACACACTTGCTACAATGTGTTGCTAAATGTACCTTTGCAACACTATGTCTAAACTCCTTTTCTGGCCAGAGTGAAGCCGCTCCTCTTTGAAAACCATCAAACCGTCCCCGAACGGCTCTGAACGACTCTTCCGACGTCTCGTCCATCTGTTCCCGCCGTCCACCGCACCCAATCCCCATAAACGTCCCCCGCTTCCTCACAGATGATGCTCTCCGTCGCCGTATCTCACCGACAACAACTTCTCCATCTCTTCACGGACGAGTCTACGTCACATCTTTCTTGTGTTTTTCCATGATTTTGTTCTGGGCTCACTTTGGGCGGCGGCGCATCCCGCTGTCTTATAACGCCACTTCACGGACAGCAGCGGCCATCGGATGGCAAGTTCCACTGTATTGATTGAAAGTAGGAATTATCTCCGTTACGCACAAACACACGTACGTGTGGATGCACTTGCAAACAAAACCCTTTCGATTCACGCACGCCATCCCGGTGAAAGGTGGATGACTGCGCCCCCTCCTCTACGGAGCTTCCGATTGGCCGAGCCTCGATTTAGACGAGGTGCATGAACACACACCAAACACACCGGTGGCAAGTGTTTTATCAAATACCAGCTGCAGGACTGGAGCCCCCTAAGCAGCCACATTATCATGCTGATGTGCACGCAGGGCTTATTAGATCTTTTGATGTCGGTGTGAAGATCAGTGGCGCCACCTCCCTCCCCTCCGAGCACCCGACCGCCGGGTCCCAAAGGTCCGCTGATCTGCCAGAGGTGACCTGTCATTTCCAGTTCTTCTCTCCCGTTCAAGCAACTGAACATTAAGCTTCGATTTATCCGTCATGGTTGGCGTTCCTGTGTGTGTGTAGAACAGACAGTTAGGCTGGCGGGTCATTGATTTGGTCCCAATAGACATGACCTTCTTACAACTCACTATCAAAAATCAGCAAGGTGGCTCCACCGATGTGTGTCTGTGTGTGTGTGTGTGTGTGTGTGTGTGTGTGTGTCACATCCACCGATGTGTTTCACAAAAAAAAAAAAAAAACAACACACACACTCCATTGATCAGTGTGACACAGACTGAAGATGACAGATACACTGATAGGAATCAGCGCTGAAGTGAAGGTAGACTTTCTGGAGAGCAAACCAATCTATTCCGATCCTGGCGACAGACAGGACATTGATGCATGAAGGGAAATGAGGAAACGACAAAAAAAAAAAAAAAAAAAGGGAGGGAGATTTCGTAAGAAAGAGGAGCGGGAATCGAAAATAGGCAAATGGAGACGTGCATTTCAAACCAACAGAGTCAAAAGTGAGAAGATGATGCATGTTGGAGGTCAGACAGGAGTGTTTGCCCCCGTCGGTAGACTATTTGGCGTGTTAAGTTACAAACACACACACACACACACACACACACACACACACACACACACAATCGTCTCCACAAGGAGCCCGGGATTGGATTATTGATCACGTTGAGACGGGCGGATCTGAAAGGACAGAGGTCTCTTTATAGATGGACTTCTCATAGTCACTGGTAACAGGAAAAACAGCAGGTGACCTAAAGTCATGAGGGATCAGCAAAGAGCAATTCCGGTTCAGACATTTTATTCAAAGTTTGTATTTGACTCCTCGTCGCTGAGTTGTCCAACCTGGACTTCATATCATCTGTATGGTTTACCGGCAAAGATGGAGCAACTGCCTCATCGGCTCCCACCTCACTGCAATTCCTGGAACCGTTTCATGAACCAGGTCATTGGAACAACAGAGGAACAAGGGACGGTGGACCTCAGCTTCCAGGACCATCTAAGCTCCGTCTTTTTACGGTTTCATAGTTAGTCATGTGATGTAGGTGCTCTGTGATTGGCAGAACGCATCGGCAATACCCACAACTGGATACGTCATCACCTCCTTGGTCGCCGATCAGAAGTTTTCTTGCGACAAAATGGACCGATGCAGCGGAAACGGAGCGACGAAGAGGTCCAAGCTCTCCTGGCCTGCTGCACCTCAGAGGAGCTTCTCGGTCACACGAAGGCACCAACATTTTGGCCGAAAACATGTGTGGAGAAGATAGAAACACTTCAACCCATCTGACAATCCATGGTTATTATTCAAATGAACGCTTTGGCAGCTTCCACCGTCTTCCTCTTCTTTGTCAATGATTTTTTTTGAGCGTGGAGCTAAAGGTTGCAGATGCCTACATCACCCTGGTCCTACCATGGTCCCTCACTGCCTGTGGGAATGCAGAACTAAAAGGTTCCCCCTGGAGGAGGCTACTTCCTGGAACCAAGTTTCCAAACGCACAGTTTTAGGACATTTCTGTCTGGAACAGCTGATGAGTCACGTTTGATGGCCACCCTGCTGAATATGGATTTCTGCTGTCTGGTATTCTTCAGTGTAGGACAAAACTGTATCTTAACTTTGATAGACAGTGTGTTCTCTTGAACTTTTGTAATCCTCAGGAATGAGCTTTGTTGGTAAAACCCAAGAAGCATCTCTATACCCGGTCACAAAAAAAAAAAATAAAAAATAAAATCGAACTGCGGTCCTAAAACCGAACAAAAGAGAAAGAAAGCTAAAAATATGAATCCACTCATGAATAAAAAATGTTATGTGAATTTCTTTGTTCTGTGGCATAAAATGCCGGGCTAAGTATTCTGAAGAACATCTCCACTGGCTTTCCAAGCAGCACGGCCTTTTGAACAAAGCCATTCTATGACCCGAGGCTCTATTTTTTTTTTTTTTTTTGTGATCCCCGCATTTGTCCGAAATAAGAATATATGGCCACATAAACAGAGGAGGAGGATGAAGGATGTAAAAGTGTATATCACGCAACCTCAAAAGAAACCGTATCTGCCATGATCGATGCCCTTGGGTTATTGAGTTACGCACATTTACACAAACACGGAGAGCAGAAGCAGATGGATGCTCTTCACCGCTGGCTGATCCTGGACCTGCGGACCAACCTCGGTGATCCACAACCAATCGGGGTGAGATTAGCGGGGCGAGTTCTCAGAGAGATAAGTACGAAGACGCGGCCGCGCCCTGGGGGGGAAGTTTGTCTTCTACTTAGCATGACGGGGAACAAAGAATAATAAAAACACATCGGTGAAGTTGGGTTGGAATAAAAACCCTCTCTGAGCCTAGCCAGAAAGTTCTCTGTGTGAAATGTGAGACCGTAACAAGTGAAATAATAACATAGCAGATCGTACCCGGGCCCGAGTAGCCAATTTCTACGGAGTGAGGGGATGGATCACGGTCTGCTGCTCCTGACAGTTCAGACCTGCCATCCAACACAGAACGCCACTTTTTTCTTTTATTTCTTTTCTGAAGAATCTCAGCTTCGGAGTCAAACTTCAATATTGAAAACGAAAAAAGACGGAGAGACAGAGAGAGAGAAAGAGAGAGAGAGACGTTAGGTATCAGAGAAGGTGAACACATTAGTAAAGGGCTTCTCGCCAATGTGCTTTCCAATGACTCCGATGCCGAGGCAGAAACCAAAAGAACCGACAGATGTTTTGACGATACCTTGCTGACTTTAACCAGAAACGCCCGCTCTATGAGCCTCCAAAACCTGCTGCCTGTTTTAAAAAGGTCCCCTCATCACGTCGAGCACAAAAAGTTAAACCATAACCGTGTACCGATAGATATATCAGGGTGAGACCATGATCGCAATTTGTAAGCAAAAATAGAGGAATGATATAATATACACAGTCGAACATCTCTATATGACTTGGGATGAGAGGGTGAATGGTTGCGCGGCTCAAAATGTGGTCCTGTGATCCAGGATGAGCCCCGCCTCTCGCCCACTGACAGCTGGGATCGGCTCCAGCACTCCTGACTACAGGATAAGACATATAGATAATGAATGAATGAACAGCTAAGATAACCTCTGTGTACCCTTGTCAGTCTCCTGCCTGAAAACAAAGTCGCTATCATTAAAGAATTCTCTAATTTTTTTAATTGTGTGTAAAAAATACAAAAAAAATATACCTCCACATTCCTGCTAAATGTCTTAGTTCCGCTCTCTATTCTTTTTATCCTTGTTGTCACTCCGTTCTCACGATGCCTTTCCAAATTTTTCCCTTGTTTTTTTTTTTCATTCTGTATCTAGTTTTATCCTTGCTGTTGTTGTATTTATGTCTCTTCAATTTTATATTTATATGCACATTTATTTTTTATTCATATATGGTTATTGTTGAGCTGCTGTGACAACGAATTTCCCCTATGGATCAATGAAGTACTATCTTATCTTATCTTATCTTATCTTATCTTATCTTATCTTATCTTAAATGTCATGTATTAGCAACATGCTATCTTTCTGCTCTGTGTGTCATTTGCAAAAAAAAATAAAAAATCCCGTAAATAAACTGATAAACCACATCATAGAAAAAATAAACAAACAGGTCAAACCAAAATGGTGACAGGCTGTCTTGAGAACGTCCCGTGAGCAGGATGTGCAAAGACGCAAAGTAACATAAACGGAAACGATGAAACAAAGTCACGCTTTCTTTGAATCCTCTCATTATCCATTTTACTGCTGCATCTTATTCACAATAAACACGGGCATTCCACGAGGATAAGGCCGTGACACACCACATACTGGCAACAGCAGGTCTCCATTTAGGCATTTCAAGGTGAGTTAGAGCCCCGACCACAGTTGGTTTCCCATGAAGAGGCCTTAATGACTCTTCAGAGGCCGAGGTCTTAGTGGCCATTACCTCTCATCCTGCAGACAATTTAAAGGGTAAATACCCCCAAGTCTGAGCCTAATTCCACCCACTCCTCCCGTTTATTTGATTATTTTTCGCAATTTGTCGTAGGTCTTGACACGCCACCGCGCTGCACGTCTTATTCAAAACGGGTAGCCGCAGGTTGTATCAATGTCAGGATTTTCACCGCTAACAGAGGGAACACCAACTTCTTTAAAACAGGGGCTCAAATTCTGTCAACTCCCGAAGTTATATTGGCCATTCACGAACAAAGTGTATTTCCTTCGGGTTTATAAAGTGAGATATATCGGGGATCTGATTGGACAAAGTGATCGGAAAACCATCCATCACTTGACCGGTATCTAAAGCATCTGCCAATCATCCAACAGAGTGAGGAAACCCAATCTGTCAGATACCAAGATAGCAAGGACGTTCTATCTTGGTGATAAATAAATAAACCCTTACTTTGAAAACCAAAACCCAAAAAGTCCATCGATTGGCATCTTGTACTGCAGGTTTCCTGGATTAGCCTTGTATGCTCCCTTCACCTTTGACCTATTTCACAACACCATTGTCTTCTGTCAGCTTGGCAGCTGCGCTGGGGGTGGACATCCTTTGCCACAGTAACAGCAACAAGCTGGTAGACCATCTCTGTCCAGCTTGGAAAGACAAAACGATCTTAAACCTTCGGAGTGACGATCTTAAACCACCTGGGCAATCGATTGATGGCCAAAGCTTTTCTCCTGTACTTAGAATCTGCTGACAACAATTGGTCAGATTTTACCAACTGCACCCAGCCATTAGCATTAGCGTCAAAAGGACTTTAGCACGTTGGATATGCACTTTTTTTTTTTTTTTATCCTTCTTAGCCAATGGACCAACAAGAAGGCCGAAAATGAGTTCCTTGCATGTTCTCTGGTCAGCAGCTGCAGTGACACTGATCTATCCTAGACCAGAAAATCCTCATTCTCTGGATGGGACGTATTTTGATATCAAGCCGAGCAGGCTATCACTTATTTCCGTCTGAGCTTTAATTTTCGTCTACCAGCGCAGACCAATTTCTCTCCGTCGTCCATACTGAGGGGGTGCGGGTCCACAAAGACGCGAGGAGGGAGAAATCGGACATGCATTCCTGGGCTGAGGCCAAAGCAGATCTGCGAAAACATGCTCCATGTGGTAAGAATGATCAGCCTATGAGAGGTCACTGTTTGCCTGCTACCCCGCTGTTTGCACAGGACTCTAACAATCACATTGATCTCAGCTCACCGGGACACTAAAACAAGCACCCTGTCCGACCGGGCCGCAACTCACATTTGTTAGGTATTAACTCGCCATGCAGAGACTTCCAACCTCATGCTGTCTAAATATTTAGATGAGCTCTGAGATAACCAGTGATCTCAAAGAACATGTGAGTCTGGGTTCAAGGGTGTGTATTATTTTTCAAGTATTTACAACAGATCATGAGATGTCTGACGCGGACAAGGTCCGTGGACTTACTCGTCGATCTGATTCCTTTTCTGAGGAGAACTTTGGGGGTCGCCGGTGGTTTTGCAGGGCCAAGCTGAGAGCTTCAGTCCTCACTGCTGATTTCCAGAGGGCATCCGTCTTGGTGTCCTGCGCCAGGTGTTGTTTTAGGCGTCCAGCTTGCCGAGCATTACCCCTGGCTGTCTGGTCCAAACCCCGTCAGGAGCTCTCCGTCTCAAACCCCCATCCCCGTTTTTGTTTTTTAAGCAACTTTGCCTTGATTTCCAAACCCAAGGACGTTTCTGTCCAGGGGATATTTGAGTTCGGACTCTTCCTCCCGATGATCTGTTTTGTAACACTTGCCTTTTCCAACAGCGTACTTAAGCCTGCTTAAGCCTGCTTCCGGGTTTGAAAAATAACATTTGTACTTATTGTTAGAAATTTACCTGCTTTTCCATTGGCCTTGACACCCTCAAGAGCGAGATGTTGTTGTCAAAAGCAGAAAAGTGGACATTGAGTGGAGGGTTTTCCAAGACAAATGGACCACTTCTTATTTGTTTGTTGAGGTTAACAAGAAAACTGTGTGCTTTGTGTGGACGCAGCAAGTTTCAGTGCTACTATGAGACTCGCCATAGCAATAAAATGCAACAAAATGCATGGAGAACTGAGAATACAGAACTGAGGCAAAGTGTCTCTTTTTTTTCTTAACAAATCGCAGGTTGTTCGTCATGTATTTTTTTAAAAGAACACTTAAACCTTTACACTTAGAGGACAAATTTGGACTGTTGCTTCTAGGTTATTACACAATGATTTTACTGGTCCGGCCCCCTTGACATCAATTAGGCGGTATGTGGCCACTGGACGAAAATGATTTTGACACCCCTGCCCAAACCTATCTTCATTCTTTCGCACTTCATGTTGTCATAATGTATCTCATGATTTCACTCTCTGGCTAGTCGGTGCCTGAGGATTGGTGGTTTCTTTGATTGCTCTCCATTTTGGTCCTCATTTAGTGCCAAGCGGTGGAGAATCAGCCAACTGGTGGAGACCAATACGGGTGAACTTCCTTCCGCTGCTTCTCCACAATTGACAATTAGAGAGGGCTCCAAAAGCGTGAGCCTGTCCTATTTTAATACTCATTCATTAATTCAGTCACTCATTTGTGCACATAAGAACCCGCCGCCCCGGGAAACAACCGACCGTGTTTGCCGCTCGCTGGAAAATGCCACAACAGAAAAGCTGCAGGAGATCGAATTGAGAACAAGATTGTGTAAAAAGTGGAATGCAGCCGTTTTTTTGGCCGGAGCAAAGGGAGGAATCTTTAATTAGAATGTGTTGAAAGATCATAGTTTCCCTCAGAGCTATCGGGCCTTTTCATGTTTATATAATGCATATGCATGGGTTGGAGCAATCATCTGAAACCAGACACCCGATTGCACATAGCGGAGCTCTTAAGGTTCACAGAGCAACGCGTCTCTGGATTTCAGACTCCAAAAGGGTCGGGGGATACGGTTCCGTTTGAAACGAACATGTGTTCTGCATCTGAGCGCCGAGACATGCAATATATATGTATAAAATATGAACAATGTATCCAATTAATCATGCCCCCCCCACAAAGAAAATAAGATATACCGAACTGAAATGAAAGTAAATGATGGAATTATCACAGAATGCATTAAAGGGAGCGGCGCAGCGGTTAGCGCTCCCGCCTGGCGGCAAGAAGGTCCCCGGTTGGATTCCCACAGCCTTTTGTGTGTCTCCATGTTCTCCCTGTGTCTGCGTGGGGCTCCTCCGGGTTCCTCCCGCAGTCCAAACACAAGCAGGAGGTTAATTGGAGACCCTGAACTGTCCAGACAAGTGAATGACAAGGTAAATGGTTGTTTCCCCAAATGTTGTGCAGATCAACGGGTGAGCGGATGCATGTCTCTATGTGACACGTAAACGGGAACGGTTGTTTCCCTGAATGATGTGTAAATGAGAGGGTGAATGGTCGTATGTCGCCATGAGGCACGCGAGTGAGAGGGTGAATAGCTTTACATGTCTTCATGTGGCGCCATGATGGACCGATCCATGGTGAATCCTGTCTCTCGCTCGCTCATAGCTGGGATAGACTTCATCAACCCCATGACCCCGAGTGCAGGATAAGCGGTGCAGATAATGAATGAATTCATTAAAGGGGGTGGGGGGGGTTGAGGGTGATGAATCACTCGACTTTGTTTTGCCTCATAAATGATGAGCAAGTCCCGTTTCAGTTGTGTGAAAACATGTCACATCATGGCCCCGAGCCCGAAAATACTGACGCCTGCCAGCATCGTTGGAATCGGAGCAGATCCCCAAAGACGTCCCATCGGCAATCACAGCGCGAAACCCCCGCCTCGCCGCCGCCCTCTTCCCTCGTCTGAACCAGTAATAATATGATGCTGGATTAATTTTTGTTCCACTCAGTAAGCTATGAAGGAGAGGGGGGAAAAAATGCTTAGTGTCCAAAATAATGAAACATTCCATGACACGTCCTTATCAGGCAAACGAAAAAAATCACATTATCTTCAAAAGGGGTTTTAAATGCCTGCCTGCCCGTTTGCTCGCTACCTCAAGCTGCACGGGGAATATCAACTGAGAGACAGTAATTCGCTCTAGCGCTTAATATTCAGTTCTCAGCTATGTAATATGCAAATTCATTGGGGTCATGCAGAAGTCACATTGGAAAAAAAAAAAAAAAAGGAAAAAAATCCTTAAACTTAATTTGAGAGGCAGTAGGAGAATTCTCGAAGAAAATCAGTCAGTTATGGATAGGGTTGAGTAAAAGTCAAACTGGCACGCTCCTTCGGGAGCTGAGAGGTCCCCGCAGTCCTGACACCAGTTGATCTCTTCAGATTTACGGCGCCTGGACTCTATTAAAGCCTACACCTACCGTATTAACACCGCGCGGCGCCGTCGCTTCCCCTGCGGGAATGCGGGGCGGCGAAGACCGTGTTCAAACAAATGAGATGCTGGAATCAGATGCTTCGGCCAGAGAAAAAAAACAAAGAGCAAAAATACACTTTACATTGGAATGTTTATTGTTTTATCAAGAAAAGGCTACTTGTAGGAATTATTTGTTTATCTTAATGGTGTATTCATCGTCTATGGCGCTCAGGGGTGCTGGAGCTGATCCCAGCATCGGCCAAGTGGCGACGTTCAACCTCGATGGATCACAGGCTCACATTTAGGTGCATATAACCATTCACCCTCTCATTCACACCATGCAGGAAAGAAGCAAATACCCATTCACCCACTCAAGCACACATTACATAGAACACAGGTGTCAAACTCTGGCCCGCGGGCCACATTTGGCCCGCAGTGTAATTATATTTGGCCCGCGAAGCCATACTAAATGACTATTAGAGCTGGCCTACAGGGCATGTATCACAAATAATACAAATCCCAGAATGCTCTGCTTGTGTTTTGCCACGAAAATCACGACAGGACCTATAAACGCCCTCTTTTGTTTGTTGACAGAAGTCAGAGCGACCTTATGCTAATACTGGCACCGTGCTACCCCTCTGAAAAATGGCGAAAAGAAAGGCAGAAAACAGGAGCTTTCTAGACAGGTGAGGCTGGCTTCTGTAGATGTCGAGCCGATCCTGTTGACTGTACCTGTAATCCAATACAAAAGATAAACGGGGACAAATGTCAAAAGCAGGAAAAGTAGGTGAGCGGCCACTGTGTCTAAATGTGCCACCATTTTGAATGATGTCAACAAGAAGGTGGGAGGCAGAATATCTGTTTCCATATATAAAAGACAGACCTGTTTGTCTTGTATGCGGAGCAAATGTGGCGCTAACCAAGGAGTGCAACATTAGACGACACTATGAAACCAAACGCCATATTCAGTTTTTAAGCAAAACTTGTTTGGGTCCATATGAAATGGTTCATTGTTACATCTGCAGGAAGATTTTATTTCAATTAATATCAATGTTGGGCCGCAACTTTGTTCTAGTTTTGAATTTTGGTTCTTTGTATTTGAGTTTGACACCCCTGCTGTAGATAAAAGATGGGGAATGCACTGCCTGGCTCTGACTTTATTTCATACTAAATACACTGTTATCTGTTGACACCCCTGACATAGAGACAAAACTATTCACCCTCCCATTCAAACATAATGTAGGAGCATACAAGTATTCACCCTCTAGGTGATTTAGGGTCCTGGAGGAACCCCATGTGGGAAGAACATGGAGACTCCACAAAGAAAGACCTGTTGGAGTCCAACAGGAATACAGAGACCTTCTTGTTGTGAGGCCTCATTCAAGATGGCGGCGCCATGATCATAGATTTTTGCGCTTTTCAAGTTTGGCCCGTTTGTCTTTTGCACAGGATTACAAGTTCAGTCGACAGAATCTGCTCAGGATCTACAGAAGCCAGCCTTCTGACACTATGGATTCCATACAAACTGAGACAATTGGAGCGCTCGGACTACTACGCCGACTCGATCAAATCTTCTCGTAAGCGGTGTGAGAGGAAGCAGAAGAGTTGGAATCGCGAAGGTATCCGCGCTAGACTAGCGGCTAAAATTACCCGGCCAGCTAAACAATCCATCTTTCTCACAAACATCCGATACCTGTACAACAAAATGGATCGCATGAGTGACTGCTGCTTGTCTTCATTGAAACATGTTTTTTCATTGTATTATTTTTATTTGTTCACTTCACGTCACAGTGGGATTGTGAGAAACATCTTCTCCATTCCTCTGTATGCCCGGCAGAAGTGGAGAAATTGACAATAAAGCTGACTTTGACTTTGACTAGTTCATTCATTCATTTCCCACAATAAAATCATGAGCCCCTGGAGAAATCAGGGTCGGTACGTTTCTGAGCGCCATCTGAAATTCCCATCTTGAGGCCGAGCCGTCGCCTGAGACGTCATCATTTAGCGGCTCTGCGGCCGTCATCTGTTGCCGCCTATTAAAAAGAATAGGCCCCTTCGAAACCCCGCTCCCTCTGAGAATGGGTTATCGATCCATCTCCTGCAGTTCTAGAAGTGTCACTTTACCGCGGCTGCAGGCTTTGTAAAATCTATTCTAGCCTGATAGCCCATGTCCGGTAACAACCAGGGATTGTTGTGCTGACGACGGGCCGGATGATGTTGAAAAGGGACGGAGGAGGCTGCGCCGCAGGCACCGCTAATCACTGCCAGGGAGGAAGAATTAGCCATTTGAAGATGGACAGGACTGATAGAGGGATCATGAAGCTATTAACCTCTAAACAAGCTGCTGAGAGCCCAGCAGATGGCGGGGCTGATGGCGAGCGTGCTGCCAGATTGGGCGGAGAGCAGAACAACAGCCCAGACTTATTACGGAGGCTGATAGAGCAGCCCTGCCATCCAGAGCAGCTTGAGTTGTGAGTGTGTGTGTGTGCAAAGAACGGTATAGACGTACATAAATACACTGTCACAGTCCTATTTCTGAAAATAAAATTCACACTGTAAGCACTATGGAGCGGTTAGCACTCCCTCTTCATAGGGAGAAGGTCCCTGGTGGCCTTTCTGTATGGAGTCTCCATGTTCTCCACAGTTCTGTGTGAGGTTGCTAAGGGTTCTCAGAGTTCCTCCCAGTGCCGTGCGGTGAGATTCATGGCTGTTGAGGTACTGACGTCATCACAGTCAGATTTACAAACATATGAACCCTACAGAGTAGCTTATTCACCATTTTATCAAAAGCAGTTCACGTGTTTTGTTTAAAATATCATATCAGCATTCTTTACCTACACAAACTGTTGCATAGAAAAGCACATTTAAAAAAAAACACGTTATTATCTCTTACCTTTACTTATAAATGAAGTCCATGCGCTGCTCCTTCTGAAGAAAAGCATCAATAACTTGCTTGTAGAAGCCTTCCTTATCTCTCTTCATTTTAAAAGTCTCTCTGTCTCATGGAAATTGCTGCTAGTGAAGACAGTCGTCCTTGATCAGTCCTGTTCCGATTGTATGTTTTGAGTCTTTTCAGCGCAGAGGATGAGCGCTCCACCAACGCTGTCGTAGCTGGTGACCACCAGACGGAGCAACTTTGTCGCCTCAGGAACAGTTTGAATGAGATCCTTCTGGGCCAAAAAGTTGAAAAGCTGCCCAGGAGATTCACCGTAATTTCCGGACTATTTAGCGCACCTCGATATAAGCTGCTAGCCGATGCGCACTAAAACCGTCAAAATCGTCTTCTTCGGTGTCGGAGTTGAACGGACGCAGAATTTCCCGGTCATTTCATCTGGCCCGATTTGACAAGGATAAATGTTTTAGAGGCTTGACGCTCGTTAGCCCCCCCACAAAAAAGTCCATATATTAGCCGCATCGTTGTTTAAGTGAAAAAAGTCACGGCTTATCGTCCAGATATTACGGTAGATTCATTCCTCGCCGTTTGTGAGCTATTCAGCCCGATGAGATCGGGAAAAAATAACTGGACGGCTGCACTCGACATATTAACTATTGTTAATGTACCTATTGTTTAATTCACTCCTGAATCCTGGCATCTTTCAGCTTTGCGAGCCGGTTTAAACCCATTCATGGGCCTAATACAGCCCGCAAGCCTTGCGTTTGACACCCCCGCCCGAAAATGTCCAGACGTGAGAATGAAAGGGTGAAAGCTTGTCAATATTCAAGTCCAGTTGCCACAAAAAGAAAATTTAGACAAGAATTCACCGAGACCTGGATGACTGAGAACCTCCACAGACAAGAGTAGATGGTTGTATCGCCTCCTCCGCCCCCTGACTGCAGGACAAGCGGTACAGATGATGAATGAATGAGCACAAATTTGCCGACCAGACCAGTGTGATACAGTATGTTTCACCACGGCGGTTAAAAAAAAAACAGTACGTCAGTCAAGGCAATCATGGTTTTCCTTCGGGAACGTATATAACCTTAACGCATTTGCATAAGAAGCTTAACATAAATAAAGACAAACTTCGGCTCCCCGAACCCAAGCGTCAGCCAGAGTTTACAGCCGCACACCCAGGAGTTTAACCGTGGATGTGACAGGACGCTCTGTGGAAGCTGCGCCCACCACTTGAAGATGACTGTCTATTATCCCTGCGTGATAGTAACTTTTTGCCAACCGCCTACTTCACGAGAAGAAGAAGAAGAAATAAAAATAGCAGGTGATCTCACACATGAAAGCCGGAAAATAAAATAATAATAAAAAAATAAAAAATAAAAAAAAAAAAAACACATGAAAGCTCAGTTGAGGTGCAGGAAAAGACAGTTTCCCCCCCCGTAAATGAAGACGTCAGGGTGGAGCGTGCTTGTTTGGCGTCAGGAGTATAATGCTGCTCGGATAAACAGAGCAGCGGCGCTGCGCTAATAGCTGTTAGTTATGTAGGCTCTGACATCGCTGACAGATTTGGGAGGTGCAGCGCCGGGATTCAATCCCACTACGGGAAATGAGAATTATGTTTGATGACTAGGAAAGTTTGGAGCGCGGGAACCAGCAACTTTTACACACACACACACACACACACACACACACGTATGTACACTCGGTCTTTGTGCACAATATGAAAAAACAGACATTGTTGAGGATGAGAGGTGCATGAACTCAAGAGCACATGAGGAATATTTAAACTGACATCGCTGTCATCATACTCAGTAGCATTGTCTCCGGGGTGTGTGTTTGTGTGTGCGTGTGTGTGTGTGTGTGTGTGTGCTTGAGTGTTCTGTACGGTCATGAACCTAAGATTAATCCACGGGTTCATCTGGTTATTATTGCTTGATTTGTCAACATGCCTTTTCTTTTTCCAAGTGCTTATTTCTTCTCTATTTTATGTCTTTCATTCTTTTACATAAAAAACTCCTCCTGCCTGCGGTTGGGTTGAGGCAACACACACACACACACACACACACACACACACACACACACACACACACACACACACACACACACACAGTTTGGCGAAGATGAGGAAGCGATTGTGGTTTCCTTGTGTTTACAGAGTCAACATCTTCAATAACATGCTCCAAGTCATCGCTGATCTTTTCTGCTTGCACAGGCCGACCATACATTTTTGGGAGATGTAAACCAGCCGTCTGAAACCCAAATTATCTGAGCGTCTCAGGGTGGGGGAGTTAATGCAGGTCTTGTCAACTGAAACACGGGTCAAAAAGATTTCTCGATTGTTTGCTTTAACACAGGGGTGGGCGATTGCATTTTACAAGGGGCCGTAGGAGAAACCTGAAGGGTGTTGGAGGGAGGGAACCAACGAAAACTTAAATTTAATTCTGCTCAATATGAATTATGTTCCATTGAAAAAGGCAGTTAATGACATTTCTATTAGCTGCGACTGGTTATCAGAATAATATGTAAATATTAATATAAATATACTAAATTGTGGTGCAGATCAAACAGGAAAATACTCCTTCAGAAGTAATAAACAGTAAAAACAAAACTATCCTGACATCAGGGTTCTGAACCCTTTTATTTTTAACTTGTTGACAATCACTGAATCTTATTTTTTTTTTATTTGATTTTATTCATTTATTTATTTTAGCATACTGTTTGGCACTACGTTAAAGATAGGCAGCCGATCAAATTTATACAAAAAGCACTTTTGATTTTTTTTCAGTTACTGTCACTTGTTGATTGAGAGAAACCCATTCTGGCTCTGGCTTGAACAAGTGCGTCCAAATGTGTCTGAATACTTGAAGTGGATATGCGAAGGACAGCTGAGATGTGATCATCAGTGAGAGGATCTGCATGTGGACTTTTTGCACTTCATTACTGCGAATATCCTTCCACATCCGTGACCGTGATTTTAGAGTTTGCAGTTATCCCGACTAAGAAGATGAGCCGCCGAGAACATCGGAGCTCTCGACCAAAGCCAGAGAAAATATTCAAACTTGTACTTCAGCTGAAGTTTCAGATTTCCTGCGATCTCCTCAACCCTCCGCGTCGCAGTCTGTCGCGAGAGAGGCGCGCTCTCAAATGCGTGCTATCTCTCCGGGCATATTAGTGCTGCAGAGTCCAACAAACACCCTTTAATAAACCCTCCGTCCAAAAACAGCTTACTTTTTCTGGTGATTTTGTGGGATATGACATAACTTGTCTTGACAGCTGCATTTCTGGGTGTGCAAAGCTTTGTAAAAAAAAAAAAAATCCTTGTTGGCTTTGCAGTTTAGCAAGCAAAGCGTCTGACTCCCTTGCACGCTCTTCATCACACGTTCAAAGTTCTCGTACACTCCTCCAGATTTGGTCGTGTATTGATGATTCGAATTGCAGTCCTCATCCACAGAGAATAGGGTTAGTCGGAGAAGGTTGATTGGTTGTGGCGAACCCTGAAGGGAAAAGCCAAAAGGAAATGAAGAAGATGAGTTCCATCAAATGAATAAGCACCAACGTCACAAGTTCCTGTGGAAAAAAGATCCTGCCTCAAAGTAGAAGCTAAAATCCTTCCAGGAGCTGATGTCCTTGCTTCTTGGTTCCTCTGCTGCCTGAATGCACCAAGAAACGGCCTCGTTTCTGTAAAGGTTCTAGGATCTGCTGAAAGTTTCTACAGTGCCAAAGAGGCTCGCCAGAAAAAGGGGTAGGTGTGCCAGAAGTGTCCTCTGGGGTCAGCACTCTGACACCCTCAACGCACTACAGATACCTTTTCAAATTGACATCATAAACATATTAATTGTCTTTTCCTCACCAACTTAACAGCGATTGTATAGCAGCAATACAACATGTTAATTTCTCTCAGCCGTTTTGTTTCAAACATACAAAAAAAAACCAAGGACACTGCATTTTCCAGGAAACTCTTTTTCCATCGTAGTTTCTTGAACACAACAACAGCTGAGAAGCCATTAATTTTTATCCTCCCTGATATTCCGGTTTCCAAATTTCTATCTTCCCCGGGATTCTTTATGACACTATGCAGACCACTAAATTACACGTGTTTCTGTCAGTCTCTTTCTGAGGACACTGTTTGTGAGTTTGTTCTTCGATTCCACGAGATGATGGACATCACAACTGTGCCGGATGCCTAAGTTTGCGTCGTACTAGGGGGTCATCAATTATGCAAACCTGCCATTCTCCAAACGTTCAAATATTGAGAATGGGGACGGATGTATCGTGTTTATTGCCGTTTCCTGGCAAGAAAATAGATGGAAGAATCTAATGCGACGGCCGTATACAGGTTTGGATCACGCCAAAGTTCACAGACATCTGTGATGAGAATGTGAAAACGTTCTTGGACAATGGAGATGATGATCCCTATTGGAGTATCATTTCACTTTTATTGTAATTTGATGGAAAACAGATCAAAATGTCTACCCTGCTCTACGATATGAGATCTGCAGTGTGTCTGATGATGTCCACGCTATTAGCAAAGTGCCAGCCTCTCTGCTGCAGACACCGTGGCTCCCCTCAGATCAGCCAATTTTGGGACAAGAACGCAACTCTAAGAATGAGAAAGCTTGAATTTCATGCTTGGACCTCCTTCTCTGTCTGCCGCTTGCTGGTTCTGTCACAAGAAAACAGCTGACCCGTGACCACAATAGTTTTTCGAAACGGCGCTCCACAGTGGGCAAGAAGTATCTGGTAATGTGCGTGGCTTATGAGTTCATCAATCACCAAGCACCTGTGGGTTCCTACCTCAGAGCAGAAGCTCAGGTGGTGCAAGCAGCTGAGGTCCATGGTCCCTCTGCTGTCCGAATGCACAAGAAATGGCCTCATTTCTGAAAAGGTCCCAGGAACTACAAAAGGTTCCTCCAGTGCCAAAGGGGCTGTTAAGAGCATTGGCCCACCGGGCACAAGTCTTGGTTAGGGTACAAGTTCTGCTCTCTCTCAGCACATGCTCATTAATCACTGATGGACACTGCTCCGAGCAGCTGGGTGACATAGTGGAGAATTTTTGCAAATAAAAGTCTGAAGTGTTGATAGAGAGAAGAGTCATTGTCCGAGAATCCACCTTGTGCTACAAATGCGGCCCTTGATGAATTACTGTGCTGCTCCAGAGCTCATTACATCATGTCAGTGTTTTAAACACGTGTTCCCGACACCAAAAGACCAATTTGAGTTTAACTCAACCCCAAAACTATTGTCTTCATGTCTTTTGTTAATCCAAACCCACCTACACTTTAATGACATTTGACTTTGCATGGACAAGAGCTTCGGTCCCAAAATCTGGGTCTCGGAGGTTACTTGGCATCATTTGTCTGCCATCCCACGGGCTGATCATCAATCCCTCGTAACTGTCATCGTGTTTAAGCGCGGTAAATCGGCGGTCACCCCGGCAATCGTGTGATTTAGCTCATCTGGCGCTGGGATTAACAAAGACATTCAGCAGCCTGACGTCACACGCCCATAAATAAATATACTTAAGCCCATTGAAACACATGGGCGTGGAGCAAGAGAGGGAATCAGCTGCAAAAGCCAAAATGTTCGCAAATCAAGCCACACAGGTGGATTTAAATGCGGCCGCGGGGGAATTGAAAAGGGGAACTCTAGCAAACATAGCAGTTAAATACAGGAGAACCTCAGCTTACAAATTTAATTTGTGCTTTGACTCTGATCACAAACCAAAGTGTTCACAAGCCAATTCAATTTTTCCCATTGTAATCAATGTAAATTTCATTGATCCATTCTCAAGTCCCAAAAAACATACTGCACTTTTTCCAAAAGGCTAACGTAAAGAACGGATTCAAAGATAACCTCAATTACTGTTTTTTGTGTGTCCTTCCTCTTCTTGCCAGCACTTGTACTCATGGTTTCCTTCACTAAATCGGCAAAAGTAAAGCCTTCTCACATATGAGAACCTTGCCAATGCTAACGCTCTCTCCAGCAAGATGTCTTTCATTCATCCAAACTAACAATCACTTTTCTACTTCTTCTAAGACCTGAGACCTTTGCTTTGTTAGCGCAGTCGCCCCTTTAGCCACATCAGCTGTCTTTAGCTCATCTTTGTCCTTCAGCATTGTACAGATGGTTGACCTAGCCATGTCATAGTGCTAGGTGAGATCTGAAACACCAACATTCCTCTCACGTGTATCTATTATTTCCTTCTTATGATTGACTGTAATTCTTAACATCGTCTAACAACACACTTAGAACTTATAGAAAAAAAGAACAAAAACAGGGGAAAATTATAACAGTAGAAAACAACCATGAACAGGTAAACAAAGCGAAGTCGCACACATGACTGCCGCTAGGCTACCACGCCACAACGCGGAAAGCCCTCGAGTTTGTTTGTGTGTGTGTTCATTCAGACCGTACATTTTGTCAAAACAAAAGCTTTTTGTCAGTGAGAGGGGTTAAAACACACCAGACCCAAAAGGCTCAGGGTGGGAATAATCCAAGTGGGACATAGATTATCAGTAAATTCATGTCGATATTCCCAGAGGCTACCCGGCCCCTTCGCTACAACTTTTGGGCGCACCGAGTCGAGGAAATGAACACAAAACGGCCCTTTGGAAATTAAAAACCTGTTTTCGGAGATCGGCGCAGCGTCGCGGCGGGGTCGACTCCAAGCGGGGGAAAAGGGTCATGGAGTGTGTGGGAAAATGTGAGATAATTAGCTCGTGTTGTACATTCATGATGGCATGCAGTCCACTTATCCTCGCAGAGCTTCGCTGGAGAGCGCACGTAATCCCCGCGGACGAGGAGTGAGTCACCGCACATTCATGTGAGCAAACACATTTGTTTTATAAAAAGGAGGGCCGACTTCATATTCATTACATTTGTTCCATGACTCAACCCGGAGCTCGCTCACGGTGTGGGCACGGTCGAATAATGACACGGGTGCGCGAGTGGGAACCTCGTACTCTCCGATTCTTTGTTTTAACAGTTCCGCGTTGCAGCGTTCGCGCAATTTAAACACCTCCTAATTACGTTTAAGCTAAGCCATTGTGCTCGTTGCCAATAACGCTACCGTTAAACGGCCTCCAATGTCGGATTATTTAAAAAGCGTGGAATCGCTGCAGACTTGTCAAACTCTGCCAGTGGCCTTCCGAGTCAGCCTGACACCGTAGGAAGCCCTCTGGGCTCAGTCTGGACGTGCAGGGGTTTCCAAAGATTGAATGTATGTATGCTGAGGGCAGAGCGGGTTGGGCTTTGCAGGAAGAGGCCAATCTTCTGGACCCATTTGTCGGAGGAAAGCATTTATGACCCCCCTCTTTTTTTTTAATTAAGGCACTTCAGGCGTTCTGTCGCATTAGACTAATATTTGAATACTTGGACCACACATGTCCTTCGCCATCTTCTTCAACGTCTTCTTACGCTCCACATCTGAGCAAATGTATCTGGCGTTCCTTCTGTTTCACTCTTTGTCTCTGGCTACACATCTGGTTAAAAACTCAATTTGTATATTTGTCATCCCCCTGGTTTGGATTTCATTCATGCTGAGCAGTGAATCATCAGATGGCTGAAAGGAAAAACAATCTGCTGTCCTTGTTACTGACAGGTTTAACAAAAAGAGCTTACGCATCAAGGCAGCAAGGCATTAAAGCATCCGCCTCGCAGCAAGAAGGTCACTAGTTGGATTCCGACAGGTGGTCTTTCCGTGTTGAGTCTCCATGTTCTCCCCATGTCGAAGTGGGGTTCCTCCAGCTTCTGCGGGTTCCTTCCACAGACCAGAAACATGCAGGAGGTTCATTGGAGACCCAAAAGCTAAACGTTGACAGCACATTGGGAGACCCTACATTGTCCAAACTTGTGAACGGTTGTATGTCTCTATATGTAACCCTATGATTGACCGGTCCAGGGTGAACCCCACCTCTCGCCCAATGACAGCTGGGATGGGCTCCAGCAACCCCGTGACCCCATGAGTGCAGGAAAAGCGGGATAAAAAAAATGAATGAATGAATATACAGATGAATGGAAATATACAAACCTCCTTAAGTGTGACCAGAAAGACTAAATTATGGGTGAACAAACACTTGTATCGCGCTTTTCACACACACGGCGGCAGTGCTGCCGTGCGAGATGCTAACGGGGTGGTGGGGGGGTCTTGGGGGAGCCAAAAGCGTTCTCCGAACCGATGCTGGAGCCTATCCCAGCTGTCATCGGGCGGAAGACGGGTACACCTTGGACTGGTCGCCAGTCAATCGCAGGGCCACATATACACTGCTCAAAAAAATAAAGGGAACACTTAAAAAACACATCCTAGATCTAAATGAATGAAATATTCTTATGAAATATTTTGCTCTTTACACAGTTGAATGTGCTGACAACAAAATCACACAAAAATGATCAATGGAAATCAATTGTATCAACCCATGGAGGTCTGGATTAGGAATCACACTCAAAATTAAAGTGTAAAAACAAACTCCAGGCTGATCCAACATTGATGTAATGTCCTTAAAACAAGTCAAAATGAATCTGTGTTGCTTCCTGAGTGGACACTATGGTTTCACAGAAGTGTGATTGACTTGGAGTTACATTGTGTTGTTCAAGTGTTCCCTTTATTTTTTTGAGCAGTATATATACAAACAACCATTCACTCACATGTATTTGAACTGTGGGAGGAAACCGAACTTGCCGGAGTCCAATCGGGGTCCTTCGCGCTGTGAGGCAAAGGCGCTAATCACCGCACCGCCATTCTGCATCCATCTAAATTCATTCATTGAGGAAGTAGCATACAGATTTCAGATGTTGCACACGAGGAACCACATAAGCTTCGACCCTCCGACATCATCTTCATCAATAACAATTTACTGGCACTTGTAGGAGCTCAGGATGGATTTGCAACCTTCCAAGGGGGGTTAGAAGACACTCTGCGGTGTGCTGTGGTTACATCATACGTGCCGCGTATCAACCTGTTAGACCTGACAGAGCCTGCAGATGAGACAGAAAAAACAGGGATGCCACGGCAAAGCGCCAGGTTCATGGAGGGGAGGAAGAGGAGGAGGAGGAGGAGGAGGCAGGTTCCCTCCAAGCTTTTGATGTGGAGAAACATTTTCAGAAAAAAAGCTCTGCAGAGAAGAGTGTGAGGTGTCAGGACAATGTGATCTCGGCGGAGATTAAACGGGAAGAAATGTTACGGATGCAGTTCGAAATAAACCGTATCGAATTTTACCAACCGTGGAAAAATGACTGGAGGACATAATCTCACATTTGATATCACGCTCGCTGGTATTCGTGTTTCTTCTCTGAATAAAGGAGGAGTAATTCGAGTCATTACCGCCGTTATGCCAGGGTAGTTTTTATATTTGCTTTGTCTTTTAATGTGAAACGTAAACAACCATGTGTTCACTTTGTTCTCTCCTGATTTCTGAGGGAAGTGAAACCCATTGAGGTCTTCAATAAAGGCGGGCGAGAAGAAACCGCCGAGAAAATTACAACTTGCCCGAGGCTCCAACCTCCGACTCCTTTCATATCACATCCGTTTTGAAGATGTCTTTGTATCGCCAGTGACTTAAATCTAATTCAAACATCACCCTCTGCTCACCCTTCTCCCCCTCCGGCGCCACCCCTCACAACAAACTCACCCCGGCTCAATTTATTTTGACACCGTCTCTCAGACGTCATCAGCCTCAACGCTTCCATGACAACATGCAATATTTGAAAATCATATCATCATATAGGACTTCAAAAGAGAAAGCTAGACTTTTAAATATGAATGTACTTAGGAGTTGAGAACGAATCTGAATGTATGAATCTGAAAGCGCATAAACTACCTGCACCCATGAATGAATACATGCATGTTCATTCATTCATCATTCACTGTCTGCAAAGCTTATCCTGCACTCTGGATCTCAAGGGGTGGAAATCTATCCCATGGTCTATTAGGGCACATGGGTCAAACTGAAGGCCTGCAGGCCAAATGTTGTCCGACATGCCATTTTATGTGGCCCACCAAAACATCTTAAAAGGTTTGATTGTCTTAAAATAAATAAATCAAATGCATGCATTGACCATAAACTACATTTCCCACAATTCACGCCGATCATGTTAACCACAAAGTGACGGCATCCTGCCATTACCTTGCTGTGTATCCACATCTAGCCGATTTTCAACGAGTGGAATTTATAAATATAAGTGATCCATAAATGTCCAGGGAAGAGAAAAGTTGATGTAGATTGAAGGCTGTTTCAAGAAAGATGGGAAGGTGACTACATAATTGTGCTTGGAGTAGAAAAAAAAAACGGTATGTCTTTTGTGTTATGAGTCGGTGTCAGTTGTCAAAGAGTACAATCCACGTCGGTATTTTGACACCAAACACGGAGCTAAGTATGCCGACGTTAGCCTTCCAGAAAAATAACAAATTGTCCGAGAATGAAAAGTCAAACTACGATGGCAGCAGAATGTGTTCACAAAAGCAGCATCCAAAAACACAGCAGCAGTGAAAGCTACAGAGCTACTAGTAAAAAATATATTTGTTTTACATCAATGCAAATGCATTTGTAACATTTTGGATTTTAATGGGCACTAAATTCAGAGTTATTTAACATTTAGGAGTACTTACATTTATTTTACATTACATTTGGTTCCTTTAAGTTCCATTTATACTGTTACCATTACATTTGGCCCTTTGAGGGCAACTGTTATGCTGATGTGGCCCTCGGTGAAAATGAGTCTGACACCCCTGATTTTGGGTCTCGTGGGAAATGTGTGGTTCTGCTGTTTCCCCCCTGTACCGGTTATTTGTGCTGATTTTTCCGGGGGTACAAACACGTTCGTGGACCAGAGAGCGGCGAGCCGTTGCTCAGCAGGGGCCGCGACCGGCGAGGAGGACAGGGAGGGTTGTTTTCAGTGTTGAGAAACAACTGAAACGGAATAAGCCGGCGATGGACATCACGTTGATTAACAAAAGGTTACAGCAAAGGGGGCGGGGGAGGCCGAATCTGGCGGTAGGACCGCATCCATGTTCCGTCGGACGCGCCGCCCAGAGCTCCGTGTCTAACACCGCGGGCCCCCCGGCCATCTGCTCGACCGGGACGTGTGACAAATCTGCAGGATCTGAGGCGGCCTTTTAATTGACCCCTTCGTACCGAACACCTGTGTCGCGATCATGGCCTTTTAATCAGCCTCTGAATATTCGGCACCTGCGCTGGAGGCAAAGGATTATCTCTGCAAAGGCGGCCCGCCGTACATTTCCACGGCAGGGCTATCGATCGGCTCCTCGCCGATCGGATCCGATTTCGCCTTTAAAATAAAACAATACGGTCCCGCGTTGAGTTTCGCCCCTGTTTTCGACGGATCCTCCCGCACGGCCTCGCCCCGTGACGAAACACGGGAGCAAAACCGGCCCCTGAACAATCACCGAGTCGACAGCTGCTTCTTTCCCGCTCATTAATCCCTCAGAATCCGTCGGTCCCTCAGCTGTCATTCATCACCGCAAAACCCATTCTTCCCTCCTGCTCGCCCTCTTCTCCGGCACCACGGTTTTCATATTGTTAAGTAAATATTCACTGCATTCATCTTCATTATTCCACATCGGCGGTCCGGGGGGGGGGAAACGGGGTCTAGCGCGAGGAAGAACTTTACCCATGGAGATGATGGAGTCTACCTTCTCCTTCGCTGGCAGTAATGGAAGACAACTGAACAAACAGCGGCTGCAGCCATGAGTGTCTCCGAAGTGGCCCTGACACATTTTAAATGCACCAGTAGCGCCTCGGCGGCAAAGGGAGTGAAGGATCGTTCCTGATCGAGCACGCCGAGGGTCGTGGAGAGGAAGCGGCGGCATGTTGGAGTTGCACATCTGCAAAGGGATGAAGACAGATATGGAACAACTCGGCCATGGATGACCGACAAAGAAATATACAAGGACTTCTACAAATTAAGCAAGATGTTTTTTTGGTCTTCTACAGTTCAGCATGAGGACGTTGATCACGCTGTAGCCTTCAAATATTTGCGATGAAAGATGATTTCATCTTTGTGGAAAAGGCAGCAGGAAGACTTGGACCACAATTATCTTCTTCTCCTTTGGGCTGCTCCCTTCAGGGGTCTCCACAGCCGATCATCTGCCTCCATCTAACCCTGTCTTCTCACGCCAACACACTCCCCGTCCTCCTTCCCATCATCCATTACATTACATTTTACATTACATTGCATTTGGCAGACGCTTTTATCCAATGCGACTTACAATAGAGGACATAGGGACTGCAAATACACTTGCAAATACACGATGCACAGGAAATATACAGAACAGTAAGCTTGGGTTAGTGAGGGTTTTTTTTTTTTTTTTTTTTTTTGACAGAGACACACAAACGTACACACACACACACACACACTGCATAGCCTAACTTGCTCCCAACCTGATCTGGGGCATCAGCGCGGTAAAAAGTCCTGAAAGAGAAACGTTTTTACCTGTTTCTTGAAGGTTGAGAGAGATGATGCTAGTCTTGTTGCTAGTCCATTAACCTCTTTTCTGGTCTTCCTCTAGACTTCCTGCCTGGCAGCTCAAACCTCAGCATCCTTCTACCCAGATCTCCAGCACCCCTCAGTCCATGTCCAAACCTTCTCAGTCTGACCTCATCTCCAGAACATCAGACATGTGCAGAATAGCACAATAAAATTTAAAAAAATTAAAACAACTCCAAATCGGGACACATTGAAGAAACCATCAGTGACTACCATCGCTGCAAGGTTGGTTGGAGCCCAAGCTTGGTCCTCTAAATCAGTGTTTCCCAACCACTGTGCCGCGGCACATGAGTGTGACGTGAGAGATCATCAGGTGTGCCGTGGAAAAATGCCCACTTTCACCTGATCGGTCCGAAAATTATTTATCCAATGCAAATAATGTGTCTTCCTATGTCTATGTGGGCAGCGCGCCCATTCGATGGCAACGGGAAGTGAATTAACCTGTGCATCTGTGTATCAGAGTGACTAGTGACACTTTGCATTATATTTTTTTAAAATAAAAAGTACTTGTATCGGCATAAACAAACAGTGAAACAGTGAAACAGTGAAAACTTGCTACAAAGTTGCTGAACTCATCTCTAAATCCAAACAGCCACACACCTTAGCAAAACATTAATACTACCTGCCGGCAAAATCATTGTAGAAGAAATGCTCGGCACTGGCGTTGATAAAGAAATGGCCCGAGTTCTCTCAAATAATACCATTTCCAGACAAATTGATGACATTTCTTTAGACATTGAAAAAAGTGTTCTGGAAAAGTTGCACACCAGTGGGAAATTTGCATTCCAACTTGATGAATCTACAGATATTAGATATATTAGATTTCACACTAAGTAAATTGAGACTACGGTTTCATTCTAATTCGTTAAAAAATGTTTTTGACATATTTATTTGGTGGTGTACCATGTGATTTTTCTAATGTAAAATATGTGCCTTGGCTCAAAAAAGGTTGGGAAACACAGCACTAAATGAGGTCCTCTTGGGTGCCCACCTACCTGGCCTCCAGCGGCTTGAGAAGGTGGAAAACACCTCATTGTCCCGAGCACCAATGTAACATATGGAGATCTAGAACCTCAAGAAAAGCTTGATGACCTGGAAAACGCAGTCAGTTCAACAGCATTTCGATGCAATTTAAAGCTCCAAGTTTCACGCGCGACATTTTTGCTTGGTTCTCAGACACTTTTAAAACCAGTTACATCTGGTTGGACATTACAGGTGATGCCTGGCGATATGAATCCCACTGATTATGTTACTGTCCTGATTTATCCTATTTCTGTTAACAATAACACTGTAAGTTGATTTCTTTGCTTCTTTTCACTTCCCCCTCCTAATTTCTTTGAAACCCATGTTAGGTGACTTGAATATTTTTTTCACATGCATGATTTCTATTTGATTTCACTCATTACCTTGGGGTTAAATAATCCATTACTTTTTTTTTTTCTCCTTCCTGTCTGATCTGCTTCAATTGGAGGAACAGATGGTACCACTCCTTTCCCTGCAAGGTGCTGAACCACTGCTGACGAGGCCGAATACATCAGATAGGGTGTAGAACAGTTGCAGGTTTATTACCGACTAATGTCTCGGCGGAAGATGAGAAATTCCTCTGGAAGCGGAGTTGGTTATTTCATGTTTGCATGTAATTCTGTTTACATTGCTCTTCATCACATTCTGTGTTTATTGATTTGCCAACTGTTTCCACTGGGGGGGGGGGGGGTGGACAGGTGGACTGTGTTAGGTTGGAGAGTGAAGACAGCTGGAGCCAATACAGCCAGCAGCGGAAGCAGCGGTCGGGCAGGATTTTATAATAAATTTTTACTTCATTTAAACCAACAAGAAGAAAAAAATGAACTTCAAACTAAAAAACAGACATGTAAAATTGCCAAAAATACCTGATACTGATCAGAAGTCAAATAAGCCTCTCAGGTAAGAGGGGCAGACAAATGGATTTGAATTCTATCGCTGACACTCGGGTGAAATAATTTCTCCTTTTACACATTTAAACTTTGAATGATTAATTTGTTCTGGCAGACCGGTTAACCCTCCAGGGGAGGTTGGACCAATGTTTGCTCAGCAGGGGCAATTTAACTCAGCTTGTCACTCACATTTTAGGCCTCGTCGATAAATTCGGAGTGAGACCTCGTTCGTACAACTGATCCTTAACACTGATAATGGTTTCAAAATATAACACTTTGCATTTGTCGCCGATTCATAAATAGCAAATGAGGGACATTTTAACGGCTATTAAATCACCGCAACACAGGCTGCGTTATGCTGGGCTTCCACCTAACCACTTTCACAGCCTTGGACCTAATCTTGTCATCTCTATCTCCAAGTATAAAGTGGTAATCTGAGATTACCACCTTAGATCAGTCTAATCACCGGCTGCACCTCCTCCAAGCAGCACCATGTCTTCAGCCACACCTTCAGCCACAGCTGGGTTTTCACAAAAGAATTTCATGTTTACAGACTTAAAACTGGAAGTCAGAGGGAAATTTTAGAAGTTTTAACTGGAGTCACGCTCCCGTCACCTCTATCTTCAAGTATAAGGTGGTAATCTCAGCACTCTTAGATCGGTCTTTTCCCATTCACGGCTTTACAACAATATCCAATGTGTTCGATATAATCCGGATTCTTTCAGTCTTGACAGTGATGTAACGCAAACGACAACCAATAGATGAGCTGTAACAAACCAGAAACAGGAAACCTGGGAGACCAACAATTCCCAGATCGGTATCAGCGGCAGACACTGTATTTGTCGTCGGTATGGACGAATGGGAACGGCGAAGGACATTCTGGTCAGTCTGGAGTGCCGAAAGAGGAGCGGATGTTGGAACTGTGGGCGGAACAGCGCGGCTCGAACCATGTCAACTCTCCAACGTGTTACCACTGAGTGGAGAAGGAGAATAGATGGACTGAAATAGCAGAAGCTCTGCAGATACCAGGTGAAAACACTGCATGGTGGAAAAAATGCTGAAAGAATCTTGTTGCGGTTTCGTAAATAGTGACCATGTGAGATTCACAGTCTTTGTAAATTATCAATTTGAGACTCAACTGAGATTTAAAACCCTAAAAACTAGTCTTTTGATGTGAGCAGGTGTGATAAGATACTTTTCAAAGTCTGATATGTACAGGTGGTATTAGTTGTAAATGCACCTGTTGAAGGTCATTCTTAGGAGTGAGAAGTAAGAAATAGCATTGGCTCGCTATTCAAACGTTAATTCAGACGCTAACTGCATTCTTAGGTGCTGTACATTCTTATAACGGTCACTGCAATATTACACTTTATATTTCAGAACAAAATACTCCCTTAAATGAGGAATGACAATCTGTCAAAGACTGTCTCAAATGACCACCTCCATGCATGGAAAATGGCTAAGTAGTTGAAATTATTTTTAAAAATATAATTTGTGCATAAGTATGTTTGCACCGTGTCCTTGAGTGTTGAGTAAGGTGCCTTAAATAAAATATTAAAAAAAAAATGTATTTTTCATAATACTAACAATTATGACTGTTATTTTATTTATTATATTTGTTATTATTGCAACTGCATATTAGAACTGTCACTTAAAAAAAAAAAAAAAATCAACCCCTACAATATCTACTTGTCATTGTTTGTTGCAGTCTGTGATAAATTATTTTTAATTTTTTTGCTCTTTTGCACCATGAGTCAAAGAGTAACACTATTTTAATGCTCTGTATGAACACATGGCAGTATTGAAAATAAAGTCGAATGTGACTTTGATTATTTAGCGAGCCATGTATTCATCCAGGATAAAGCTGTCGTCGCTGGTTTGAGATATTTTGTTTGTATTAATAACTAATGAAATGGATGCAGAAAGCAGAGAGCGAAGAAGGGACGCGGTGAACTTGAGACGCGGATGGGGGAAATGCAGAAAAGCCCTGGAACAAATAAATGCGGACACGAGAGAGAGTGGACGATGCACTCCAGAGGTCGAGAGGAGCGGCGAACAAACACGTCGCTACTTCGAGTGCACGTCGAGATGTTGAAAAGCGAACCACAAACAGACGAAGGAAAACACCGCCTCGCTAAAGGAAAAAGGGTCAGAAACCACAAGTGCCCTTGAACGGAGGACGGTGAAGAGTAAACTTAGATGAAGATCTGCAGTTTCACATGTACTTCGGCGAGAAAATAATGAAAAAGCCAGAATTTGCCGACTGGGAAGTTACCAAGATCTTCACAGCGATACATCGTCTCCCGAGCGCCCGCTTCCTCAATCCCACAGCGATAAGAGATTTCTGAACAGAACGTCAGAGACGACGTGCAAAAACGCAACACGGAAGTGTTCTTACTTTCATCTCCGAACGGGTTTTCTAGAATTGAGATGTTCAGTCGGAGAAGCAGAAGTTCCGGAATAAGGGTGCAGACATGTGATTAAAGGTGCACCTCGGAGGATCGTTGTCAGATCCCGTACAACTTGAACACACTGCCATTTGCCACTTATGCAATTTTAATGAAATACTGTTGTATCTTCCCCTTGTGCGGGTGCTGCTGCAGAGCTCTGTCAGGTGTGCCGGGTCTGATCCTGAGGGCTCGCTGGAGGAAACGTCCGCTGAGACTAATTGGAACAAAACAGTCCCTTGTTCTTTCAGGGAAAGGAGACACTTGGGGATAAAGATAGGATAGGGGGGGGAGTTAGGGGAGGATCCGGGAGACAAAAAGTACAAGTGGATCTACATTATTGCCCTTTTTATCATTTTTGAATGTAAGATGAAGGTGGGCAGTGATTTGAAATGTATCCATTTGCGGCAGTGGATGTCGACACATTAACGAACCCTCAGCCGCGATAAAAGGAGCCGTGACCTCTCTCTTTGTCCAACCCTCTTCGTCTAGATGACACAGCCGCAGCTCGAAACGCCACTCGAGCCTCATCTTCTTCGCCGCCGTCCTTTCGGGGGACTTGGGACTGAATCCCAAAACCGAAAAGAGAATCGCCAAAAACAGCGAAGGGCTAATTATCTCCGACCCGGGAGCTCCTCTTCCCCCGTCTCTTGTTTCCAATCCATACAAATCTGCAGGAACCGAAACAAGGTGGCATTTTCTGCAGCAACCCCAGACTTTTCCAGTCTGTTTCAGATGCTGAAGCTACAAAAGATGATTCTGCAAATCAATAATTGAGTGTTATGGTAGCATAGCAATGCTCAAGGTAGCACTAAGACCTTACCTGTTGTACTCTATGGAACATGCATGTTGTCCCCGCACCCGCACGGGTTCACCTCCAGAGCGCCGGCTCCTTCTAACAGACCAAAAACACGACCGTTTGGGATAAATGCAGTTTCTTCAACAAATGAGCTCAACAAACACAGGGTCTTCCCTGATGCTCTGCACAAACTGTGCGTCAGTGATGACAAATAAAAGCTGTAATGATGCAGGAGCGCTGCCATAACTGAACTTCCCCTGACCACAGAGCCAGCTTTTTTAACACAGATCTGACAGACCCTGTGTCTATCTTCCACAGTGCTCATTTGCATCCATCATTCATTGGGCAATCATAACAAAGATGCTGCCCGGAACGCCACAATATGATCTTGGGAATATCATCATGCATTATTATCATTATTAAACGTTGAACTTCTGCATTATTGCATCGCAACGTAGTGTTGTAAATTTGTAATTTATAAAATTGACGAAATGTCTGCTTTGTGGTGATGCAGCAGACGCTATGCTGTTGATTTAGCTTTAAGGTATCAGAGGTGGTGAAAAAAAAAAAAGACTTGATGCTTTGTTGTCTCAAGTGCAATTGAATGGAAAAGTCGTAACTAATTTGTAGAAAAAGAGAGAAAGGAAAACAATGTGCGGGGACTGAATCGTGCCTTCCATCTAAATTGGAGAAAATCAGCTGACCTGGGACAAAGCACTCTCTTTGACAGGGTCTCCTCTGTCCTTCCCCTCCCAGCGTAATACCACTGTTTGATTCCATTATCCCATGTCCTTAATCTCCTTATCTCTCAAACATGCCCAGAAGGTGTCACCAGGTGGAGTTCCTGCTCAGCCCATGTTTTAAGCGCCTCATTCTACAAAAAGGCCTCTCTTTAACCACCTCTTTACCCGGCACTGCTGCCAAATCCAGCAAAAAAACAAATAAGCAGAATTAAATGACCAGCAATGTAAATCAGAACATCACAATGCACCTTGATGGAGTTTAGTCACAGCCGTTTGCACGGCGCACAGGAAGAGGACGACAACCGTAGCATCAAACCCCTCGTCCAAGTGCACGAGGAGCACCTTGAGTGCCGTCGCGATGACACGACAGTGAACTGTGCCACATCCTCTCACTGCTCATAATTGCTCCCCACTTGCCTTTAATTAAAAGACATAATCCCATTAACAAGCCGAAATAGGATTAATATTGCCTCAGACTCCAGCTGCTGCTCTGTAATGAGTGTGCGTCTGTCGAGCTCGGAGGGGGGTTGCAGGGAGAGACGAGATGTGTCGCGGTCCCCTGACTCGGGAGATATCTCCGGTGTCACACCGGCATCGGGGACCAGAGGATGTGAGCGAGGAGGAGACGATCGATGAAGGACACAGACGGAGAGGAGGACGAGGGAAAACAACGGGGTCGCCTGCGGAACGGGACAGGTGACCGGAGGATCACTCCGTTTGAAGCGCTTTCCATACAACCCATTGGTTGACTGAATACTAACTATATTTTAAGTGTTTGAAAAGACTCTCTTAACAAGCAGGTAAATATTTTTTTTTATTTTCTGATACTTTATATGCTACTGTTTGGTTGACTTATAATATACACTATATGGCCATAAGTATTCACTCACCTGCCTTGACTTGCATATGAACTTAAGTGACATCCCATTCTTAATCCATAGGGTTCAATATGACGTGGGTCCACCCTTTGCAGCTATGACAGCTTCAACTCTTCTGGGAAGGCTGTCCACAAGGTTCAGGAGTGAGTTTATGGGAATTTTGGACCATTCTCCGAGAAGTCCAGTTGTGAGGTCACACACTGATGTTGGACGAGAAGGCCTGACTCTCAGTCTCGGCTGTAATTCATCCCAAAGGTGTTCTATCGGTTGAGGTCAGGACTCTGTGGACTTCATCTACACCAGACTCTGTCATCCATGTCTTTAAGGACCTTGCTTTGTGCACTGGTGCACAGTCATGTTGGAAAAGGTAGGGGCCAGATCCAAACTGTTCCCACAAAGTTGGGAGCATGGAATTGTCCAAAATGTCTTGGTATGCTGAAGCTCCTTTCACTGGAACTAATAGGCCAAGCCCAGCTCCTGAAAAACAACCCCACAACCGCTGTGGCATCTTATCATCCTATCCATGCCGGTATTTACTTAGGTTCTGGGAGCGTACCCATTCTTTCTCAAATGTTTGTAAAAACAGTCTGCATGCTGAAGTGCTTGATTTTATACACCCGTGGCTATGGAAGTGATTGGAACACCTGATTCCGATTATTTGGATGGGTGAGCGAATATTTTTGGTCATACAGTGTATGTATAAATTCACTACCTCTAATGCCCATCTGCTTTCTGCTGTGCGATTTGGAATTTCCGCCATTGCTGTAGGATTAAACGTGCACTCCACTCTACTCTTATATATACTCTTATATATACATTTTTTGAATAAAGTGTCGGAAACAGTCTGTCATCTGTTTCTTTTTTTTTTTTTCGGGGAGATCACGTTCGATTTCCGCCGAGACGTCGTCCCCCGCCGCCGCGCTAAAGGTGGGAAACAATGGCTGTGAGAGGATGACATGCCGGCACAACACCGCTATTATGGAAACAACAAAAGCGGCCGCTGAGCCACAAGGATAAGAGGACATAGCAACTGGGGAGCGTTCAATGTTTCCTCGTCGATTATGTTGTTGCCTCACTGTGGCGCCTCCCTACATCTGTACTGTCCTCTAACGCGCCCCAAACAAGCGGTGTCCTTATAGCGTTGGCATTATCAAATGTTCGGCTTGCATTTACCTTGTTCCTGCAGTCACTTGGGGGATAACATAATGCCTTTTTTTTTTTTTCATTCTTATTATCTTAGTATCTTATTATTATTATCTTAGTATCTCCTGACATCTGCAGCTTTTATATCTAAGATGGATGGAAATAATGGAGTGAAATTTCTTTTCCCGAGTTTTGCAGGCCATGTCGGACAATTTAAAATCGGCCGATCCAAGTTTGGGTGTTTACTTGGATGGTGACGCGGCACTGACAGGCACAGAAGCAGATCGGCTGGAAATTGAAAAACTTGCACGGTTTGATGAAAAACACGAGTTGTGCATGTAATTGGAAATAATGAGATGCAGTCATTTGTTCCCAAACTGTATTGTCTTTTGTGCCTTCATGTGCATCTCTGTTGAAGCACGGTCACCGTATATTCATACATCTACACAAGCTGTTTTTTGGTGGCGTGCTGCACAGGAAGAATAAATAACTGACATTATTTCTTTTTTATTTTATTATTTATTTATTATGTATTATTTTTACTCAAGTCTGAACAATATTTTATTTTGAAAAATGGACGAATTCTTTCCGCTCATCCATCTATGACTCACTCTTGACGCATGTCAAGATGCTTGTCTTGGTCACATAATACATTAACGCTAATATTAAACCCACAAGCTCGCAAAATGAGGAAAAAACAGACGTCTTTGGAAAGTTTCTTTGCAAAGGGGGAAACGGCCCAGTGAGGAGACAGAAAAAGAGCCTCTGAGCACTAAAAAAAAGAAAGCTGCATTTAACAGACAATACCAGGAGACCTACTTCAAATATGGATTTATTGTGACAGGTGACTTCCACGCACCAAGCAGGCTCTGCATAAGAATAGTAATAGTAATCGTAATAGGCAATGAAGCCTTCAAAACTGCTTCACTACTTGGACACCCTGCATTCAAAAACAAACCTTTGGAGAATTTTGAAAGAAAAAAACGCTGGAAAATATTTATTTTTCACCTTTTCGCCACACCATTAAGGCCGGTTGGCGAAAATATTGTATATAAATATATACGATATGAACCGGTTCATGGCACAAAAAAGGTTGGGGGCTAATCTACATAACACATTTTACAATATTATGATTTCTTATATACTGCAGCCGCGCATACTGTCTTTTTCACAATCAGTCTCTGTCTCATTCTCGCTTTAAGGAAATAACAAGCATTCACACATCTTTGAAACCAACAACCATTCATCCTCTCATTTACACATACAGACAATTCATGGTGTCCATCGAACCTCCTGTATGTTTGGACAATGGGAGGAACCCAGAGAAACATATGAAGAGCAAACAACTCTTCACTATCTCTTTCATAAATCATAGAGGCCTACAAGTATTCATATGTCTGGAACATTCACTATCTCCGGTCAACCTTTTGCATGTTTTTGGACTACAGGAGGAATCCAGAGAACCCAGAGGAACCCCATGCAGACATGCAGGGAACATGGAGACTCTACAAAGAAAGATTCCTTGAGGGAATTCAACCAGGACCCTTATTAGTATACTTCACTATCTACTTCTTCTTTTCCTTTGCGCTTTTCCCTTCAGGGGTCGCCGCAGTGGATCTCTGTATCCTCCTCTCTCACCCCTCTATCTTCTCTTTGGTCTTCCTCTAGACCTCCAACTCCAGCATCCGTCTACCAATATATTCACCATCCCTCCTGTGTACATGACTCAACCATCTCAGTCTGGCTTCTCTGACCTTCTCTCCGAAACATCTAACGTGCCGTCCCTCCGATGGACTCATTCCAGATCCTATCCATCCTGGTCCCTCCCAAGGACACCCTCAACATCTTCATCTCTGCGACCTCCGGCTCTGCCTCCTGTCTTTTCGACAATTAATATACTTGTGTATCTATATGTGTTTTATCCTTTTGTCACTCCATCGGGTGGTTGAAATAAACACATCTCATCACTGCATCAGTGCATTTTCATGAGTAAAAATAAATAAATAAAAGAAATACATCTGACTTTCAGCCTTCCAATCATCCCAAACATCGTTATTTGCTGCATCGGAGAGCAACAACAGACACGGCGATGCGCGCTCACGCATACTTGGCTACATTTTTATACAAAGAGCAGAAAAATATACCCATATCCGTCACGTTGAAATCACCGGGAAGTTGTAGCACTGCAAGTGACCTTGTCTATCATTCCCCATTGTCATATAGTGGTCACTTTCAACCAGCCGACCCCATCTGTCTGCCAAGTGTGTGTGTGTGTGAGTGTGTGTGTGTGTGTGTGTTTGATGTGTCAGAGTTTGAACCAGTGAGCGGTGGAGTTCAGAGGGCTTGTCTGCGCTCTCTCTGCGGGCTCCTCTGACAAGACAGTAAAGTGACAGTGCCAAAGCACAGACACATCACTGACAACTAAGGTTATCCTGATAAACGGGAGGCCAGCGGCGCCTCTGGAAATTAAGAATTGGATCGGCCGGTCGGCGGCTATTATCCGTCGCTAATACCACAAATTTGATATAGCTTGAGCGTCTGCCAAATGTAAACAGTCGATACCTCCGGCGAGCCCCCCTGCAGGGCGGCCGACCCCTGCGGCCTGAGAGCAGAGAGACCGGCGCTTCCTCCTTTAACTGCATCCTCGCCTGCCTCGCCGATTCGGTTTGAATTCCTTTTCATTAAAAACCCGCGACGGCGTAACACGACGACATCCTTCATTGTTCTCTAAGTGGCCGCTTTCATCGGATGCTCTGGACAACTTAAGAGTTTACAGACCGTATGAACTTACCATTCAAGGCTTCATTTCGAGCGCAGTCGCCGACGATAGGAAATAACTCGCAGAGGTTTGTGTGAAATAAGTGGAAATAGGATTGTCCTTCTTTCAGGCTTAGCGAGCGTCTCCTCTGTGAGTGACATGATGGAAATAATACAAAGCCCGGAATATGAAATGGAAAATGTGTCTATGCCGTCTGCCCGGGAATGCAGCCGGTGAGGCTTTGACATCGCCATTGCGTAACAACTCATGCATAAACCATGGGGTTTTGCATATGCAATGCACACAGGCAAGCAGGCAGGCAGGCATATGGTGTAACCTCCCATCTCCTCTGCTTTGGCCAGTCAAGAGCCACAAACCCAGTGAACTGCATACGCTCTCAGGTTCATGTCGGACAATGTATACTTCCAAAGACCTTCTCAAGCGGCGGTTAGCACTTCTGCCTAGCAGCCAGAAGTTCCCTGGTTGGATTAAGACTAGGGGCCTTTCTGCATGGAGTCTCCGCCCCGCCCTATGTCTGCATGGGGTTCCTCCGGGTTCTCAAATGAGAGAAGCCTAAATTGTATCTGAGTTATGGATACATTGAAAATGAATGAATGAATGATGATTTTGCCACAGTCAGCTCAGCATGTTTGTCAAGCCAGGAGTTAATGTACAGCAGGGGTGTCAAACTCATTTTCAGCGAGGGCAACATCAGCATGATGGCTGCCCTCAAAAGGCCATGTGCAACAGTAACGGTTTAATGAAACTAAACTCCTTAATGTAATATAACTCTGAATTTATTACTCATTCGAATCCAAAATGTTTCATATGCATTTGCGAAGAATCTATGCACATGCATTTGTAACATATTGGCTTTTAATTCTTGGATAATTTGTTATTTTTCAGGAAGGCTACCTTTGGAATACTTGGTTCCGTGTTTGGTGTCAAAATGCCGACATTAATTGTACTAACTGAGCCGTCTCATAACAAAAAAAAAAAAAAAAAAACCTCACTAACCCAAGCTTACTGTTCTGTATATTTCCTGTGCTTCGTGTATTTGCAGACCCTAAGTCCTCTATTGTAAGTCGCTTTGGATAAAAGCGTCTGCCAAATGTAATGTAAATGTAATTTGATGTAATGTAATAACACAAAAGCACATACATGCATTTGCCTTCCCATCTTTCTTGAATCAGCCTTCCATCTGCATCAACTTTTCTCTTCCTGGACATTTAGAGATCATTTGCGTTCCACATCGATGTGGATACACGGCAATCTAATGGCGGGATGCCGTCACTTCGTGGGTGACATGACCGTTATGAATAGTGGGAAATGTAGTTTATGGTCAATGTACGTGTTTTATTTATTTTTAAGACAGTCTGACCTTTTAAGACGTTCTCGGGGGCCACAAAAATTGACGCGGCGGGCCACGTTTGGCCCGTGGGCCTTGAGTTTTGACACGTGATCTACAGAATAGGAGGGAGAGAATAAGTGGAAGGGTGACGGGAAACCTTCGGCGGGTTGTATTCGAGGTCGTTTCCTCAAAGATGTAAAGCGTCTAGGATTAGAAGCAGCCAAAGTCTTCAAAGGTTTTTTTCATGAGTCATTTTTTGGTGAGCGGATAACGACGGCACACGGGAGGCCGCGGGAGGAGAAGCCCGGGTTCGAGGACAGGAGAAAGAGCTTAACAATCATTAAAAGTGAGGGGAAAAAAAAAATCTTCAAAGCGAAACTTAAAACGAGATAGTTTCCAGGATAATTATGAAACTCTGAAATTTGTCCCCGTTTCTGCAGCTGCCCGAGATCCAGAACCTCCTTCCTCCAGCGCACTGTCCTCGAGTTCACCTCGTCAGCTTGTTTTTGCCAAGCTGTCCTCCTCGTTACCTAGCTAATCCCAGCCACTGTCGAGATTTAAATGCTGCTTTCAGCGTGTGCCATATTTTCAGCATTCAGCATCATTACCCTGAGCCTGAGAGACAAGGAGAGAGGGAGGAACACGGGAGGAGATAAAGAGACACACTTTATGGATTACACACACACACACACACACACACATATGCCTATATAAATGCAGGAACACATTGTATTAGCCTCTGATTAATTAGCCTGCTGGTTTATCAGGGTGATCAGAAGTTCAGAGTAAAGTTTCCCGAAGATAAAACAGAGTTTGGGGATGCCGGCCTAATGAATGCCGAGCGGCACCGAGAGGGAGGAGGAACTGAAGAACTGACGGAGAGGGGAAGAGGATGACAAGAGGGCACTTAAGTTTAATTGCTTACCTGATACTTTGACTCCCTCCTTATCATTCCCTCTCATCTATTCCAGCAGATGAGGAAATTGCCTCAGACGGATACATGGCACAGAAACACTTTATAGTATTTGCTGGTAAAAAAACGTACAAGGAGCAAGATGACATTTTGTCTGGCATGGCAGGTAATTGACATTGCACGCATTCACAGTC
This sequence comes from Fistularia commersonii, assembly GCF_037954325.1. Classification (NCBI taxonomy): domain Eukaryota; kingdom Metazoa; phylum Chordata; class Actinopteri; order Syngnathiformes; family Fistulariidae; genus Fistularia; species Fistularia commersonii. Next base: position 15,308,238 of record NC_141287.1, on the reverse strand, counting down.
GAAAGAGTCAGTCGGTTTAATTGAGGTAGCCGCCCGTGATGTTTTTTTTTTCCCCCCGCTATCTCGCTTCAATCTATACCTTTTTCATCATTTTTAGCGAGACGATTATATTTTTTTTATTTTTTATTATATATCAAACTTGGTGCGGAGCCCAGGGCAATGTTTTCATTTTTATTATCATCAATATTAATTGTGCATTACCGCGGCTACCTCCTGGGTGCGGCAGGCATACATAGAGTTGACATATTGTCACTGAAACTATTAAATTAAAAAGACTTTCATGAGCTTGGACACTTTCAGAAAACATTCGTTCATTCATTATCTACAAAGCTTATCCTGCAGTCAGGGTCGCGAGGGGGCCGAAATCTATCCCGGCTGTCTTCGGGCGAGAGGCGGGGCTCGGTCCAGACCGGCCAATCACAGGGTCACATATAAAGACACAAAACCGCGTCTTAACCGGACGACAGGCCGCTATTTTTTACCTGCGCTTTGAACACTCCGGCTTAAACAATGATACAGCTAATTTATGGATTTCTTTGGGCTAGCGAGCTTCACGCCACCAAAACATCATTGCATCAGACTGTGAAATTCTGAGATATTTCAATTCCAACACCGAAAACGACAACTTTAATGCTTTTGGTGTGCGGGAGGAAGACCAAGATCACCTGGAGTAGGACAAAGCGTAGATAGAAAAGGGATGGATGGATGGACTTTTACTTGTGTTATTTATTATCAACCTTTTTCATCAGCCCGGTTATAGGCACAGTTCGGAAATAAGCATTTTTTCCTGTTATGGTTTTAATTATAAGTTAAAAAAAAGTTTCTGTTTGAATATCTCATGTTACAACATGGGCACTCGCAACTTATTGACAAATGCAGCCTATATATGTATGCATATATTTATTTTGTTATTTTTAGCTGGTGCAGCTTATATTGGGGTATGCTCAATAGTCCGGAAATGGCAATATTCCCCCTTGCATCCACTCATTATAAAGACATCCAAACATTCATCCTTTCACTTACACACCTGAATGAACCTCCAGCATGTGTTTGGACTGTAGGAGTAGGAGGAACCCTGAAGAGACACAGGGAGAACATGGAGACACCACACAAAAAGCCCCCCCCACCTGCTGGAATCCAACCAGGGATCTTCTTGCTGCGATCCGAAGCGTTAACCACCGCTCCACCACGGCGCCCCGCTAAAATACAGCATATACATATTTTCATTCAAACGAGGAGGTTCTCCATCTGTCCAGCAACATGTATCCTGTCAAACAAACCCGCCGGGGAGGCGACGGTGGTTGGATCCATTGCCAAATGGGCGCCGGGGAGAAACTGTGATCTGCAGCATTTGACCACAAGTCCTCTTGACATTTTATAGTGCGTGTTTGGAAGAGAAGCAGCAGATAGAAGACTACAGCCTCTTTGAAGAGACGCTGTTGCCCCTGGACTGACCAGCAGATTGGAATTTCAAGCAAAATGTGGGTGAGACCCTCAAGGGAGGACCACCTGGCACTTCATTATACCGCTCGGGGACCTGAGCAGGCTTCGAAAGTGAAAGCTGGACGGGAAGGGGGGGTGATGAGGAGAGATCGTTTGCCCGATCTGAACTCAAGTGGCTCTTCATTATGGGACCTCTTTGGCTGTCAGAGATTTGACACAAAAACAGGTTTGGAGGCAAAGGGGTGACTTGGAGGGGTTCTGTATTACAAAGGAGCAAATCTTCACGGGGGGGGGGGGGGCTCTAAGTCCCTCATGTGGTTCAGTCATGCATAACTCATGATGAAGCTGCAGGTGATGGATATGGTGAGGACATCGAGATGATGTCAAAGGTATTTCAGCTCCTGTAGGATACGGTTCAATGCAGGAAGGAGACCTGAACAAAGGGGATCACTTTCAAAGGAGCCTTGGAGAAGGACTTCTTTTTAGTGTCTGTCAGATCACTCAGGTAGGCAAAGCAAGACTCCACTCGCGGCTTCTGGCAGTGGCCTCCAAAGAGCAAACTTATGCACAACTGCAACATCTGCAATATCTTCTGGTAGTCACATTGTGGAGGCACCATTGGACACGTCCTTAATGCTGGACTCCGGGATGCCGGAATCCCAAAGGAACATCTCCGGGGGGAGGAAAAGGAGCTTCTCGCATCTCCGGATCGGATAAGATCCACAATCAGATGCCAAACTCTCCCCTCTTCAAGTTCACGGGAAGGTCCAGAACCATTCCTGTTGAACCTCGGGTACGGTGAGAGGATCGAAGAGGGGGAGCCAATCAGTATCCCAGTTTAGAGCAGCTTTAAACATCTGGAGACGCCAGCAGATGTGTTCTGGATATCTAATTAATGGACTCCCATGGCGGAGCAGGTAGTAGTCCACGTGAAAGATGCAATGCATTTATTCTCTATCATCCATGTCGAAGCAGCGAGCGAGTCCCCCGATGGGCCAAGTCTCTTAAGCCTCGTGATGTCACGTTAGGCGTCTGCCAACTTTCTGAAAGAAAATGAATTCAATAACAGCTCATTTGTGGCGAAACGTGCGCCGTGATCTGCCTCCGCCACCGAGTGAGATCGCTCCCTCCCTCAGTTCTGATGTAATTGTGTACAATTGGGATAATGACGAGGTGGTCTTCGGCGTTTTAATTCGCGAGGAAGTGTCAGCTTACTGCCGCTGGACCGCACCGTCCCTTGTTGTCCAACCATTGTTCCAATTTTCACAAGAAATGAACTTTTTTTTTTCTCCATAGCTGCCAGGCCAAATCAACGGTGAGCCCGGCAAATGAGGGGAAAATCAACCGTATTGATTATCCTTTTGCTACGGTGTAGTGCTGACATTAGGATACAGAGGGGAAGGAGCCAGAAAGACCCTGGCGTGTGCAGGGACTTCATTTTTAATTTCCACAAAATCGGTTTTTGACATTAAAGCGGAGACGTTGCTGATTTTCGAGGGGGGAAAAACATGGCTGAAATTCCTATATTAAATATCCAAACGTGTAAAGCAAGAACTTCTCGGTTTGCCATGAACGCCGGTCTGAAAATGTGATATAATTGTCATTCGAGCTGCAGAGAAGTTCAGTTTCAAAATAAACTGGCAACGAAACAGGGTTGAAAAGAAGCTCTTTTTGAATCAATTTATTGGCTTTTTTGGGGGAGAGAGGGGAAAAAAACTAATTTGCATTGGAGCTTCCTTATGTGTTTTAGATTGGAGACAGAGCCACAGAACCAGAAGAGAAGGGGGAGAGGGGGATGAGAGAGAAGACTTCACCCAAAGACGGAAAAAAAAATGAAATAAAAAAAATATTTAAAAAAAAAGACATTGTTCAAACGCACCAATGCAGCATTTGCGGAGGCTTTGAGGAGCGGTTCACAAAAAGAGCCTTAAAAGCTTGAGGTTTCTTTCAGAGGGAGAACTGGCGCGCAGAGACGGCGGGAGGATGCAGCCAACGTACACCGTCTGCTTCGCGCACAAAATGAGAGCATGCGCGCTTGCACACACACACACACACACACACACAAACATACACTCGCATGAAATGGTCAGGCGAGCACAACAAAGGGGGGAATGTGGATTGTTCATGAGTCCAAGATATAACAGCTGGATTAGAATACAATAACTACCCACACACACACACAGCCTGGCCCGGTGAGACGCATTTATATTTTCTTTGTTTTTATCTTTTGTTTGTTTTTTGTTTTTTTTACGTGCTTTATTGTTCTCCTTTCAGCTGCAGTGCCACATTAACACCAGCGGCCGCCGGGCGCGCTGTTTGTTAAGATTTTTACCGAACCCCATCTTGGGGGAGCGGTTCAAAAGAGGAGCCCGGGGAAAGACGTGTACTGTGTGTGTGTGTGTGTGTGTGTGTGTGTGTGTGTGTGTGTGTGTGTGTGTGTGTGTGTGTGTGTGTGTGTGTGTGTGTGTGTGTGAAGAAAGAACACAGCAATCGCCCACCAACACCAGCGGCCCTGATCGGATTATCCACTGTTTGGTGCAATTGCGAGCCCGTCTGAGTCAAAGAAGTTGGCTTTTGTTGTTGAAGGGCGCCTGGATGGAAAGCGGGTTGACCACCTGGTGAATGAGAGGCGACCGCCCGCAGCAGGCCGGCAGCTTGGCTTCGCCCTCCCACCCTGACAGCGCCGCTTCCTCCGGGGGAAGCGGCGGGGCCGGTCGCGGTCCCTCGGCTGGAGCTGACCGAACCGTCCAGCTGTTTAACACATATCCATTCTCTGACATGTGCCTGTGTTAGTGCAGCAGGTTAACTTCGGATAAGCTATTCATTCCACTTGATGTTCATGAAATTAAATTTCTTGAAACCCCACACGACATGAACTCAACTGGAATTTGATTACGGGGCCGCATTCGTACATCAAGGCCCCTAATATCCCCACCGAGAGACATTTATAACAGTTATTAAATATTCTTGGGACATTCTATTAAGAGATCAAGTGTCCGAAACGTTAATAAAATGCGACTAAAATCATTTACGTCCACCCGGCAGAGCTGATTTATTTGTGCAAATGTCAGGTGTTGTGTTTTTTTTTGTTTTTTTTTTCTGCCACACAGCAGTTTTGTGTGTATACCCTTAAGTATGTGCATACTTACACTTTACTTCCTCAAGGAGTGTGTGAGGTTTAGTGGAATGGACAAACCCGCCTGCGCCGCTCGCTGACACTACGACTGCTCTGCATCAGGAGAGGTTGTCTGAAGGTAGAGGACGGATTAGAGTACTTCAAAGCGACGCTCACTTCTAAGCTGTCTGATGCAAAATCCGCTTTGTGCGAATGGACAGCCAGCACTCCAAAAAAAAAAAAAAAAAATCTGAGCCCAAAGCCGAGGACAATTCGAGTGCACCCTCAATGGACTGAAATGACTTGAAACAGACTTGCAATGAGCACAACTACTGAAATAGCCACACAGGGATGTCAGGGGATTCGCAGTCACACCTTAACTTCTGATAGACACATTCAAAAACAGCATATAATCATTATCACACACAATATATATATATATATATAGATATATATAGAAATATATATATATACACAGCGGGTCCTCAACTTATGTCAGAGTTGTGTTCCTACAGCACAACATAGCACGATTTTCACCGTAATTCCAAACAACGCACAAAAAAACATGCGAAAACTAAAGTACAACCGGCAAATGTAAACAAAGGCGTCTTCCTCATGTAGCCCCACGTGGCGACGCATTCGTCCGCTCCAGTCGCCGGCTAGTTCCCACAAGAAATTTATTTGGACGCCGCAAACGTCGGAATGACGGAGCAAGACTTTCTTAATAAAATGATGGGAGATGGCGACGTAAACACGAAACACCGCAGGTTGAGGACGCCGTAAACCAAGGACTTCTTGTATATAGTTAGCAGTGATTGGAGCCCTTATCTGGCCCTTATCTCCATATGGCATAGGCTCCATCAACCTTGGCGAGCCCGACTGCAGAACAAGCGTAATAGATAATGAATAAACGTTTACATACAGAAGTGTGCGATGAAAGAGCCTCCTGTTTGCATTTGCTATACAAAGTTGACCACGCTAAAATCCATACATGTACACATCTAAGGTGCAACTGGATTTCTGTGTGATATGAAGGGCGGGAAGGGGTGGGAGAGAAATGGAACAGAGGTGGTCAGACAACAGCAGACGGCAGGACTGCTCCAGCCGCCCCTAAATCACCGGGAAACTAGATTGCTGCCGTGATGGATGCCCGTGGCACATCTCGGATCAGGGGGAAAAAAAAACTGCAATCCGCAATGTTTCGAAACGGACAAACTAAGCCGGGTCGTAAATTCCCCGCTCGCGCACGACATGAGAAATAAGCCGATGCATTCGTGTAAATGGCCAGGAACACAAAAGCACAAGCGGCTTCGGAAGCGGTCGTCCTGCTCGCCGTATTTATGTGCGTCGGGTTGCTGCGGTCAGTTGAATACATTGGTCAGCTGCGAAGGCGGAGGGGTTTTTCTGTTACCTCGGTGCTGAGACCAGCCTCTTTAGCCGTTTCAGAAAGTATGTTTCAATGTCAAAGAAATTCCGATTGATTCAACGGAATTTTTCTGACCAATGTTTTCAGAAGTTCAGCTCTAAAATGCAATACTCGGGGTGAGCGGTTAGCTGCGTTTCTCATGTTAAGGGTGGAACATTGATTTTCTGTCCGGTCTGGACTTCACACGTAAGGTTTTTTGCTCAAAAGAAAGAAAAGAATCACATTTACTGGCCATATAATATCAGCGAATACCTTACAGGGCACCCTTTTCCAGGATGCATGATGAAATCTGTTTACTCCTGATTCGCTACCAGGCAAACCGAGCCCTGGGTGCACTGTGACAGCAGGATGATTTAATATTCCATAAGCATCTATTACTCAGGTCTGGAAAGGCCTGCAAACTGGCAAGCCTTGTTTTGGGTTGTTTGTTTTTGTTTTGTTTTTTGTTTTTTTTCTCGCTACATCCTTTCTGACAACTCCCTTCATGTGGAGAACGACGGAATGTGACCTTAAACACGGCGTCAGCTGTTACTTGCTGTTAAAGACGAAGCACGTACACGCTGGATGTTGACCAGGTCCTTGGAAATCTGTCTATTGCATACGGATTCCATATGGGAGAATACTTGATGTCCATTCTGGGTGCATGTTGTGTTTATCCAAACAGATTAGATTTCTGCCAGCTCCTCTCCTCTTGTTCCACGCTCTGCTTTTTTGGCTGCAATAACTGGAAAGTTCTTTGTGCAGTAAACTATCCCATCCGGCTCAGGAAAGCTCCCATAATTACTGTAAAGCCACAACAAAAAAGCTTCTCCACTGCAGCAGAAAATGATTCTTTCAGGCTGCACTGAAAGTGAATCACCCTTTAGAAGTGAACCCTGAAAACCTATTTCGGTGCTGAATAGACACATGAAATTAAACTTTTTAAAAGCAGCGGCAATTAAAACTACATTTAGATTTTTACTGCCCTGTTTTTTATTTTTTTTAGTAAAGAATGATGCCAAGACTCTCCGACTATTCATCGGATTACGGCTAAAATACGGCTAATCGGGAAACGGACAATTATCACTCCTCTTATTCAAAAACTCAGCTTTTTCAGGTTATTTTTTAGATAAAGTAAATAAATAAAAAAAAAAAAGGCCTAATGTGTGACTTCAAGCAAAATAAGAGGCCAGTCGGGCCTCATTCAGGGATGAAGCCTGATAGCGATGAACCACCATTGAGCGGAAGATTTTTTCCATTAGGAAGTGTGAGTGTGTTTGTTAAGGAGGAAAATCAACAATGTTTGCAAAAAAAAAAAAAAATGTGTTTCTTCATGAATAAATCAAGGAAATAGGAAAGCACAAAGAAATTCAACATGAATGTTAAGCGGACTCAACAACAAGAATGAGGACCAACTCTAATTTAATACTCCGAACCTCCTCGGCCTCATCTCGCAGAAAGGTGTTGAAACGTTCATCGCTTGAACATTAAATGAAACGCAGGTATCGTCGTGTCACGCCCCAAACATGCACACAACCACGGAAATTTGGCCGGCGGTTTCTTACTGAACCTTTGTAATCAACGGGAACAGCGAGCACACATCACCGGAGGGGGCCAACGGGATGAGACCGCCCCTCGTGAAGGGCCCGAAGGGAGAAACTGAGATTAACCCCACAGAGGTTCTGGTAGAGCAGCACCGTTACATATGGCTTCATTTAAATATGTAACAAGCGGGGTTACTGTAAGTTCTCCCTGTGCATACATTTGTGGTGGCACATATATTCAACTATTTTTTAATTGCCATGCATTTCTGCATATTTATATTTGTCATGATAAAACTCACCAGTAACCAAATTCTACAGCTTTTCTTTGTATTGCCTACTTTCTGACTGACCCTAAATATCTTAGCGTAAAAAAAAGGCGACCATCAGATGGGAAACATTTAGGAATTCATTATCAAGACCTAGTTAAGACTGAGGAGTATATTTCCTAGGTTGGGAAGGAGTATGGTAATTTAAATATACACATTTAGTTTATTTGGTATTAAATGTAGGCCTACTCCCACATGAAGCAATACAGTAAAAATGATTATGAATCATTTAATTGTCTTTTCCCCCTTAGTTCCCCTTTTGTAGAAAGACCTCTTTACTTAGGAAAAATTGAATCCGATTCTCCTTCAGTTTCACATCTTATATCTTCATCGACCAACAACCCTCTCCCGGAAAAATAGTTGTTTTAAATATATGATGTATATCACAGGTCCTACTGTCTGTTTGTGAGAGTGGAAACGGAAAATCAGTGTACCTTCGTCTTTAGCGACCGTCTCAGACGTTTACGGCCCGGTCGAAGTTACATTTGCAGGTGGAGACGCGGCAGGAGCCATCGTTACAGGTGGAAAGCCACACACGGAGACCCCTGGAGCTCAGACAAAGGTCCCGTCCCCCAACCGAGCTGCGTCAGGTCGGCGTCACTGGTGTCTTTTCTGGTTCGGGCCGGATCCTGGGAGGCCGGTGGCGTCTGCAGGCCGAGGGCGACACATCACACGTAAAAACGGAGGCTTTGGAAAGGCTCTGACCATACGATACAAATGACAAAAGCCAAATTCTGTTCTCTAAAATAACAACTCAACATCCGATCTAAGTAAGCCAGCTGTTCATTTTTTATCACTTCAAGTCACAGCTGAAAAAGAACTCTGGGCGTGGTGTCCTATTTTTTTTAATGGTATCAGGCTGCAGAATGAAGGCATCTGCAGGATACGTTCATGTTTGGGGAGATGCAATGCGATGGAGACGAGGTGTACCAAACGTACCTCACCTGTCCCGGAACAGGCGAGGGTTACACCACAAGGATGTCCTCATCAGCACTCCGGACATGACCTTAGTGAAAACAAGAGAAGGACAAGAAATATATAAAAGAAAAACAGGCAAACACTGTACACTGTGGCCACATAGTGGTTTTTGGGCAAATGGATAGTCAAGTCCTCCTGCTCCGTGTGCATGGAGCACTGATTCTCACAGCCATAAAGCCACCCCAGTGCAGAAGTTAAAAACCATTATAACATGTTGGTCAAAAATGAAAGAGATTCGATCACAGATGTTTGAGACCGACAGAAACGGCCCGAGAGAGCAGAACAGCATAGTATGACTCAGGGAGCGAGCTGGGGCGACCACATTGTGATTTCCAAAAAGGGACACTCGGGATATTTAAATCATGCCCAGTTTACTCAAAGATGCCTTACAAGTTAAACATTTTGGAGGTCTGCCTCCCCTACGTGGGTGAAAAAAATTGAGGGAGTGGATATTCAACATGCATTATTATTTTTATAAAAAAATCTTTCTTCAAGTCTTCAAGCCTTAAAATACCAAAAAAAAATCCAAAATACACTCTCTCCTGAATAAAAAGGATAGAAATAATGCCTCTTAACAAAATAGCCCTTTTCTCAAGTTGACCTGAGATCAAATCAGAATGACAATTGGTGCCTCCATTTAGATTTTTTTTTAGAAAAATGCATCTTCCGATCATTTGTACAGACATGTCCGGCACTTATTTAATCAACAAATAAATATGAAAGTTTCTGAAATTGTGTTGCTCTAATAGAATTGCCATTACGGTAGCTGCACTGTCACGTGTACCATAGTATTCTGTGCAAGGCGCAGGACAATTTGAGTACTGTGAGAAACAATGGAAAAATGGAGCATCAAAACCCGGGCAGGAGGTGAAAAGAGGACATGCCGGAGCAAAAGAGGCTGTTTGGTCACCCTAGACTAAGCTAACGGATCAATAACAATGTTGTAATTTGTTGTTTTTATTTTCTTCTTCTTTCCTGTGTTGAAATCGAACCGAAGACATTGCGGCGACTTAAGTCTGCCTCTCGAAAACTGGCAGGAAAACCCGAAAAGTAAATCTTCACCACTATATGGTCGCAAGAAGATAAATCAAACCCCGCCTTTGGTGCATCGCTTTTGTGTTTTCTTTTCTATCCTCAGCTGTATTATAATTTGCTTGGTCATCAAAAATGCACACATACTGTAAACTCGCCGATTCGGCCTCGGCGGCTGAAATTCCTTCATAAATTCCATCTTAAACGCCACATGTCACGTTGATGACCACTTATGGAAGCATGATTATTCTAAACGTGATCTTAAATGGTTGCAGATGTCACTTTGCATGATATAGATCGGCGGCGCGGCTCTGTCCCCCGGCGTTGCTACCAGCAGGTAAGCAGCACCAAGGCTTCCCAGATTTAGAGCCCGCATGGCTGCACTGATTGGGTGCGACTCCTCGGGTCAGGGGCCAAGTTGGGGTCAACAGAGGGTTGAGTGTGTTGTCCAATAAAACAGCGGGACCTCAAGACTGGATCCGGCCAGTATCCTGGCAACGGGGACCAAACCCCCGCCCCGAAACCATGCGAGCACCGGTCTGGTGTCGATTGAGACGGCGGGGCTCCATTCTCTTTTCATCAGCTGCTATTCATCTGTTCATATAACTCGGCCCAGTTGAATTAACGTGAACAATGGGAACAGGGGGTCGCTAAAGCTTTCGTATTGTCCTCACAAAGAGCAATTAAAAAGAATGTTCAGTTCGCTCTGTACGTGGGTACAAACAATCTTAATAACATTTAACATTTACTTCGATTCGTACTCCCGCTCGGCAAAATCGGAATACGCGGCGCCGATGTGAGGTTTACTCGACCGTGTGCCGTTACGTCACCCAAATCAAGTATGTGACACTTTCCGGGCACGCGAGAGTGCAATGCATTATCTGTACTCAACTGGAATATCACAGAAATTGTTGGAACATGAAAAAAATGAAAATTGAATTGCATTTAAAGAAAGGAGTTAGGTAAAGCTTGGACGTGGAACTGAAGAAGCCTCTTGGATAAAAGGCGAAGTGTCTTCGAGAAACGAAAAATGTCCGTTTGCCATGATAAAATTTGACAAGGATATGGAAGTGATAACATAGAGCCATGTATATTTTCTTATTCTTATGTTTTTTTTTTTTCCCCTTGAGCAGCACTAGCTCTACGTTTGTACAGTGTGTGATTGACACATATATGTAGCCGGTCCAAGGGTACGTCAGCTGTCACATCTTATGACGGGAAAAAAAAAAACATAATCCAATTAGCAGCTCTCGCTTGTGTGAGAATGCGTTCCGGTATGTCAGCTCCCAAATGAATCCACTGGATGTTACTGAATTTAATTTCATATATATATACATTTTTTTGTTGATTTGTTTTTAGTGGGTTTTGGGCCTGTTTTTAGCAAAAAAAGGCCCAAATTATGAAAATGCTCCATCGATGCATTTGTTTCTTTTAATAATACTTTATCACATGTTATATTAGGTCATGTTGATGTGTGTACAGTAAATATCAATGCAAAGTCAATGGCAAAAGTGGACAGAAAGGGGAGAGGAGTCAGCAATGTCGGGATAACAAAATGAGATCTTGAATGAATTCAATAAAACTGTGTACGATGTAACAAGAAACCCCAGAAAAATCCATAACAACCACCCCCTCTGATAAAGATGTCCGCTCGCTGCTCAGTGGGACTCTGGGAGATCTATTAAGTCCCTTTCTTTTTCCCCGACTAATTACAAAATAGTGTAATTAATAAATAGGGGCTATTACAGACAACCGTGCAAAGTTATCTTGCAAATTTGAACGAAACAGTCATCTGTGTCACGCGACTGCGGGGACAGCGTGGCAAACAAAACAAGCGGCATTTCGTTTGTTTCAATGACAATTGAAAACCATCTCAAACAGAGGGTTATCACTAAAAACAAACGTCTAATTGCTAATCTTATCGAACAATTCCGAGTTAATAATTTAGAATAGTGTATTTTCGGTGTGAGTGTAGTTTTTTTTTTTTTTCTCCGCACTCTGCATTATTGAATTGCGCATTACATCAAGTCGCCGTCGTCCTTCACGTCGGTACGAGGTGTAACTGAAACCCAGAGCCAAATTCCTCGCATGGCGGACATACTGGGCCAATAAAGTTGTTACTGATTTATGCACACGCTGAGACAAACGTCTGAGGGCCGGCGGTCACACAGGGTCTGTATTGTCAGTGCGGTGACTGAGGACGTTTCCTCCTCACAAAACAATACGCCCAAAGGCTGCGCCGATCTGAGATGATATCAGTTTCTCCAAAATTGGCAGGAGACACAGAAAGGCCGTCCCCGGGTTTTTGCTCTTAGTTGGAGGATTTGCTCTCCGGCTGTATGTCTTCCCTATCTTGTCATTTTAAATCCTCATTTGATGGTAAAGACCTTAAATGTCAAGAAATGACGTGCAACAACAGCCGACCGTCAGACTTGTCATTCCGATCTACTGAGTGCTGTGTAACATGACGAGTTGCACGGGAAAGGGTCCCATTTCAATAAATAAATAAAAAGAGATTATCTTAACATCGTTGCAAAATAATCGAAATTTATCATAAAATCCGCAGGAAATTAATCAAGAATTAGCTGGGAGTGCAATAGATTTCACTAAGCGTTTCACAAGCACTTAAATAAGCATTTAGTATCTGCAGCATAATTCTCCTCTCCCACATAAAACAATCGAAGAGCACGTTTATTAATATTCTTTCTATTATTCCTTCTACAAAAATTCTCATTACACAAGCATGGACGAGTATTTTCTCCTGTTCTGTCATCCGTTGCGAAACACACAATGTTTCTGCCCACCCCTTGCAGGATCTCTCCCAAAATCCCAGCAAAGGACACCTGAGATGGGCCAGTTCGCCGTCCTGCATGCTCTGACTATGCTGTGTGTGTACGTGTGTGTGTGTGTGTGTGTGTGTGTGTGTGTGTGTGTGTGTGTGTGTGTGTGTGCATGTGTTTGCCTCTGAAGAAGTCATTGCATCTGCCCTCAGACTAATTTATTCTTTGGTATTCCCAATATTTGCTCTCCCTGTATCTGATAATGGTGACTATGTTCTTGTAGTCTTCCCCAGATTGCTGAGAAGGGTTTGCGACTGACTGCATGTGATAGTGTGTGTGTGTGTGCGTGTGTGAGTGTGCACGCGCATCCATGTAAGCCCCAGTAATTGGGCCAGCTCCGCTCTCCCTCTGAGCCCCCGGAGGTGGCAGAATTGAACATGCCTTTGCACCGCTCTCCTCGCTCTTTTTATTCGATCCATCAGCCACCTCCTCGCCTCTATGCAAGTGCTTGCACCTGTGTGTGTGTGTGTGTGTGTGTGTGTGTGTGTGTGTGTGTGTAGTGTTTGCATTTCCTCGCACATGCATGTCGGAGCGTGTGGCAGAGAGTTGGTCCGTGCCCGGCGTGCCCTCATGCACGGTGTGTGTGTGGGCTTGTATTTGTGTGTGTCTCATAATGAAGCCATATGGCCTGTCTGTTAGTATGCAGGCTGCCAGCTCTGGGAGCTGTGACGCTGGCAAAGAGCGCAGAGATGAGACGTGAATGGCATACTTCTTTCTTCTCCTCTTCTCTCCTTTCTTTCCTTGTCCTCACCCCTCATCTTGTCTCTTCCTCTCCCGTGTCAATTATATTCTGCTCCTCCTCTCTCCTCCTGTTCTCTCCTGCCCATTTATCCGTCGTCTCCTCGCTTCCCGTGTCTCGTACTTTCTTCTCCTCTCCCCGTATGTACTTTCTTTTCAACCCTGCCCATCTGTGCCCTTCTTTTCCTCTCCTCTTCTCCATTAGCGCTCCATTATTTTCACTTTTCGTCGCCGTCCTCGCAAAAGGATTAACTGGTGTGAAACGATCCATTTCCACATTTTCGTGTGAAGCCCAGAGCAGAGACTGTGGCCTGACCTAAATTTACATGTTAGGGAGGGAATCTAGATGACAGCACACGGAGGAGGGAGAGGGAGGAAGAACCGGGGATGAGGAGGGGGCTTCGGGGGCTTCTTTGGACAACGAGAACCGAAAATCGATGTTTGTCGGGCTTAATCACTTAAAATAACTGAAAACTGCCGCGTGTCGTAATTATGGGCGGGATTATATACAACCCGAAAATAACAATTAAACACTACTAGGATGGATTTAGTTATTAGTCAGTAGTAGCGTTTATTTGTAGACGTGGAAAGGATAGACAGTTACGTTTGCTTTAGTTTAATTCGTTTATTTTAGCCTTTAAACTTGTAGGATTGTATAAATACAGAAATAAACCTCAGATTTAAAGAAGATAAACAAGAAGCAAGAAACAGTCATTCGGATAAAAATCTGAAAAATAGAACAAGAAAATAAGATATCAATTTGTGGGGAAAAAATAAAACCGCAAATTGCTTTCACTTAAATTGGTTAGTTTTTATTATAAAATCCATCTTGAATAATGCCTTCAGAAAAAAAAAAAAAATTTCCCCAAGTGTGTGAAGTGTGAACATATTACTGGGTTCCTTTCTAGTTACTGAAAGGAAATTCAAACACCTCCACTTAAAACTGAAACTTAAATGAAGACCTATAAATATTGCTTATTTATTCTTAACCTTTTCCTTTTGTTTTTTTGTTTTTTTTTTTATTATTCTACCGGCCTGCATCTGCGGTGATGTGGAGCACCGATTTTAAGGAAAAGGACCATCAAACTTGGTTAGTTTGAGACACTTGACGTCTCCATGTCAGCCCGTCCTGCAGGTGGAGACATGAAAATGATTACAATAATAATGCTGAAAAAATTTATATGACATAGTAAAATAGACAAATCAAAAATATATGCTGTGCAAAAGGCAAACATAATTTCTGATTATTTTGTCAGAACTTCACCAGGTGTGATTTGATTTTAAAAATTTGTGGCACTTTAATCCGTTTTTTGTTTTTTTCCAACGGTGAGCAGTTCTTAAAAATAATGGGGAAATATGAAAAGGCAAAAAAAAAAAAAGATTAAGACTATCAGAAGACAGAAAAATACAAACTTTCAATATGAAACTCTTGGGTTTTGTTGTGCACTGCTTTAAAATATTTTTAAAACATGTTTTCAACACAGACAGAAATCATATTTTAACCAAAGATGGTGAAAGACATCTTAGGACTGCACTCCTCATTCGATGCATTCATAGCGTACTTAACTAAACCTATATTTTCCATAATTTGCAGATAAATTCACCATATGTTTAAAAATAAATTTGAATACGTTTTTTTTTTTTTTTTTTTAAATCAATTTAATTCGACAAAAAAAATTACAACCAATTCTTCACAAAGGTTCTTTATACTATTTTATTAGTGGAATCCTATCAAAGTTATTATTTAAAAAACTCTACATAGGATCAGAGGTAAAAATATAACAACATTTTTTATGTATAATTTCAAGAGTTTATAGTTTGTTTGTTTTTCAATTTTTACTTTCTTTTCAACAGTCCAAGGGGGGAATAATTTAGATGAGGAATATTATCAAGGAAGTCTCTCTTATTCCTTAATCCATCCATCCAAGCTCTCCGCCGTTCTCTATTTTTGTCTGCCATGTTTCCTCTGCAGGGAGCGGTGGGAGGCAGACTCCTTCCGCATGCATGGGTGTGAGGGAAAGATTGAATACCCCCCTCACTCGGCGAGACACACACACACTCGGACGGCTCGGTTTTGTGTGTGTTTGTGTGAAAAACACTCACGCAACAGCGAGAAACAGTTCCAGGGACTTTTCTGTGAGGAGAGAGTGCCTTCTACTATGTGCTAATATGACAAAGTGACTGCGTATTAATGCACGCGTTTTTTTTTTCCCCCCTCCTCTTGCAAGGTGGCACGAGTTAGGCCTGTTTGCCAGCGTTCCCGTATGTGGGATAGCAGCAGCTTGCGTGATCAGGACAAAGCAAGAGAGCATGACAGAAAATCCCTCAATACCCGGCCTTTAAAAAATGCAGGAGGCCAACGCACGCAGAAGCAAGTAAGGTAAATGTATAAATTATGGACCAAAAAAGTCTCCTTCAAAAAGAAGGAGAGATCCCCCACATGAGGCAGCAAACTTTATTGCATGTGAGGAGAGTCGCCGCAGCTGCCGGCCGCTTGCTAGAGCAGCCTCTTGACTTCTTGCCAAATAATGAGCCTGCGCCTAATAAGTGGACCGTGTAAAGCTCTGCCGGTGAGAGGGAAAAAAAAAAAGAGGGGGAAAAAAAATAAAATAAAAAGGCACCGAGCTGAAATCGCACTGGCCAACAAATATCTGTCAAGATAGAAAAACAGCTATTTCAATTTTATATTCTGTCAAATGACATAAAGCTCAAATTTGGAGCATGTTCACGCATTGTGTTGCTCTGAAATTGATTTTACATTCAGAACGGACAGCGGTCGTAAAAATATATTTTACACAATATTAAAACAACCTTGATTTACTGTTTTCATTTATATTCTAAAAGCACGTCTCTATTATGTGCTTCGAGTCGATTCAATTTCACTGTCATTATTATTATTATTATGATGATCATTGTTAATATTATCATCCAATAAATATTATGAAATCCTCTGTATTTGTGCAGAAGTGTCAGAGCACTGAGTGAACGTTTGGCCCTGAACTACTCATCTGCCTAATTACATAAACAAATGGAAATTGTGTTGTTTTACATTACAAACACTTGGTTCTTGAGCGTGTTTATTCTCATGTAAATATATTCTGTTATACAAAAATAAGCATAAAAGGTATGCTCACGCTTCTTTATATTAAGTAACGGCTAGCAGTACGTTGCGATGTAATTAAGAAAAAGGCAGATTTTCTGACACTGGAGTGCATTCTCAGAACCTCCACAAATAAATATAGATATTTATATTTCCTTACCTGTTCCTGTATGAAGTGTGAAAAATGTATTTTAAAAATTTTATGTTTAAGCCCATTTTCAGGGAGGATGTCGATGGTAATCAATTGTAAATCGCTTCATATCTATCTTTTTCAACATTACTTTATTCTTTATTTAATTTAATTTAAAAAGGACATTGAACATTTTAATATTCCCAATTTTAACACAATGCCATCTTTTAACATGAACCTGCAACATTTTATTTAAACAACCCTGTCTTTTCGACAGCAGTTTGAATGTGTTCATAAATTCTGCGACTATAAAAAGGAGCCTGCTCTGAGGTCACCTCACAGAAACACATGACCAAGTTCATGTCAGACTACCAAATGATGCAGCTGCTTTCCTTTTAAGCACTCTGCAGCGGCGCGTTCTTCTGTGGAAATGTGCTGCAGGCGCATGTGTTTGTGTGCATGATGCGAATGTGCATTTTACAACCTGGAGTACTCTTTAAATTGTGCATCGGTACTGAGCGGGACCAGTCGGTGCACAAGTCGGCCATGGCCGGATTATCACGGGGATTTTAAGATCCCCCGTTGTTGCGCAGGCAGCGGGTTCTCATTTGAGCTACTGCATCGCAAATGCTGGTCAAGCAAGCTAAACTTTCACTGGTGTGTCTTGCTGAAGAATAACAAGCATCTTAGATAATGCAATGCTAAAAATTCCAGAAAAAACACCTCTGAATAAATATTCTAAATCTATATCATATATAGCACATATTAAATTAGCAAAGCAATGTCAAAACAGGCAATGTGCATGAATAAAACACCGGGGTAGGTGTATAGACATACACTGTTACGTCATCCACATAATGGAGTCGACATTAGACGTACTTGTCTTCTATTGCAGCTCCAGAAGGAGTAGAAGATCTCAACCGGGCCAGGGTGTGCCGATTTCACACACAATGGCTGGAAGCAGGAGACACGAGATATAGACACACAAAGAAATCTATCTTGTGTTTGGGTTAAATACGGCACGGCGGCTCTTCTCTTACCTTTATATTTACGGGTGCAAGTTACAAAAATATTTGTTTGATATACGAAAGTCATTGAATTATTAAAGAATTATTTAATAATGCAAAGAAGCGAAGGGGGGAAAAAAAAAACTCAAAACCACGGCGGTGAAAAACTGCACGCCCTGTCTGCCTGGAAGCTCTTGCCACAGATACACAACTCGCCATATGTATCTAATTGGCAGGCGAACCAAGTCTTCCCAGACACATAACTTTCATCTGCACTTTTTGAACTTACATAATCCTGTCTGGGCGTAAATATTCCCTTTCTTGGGAAAGGAGAGCGAGGGAGAGAGAAAGCAAATTTGCCCGTTTTCACTTCCCCGCGTGCACTAAAAACCCAACATTATTCTGCAAGACCAACCTAAACGTGTTGGATGTGTTTTAATGTGTGTGTCTGCGATCATGGAGGCAGCCTGACAATATTGGTTAGACATGCACAAGCACTATCGTTAAAAAACAGCTGTGCTCGAAAAAAAAATGAATCTAAAGCTGCCATGATATAACACACACATACACACACACACACACACACAGATCTGTTTAGGTGAGTCACCACTTCTTAAAGCAGCAGTGGGTGGCTATGGCAGCAGCTTTAAATAGACAGCGTACAGAGCACTGTCTATCTTTGGCGTAACAGAATCTAACAGAGAGAGCGAGGAGCAGAAAAAGACGGAGAACACAGTGGAAGGAGAGAGAAGCCGAGAGTTTATTCGAGTTGTGCTGAGTGTGTCGTGCTGAGCTGGAGGGCTACGAATCATCTCACATCCGTCATGGAGGCTGGTTGTGGGGTCAAATGCAGTACTGTGGCGAATGGCCCTGTTATCACACGGCTTTAGATTCACTGCAGTGCCTTTTGTCAAAGGCAGCAAAACAGAGCTGGAAGACAACCAAAAATAGAGACGCCCAATTAGAACTGCTCCCAAAGCTTTGATGAAATTAGCAGTTAAAAGGGGGCTTGCGTAACCCACCCTCTCAGACGACGACAAAATGTGCAGACAGCATATGCAATGCTTGTCCTATTTACTGGAAATGAGTGCCGGGTCAATTTTCTGGTGCTTTAAAAAATTATTACATAAACAAACTAAAGAAGGTAACTTCCTTATTTTCTGAGATACATTTTTGCCCACTATTAAGCCTGGTCCTTTGAGAAATTAGAGGCTGCAGATATGCGTGGTGCTGTGTATCCCCAGCATCAGCAACTTGCCTGCAAGCCTCCGGCAGTACTATCCAAGGAGGGAGCCGCAGAAAAGTGGCTACTTTACATATAACACCTTTCTTAGGGCCTCCTTTAGTCAAATACTACCAGGCACATCTCAACTCGGCCAGGGTTCATCTCTCATTAATTCACATGTTCAGCACAAATACATAAATACAGTGATTTTTCATCATTTAAATTCCTATGATTTTTCAAAATTGTTAAAATGGAGTTTTGATAGTTATATTAAAAATGTAATTGGAAAATGAATATGACTACTGGATAACTGGATATCACATTAATTGACAGATAATTCACAGACCACTCATGAATAATCAAATACGTATTTACTTTTGATTTTTTTTTTATTAAAAAACAGCAAATTAAAAAATCTAATAAATAAATATTCAAAGATTCTGGAGCTAACTAAATCTCCCCCTTTATGGGAAACTGATATATTATGACCATGCTCGCTATTTGTACCCACTGACAAGCATGCAAAACTGAACCTCAGCTTGTACCATTCACTTCATGTGAAACTGTAAAGACATACTGATGAGTGAGCGGGGATGGCAGACCTGCTGCCATGAACTGATTTTATCTTGCCACTTTTGAATGAAACACTAAGAACCATAACGATGATATCTTATTCCTAAACTCATCATCACCATGCATTAGTAGGGATGGTAATAAAGGGAAATACAGCCAGAAAAAGGCCTTCTAATGGGAAATGGAGCTTCTGAGAGAACAAGACAGCAGACTTTGGTAAGGCCATATTTACCGGTTATTAGGCCTCTACATCATATTTTATCTGCGCTGCCAAAATATCTGACAGATCTCTGAAAATAATTCAACTAGCACAACAAATACCAGTGATTCAGGAAGGATTTGACGAGTTAAAATAGTGTGGTTTCAATCAAAATGTGCCCCGCAAAAAATCTGATTTTCCTGTCTTTTGTTGCTGTTTGGAGCCAGATGGACAAATTGTTTCCATCCTTCATTCATTCAGAAGGACTTGAACAGAAATTACACAACTGTCAAAATTCAGATACAATGGTCTTTGTATTTTCAAAAGTTGCCACTTGTGTTGCACATAAACGTTCGGCCCTGATTTAATGTCTTACAAGATAGCGACACCCTTGCCAAAGGATAAAGTATCTGAATGGCTCTCAACACCAGACGTTCTTTTTATACTGAATTTTTGGAACGGCCAGGTTTACTTACAGCAAAGGCAAAAATATACAACTTGCTTTTGGGGAAAAAAAGCACCTCAACTGTTTTTGATCAATTCATCACAATACTCTACATTAATGTACAATATACAACAACTGCATTTCCAACAGACCCCTAAAGCAAACTCAATTATGATAGATAAGTGAGGGAAAATCGAGTCCTACTCTGAAGTGTCAAAGAATGAGTTTTGGGCTGGCAGGAGCTCGAATTCGAGGACCAGCCCAGAAGAAAAAGAAACTTCAGGTAAGTCCCGGTGTGGAAATCAGGTCGGAGGTAAGTAAATTCCGAGGACAAGAAGAAACTCATCATTACCGTGACAGCATGGTCATAGATTAAGTGGGCCACCTGCCATGCCGGCCATTAATGTCCTCATCAGGAGCTATTAAGGGTTTAATATCTTGACCTAGAATACAAACCAACCAACCAGCCCTTCCATCGCCACACAGCCCGGCTGCTTTCAGTTACAAAGTCCCGTAAGTATAGAACACTTGCCAAAAAGCCATCATGTCATTTTTCTCCTCACCACATAGGAAGTACAAACAAAACGGAATATCGCCGCGCCAGTCAAAACACTGGCAGGGAGTCGGCCGGGCAGCTGCCAAACTCATACAAGCACACCTGTCACAGGGGCAGGTGACTTGGAAACCCACGGAGGCGTTAAGCACATAAAACAGCCCATAACAAAACAAATGTGGGTTGTTTAAAAATCCTCAACTAATTTAGCTAGAATTTGAGTCAGCATATTTTTGTCGGTGACTATCATTCACTATGGTACAACTTTAAAATAAAGTAAATGCTTGCTTATTGATTTATTAATAATTCATTGATAATTCATTCTGAGTGCGCGCAGCCCCTAAGAAAGTATTCTACAGCTCTTTGTTCATGTCAGATCTAATCACAGATGCGGGCCCGTTTTAATGAAAATCAGTCCCGAAAAACATCATGAGCTTTTTATGCAATTCAGATGTTATGCGAAAAATCACGCGAGCTTCCTTTCAGAGAAAGCCAAACCTTTGCGATCGCGATCTGGACATAAATTGAAAGAGTTCATCGGTCGATGAAAAACAGCTTATGCGGAGAGAGCGAACGAGACAGGCACCAAAAACTTAAGTTTGAAGGAGGCAATAATCTTAATGGAGTAAAAGAGGCTAATAGTGTTGAGCCAATATACTGTTCTTAGCCTTAATTTCCCCCGCCGCCAAAAAGGACTGGACAGGCCCAGACAGAAGCCAGAGGCAAAGTGAGAAAGAGAAATAGAGGGTGGGAAAGAGCGAGAGAGAGAGAGAGAGAGAGAGAGAGAGGACTATGGCAATTAATGAGTTTAGGCTTTGGGGCAGCTCCCCTCCCGCTCCCAGCAGACCGGGACATGGGGACGGAGAGAGATAGGCTGGCGACTGTTGAAAGCTTCCCCCTCACTCTCACTAAGTAGTTTGATGGAGGCAGAGGGGGTCTGGTGAGTAGCGGGTGGGGGGTGGAGCGCCACAGAGCTTGCCTAATCAGAGAAGACAGTTCCTGCTTATTATAGAACCCAGCAAGGATAAAATAATCTGAATCAAGCTGCCAGCGGAGAGCCAGGAGAGAACCACCTACTCTTCAATTAATAAAGTTTTAGAAGCGCTTGACACTGAGGTGGATCAAATAACAGCAGTTTGCGTGCAAATAATTACTCATGCCTGGTGGGAGACCCCCGGACGTAAAGAAGGATTCAACTTTTTTTTTTTTTTTTTGTTTGTTTCATCACATTCCGCACGCACGACGACCCAGTCAAACCCAGACGCCAAGCCATTTAGGACATCCAATAAATAAATGAATCAAGTTCAGCGATCAAGCTGGAGAAGTCGGAGAATATCGAGGCGGGTTGTAGCTTGTTGCAGTTGTGCGTGCTGTGTTTTTGTACAAGAGAAGAAGAAATGCCGTGGATGGAGTCACGGCGGAGAATACGGAATCAGCATGGTTTATGCATTTTTCAGCACAACCTGGGGATGTGGTGGAAATAAAGTTTTAGTCGCGCTCGTGCAAAGCGGTAGTACATTTAACACAAGGTCTCTGCTTGCCACTTTGGCTACGCTTGTAAGCTGTGGAACTCAACAGCAAGTGCCCACTCACAGTTCTCAGAGTTCAGCAACCTTTTATTTTCTTATTGGACTTTTTGTGAAATAGTCATGTGTTTTTCTTGTAGGTGATATCATACCGCCTTTTGGTTTGGTAGCTCATTGAAAGTGGGTCTTAGATGTTCTAATCTCCATGGCTCATCATGAAACTCATAGTTGACAGAAATAAAAAGGGATTCATCATTTGCCTGCAGATTCTGAGCAGGCAGTCACTGATGAGCTCTTCATCCATTTTTGGATTTTTTTTTGGGGTTTAGTAATTGGTTCTGACCACTCAAGTTGGAACATCCGACTATTTCTTCCTGTGGGACAGCATTAGCGAGCCAATATGGCCCAAATGTGAACTGCCAACACACTCCAGCTAAGTGAGCCATTGCCCCACCGACCCACCACAACCATGCACTGCCAACTCACCACCTGTCACAGCTACCCCCTTGAGCGACCACGGTTCATTTCTTTCCATTAGTTTCCATAAGAGTGGCAAGCAAGATGACAAATTCAAGGTTGTTTTTTCTTTGTTTGTTTGTTTGTTTTTTTTTGCTGCTGGGAACTGGTGGGAACTGGTTGCCATCACGGGTGCACCGAAACACCTCGACATACTGTACAACAGAGAGACAGGGACAGCCAAAGAGGAGCTGGCTGGCAGCTCTGAGACAGATGCCAGCCAACCTTCATCTCTTCATAATCACGGCATTATGTGTCTTCCTCCATTAGACAAAAGCATTTTGTTAAAAACAACACTGTGTGGATTGTGTGTGAACCAATGTTGAACAGAAGTCAATGTCAATGCCTTGATTTGGGTCCCCTATAGGACGGTCATGTGGCCATGCCATTAACAAATAGACGATCAACTTTTAAATCAGAATACACATCCCATTTAATGCATATGAATTTACATCTTTTATAAGCTCTAATAGACAGCATATTTATATTCATTTTATAAAATATGCATTCAATTCATCATTTTTGGAAGTAGTAAAGGGTTTGGCACAATCAACATTTGTCTTTACAAGCTGTTATATGTGTTCTATGCATTTTCATTTGAATTTAAATAACCTTTTTTTGAAATCCCGCAAATAAATTGTTCACTTAAAATAGGATTTCTGAAATTGTAGAGGAAAAAAGGCATGCATTTCACACATTCATGCAGCCTAAATTTGTCCATCAACCTGTGCTTAGAGTGAACAAGCCATCTGTGCTCGGTGACCCAGCTGAATGCCTGGTTAGCCCCGAACCATATGCTTGGTCATTGCCCACTATTTTTCCTCATCTGTGTCCAATGACTGGTCCCTCTGCCACAACTCCAACTGCTTGTTTTGAAGTGTGTACAGAATGTCACTAAAAGGCACAACACATTTTTAGTCCGGGAGACTTGCAGCAAAATCAGTGTCTCACTGAACAGTGCTGCAATTCTTAGCCCATAAATGAAGCTGTGGCTTGAAGGACTGCAACACGAGACTGAGAAGAGCTTCCAAAAATTGGGATTATATAAAAATAGGTTTGATTTCAATAGGTAAATGTCCTGTTGTGACAGTGAACACTGCGCCGGGACTTCGAGAAGCTCTAGCAGCAGGCGTCGGTGACCTCCTCCAAGGCTCTCCGTTATGCCACACCTCCTCAGTTGCAGGCGATCGGTCTATTAGCTTGTGCACCACACAAGCATATTGAATGGCCTCTGAGTGCAGTTCACAAAAGCTGAGGTGAATCTGAAGCACAGGGAGTGAACTCTGATTTAAGGTTTCAATAATTAAAATTAAAATCACCTTGTCACATACAAATGTTTATTCCTAATATTTTGATACTCCTTTTCTAGGTACAATCCTTTAAAATATTGACACCAAGGTGACTGCTTGCCAATTTGTCCATTTCATTAGAAATAATTCAAGATGATCAGGCAAATTTGCTTGAGAGTGCAAATTAAACAGTACCAATAAAGAAGATATTTATGTGATAATAAGCAAATGATAATAACAAATATAGACATCCAGAATTTGATGGCTAGATCAGTGACAATAAGACACTCTGAGCCTCATATACTCACTTTATATTTCCATTCAGATGCATAATACTCGTGAGTCTTTGCTTTGGTTTGTGTGAGATCATAGTATCGCAAAAACAGATGAAAATTTTTATGTCAATGATTGATTTCAACTCATACCATTATTGATTACGAAACAGTGGCTTCATTAGCGCGTTAATGAAAAAATATAATGTGATTACAGTGATGCATAACTCTGTAATCATGAGTCTCAATGGTGTTTTAACGCATGTTATCCATTTGATCATTAAATCACTATCGCAGGCAAGAAAGGTTGTCATACATCCACTTGGATTTCCCGGTGTAATAATTAAAGTGAACACACGATATGAATGTACATTGCAATTCCTTATGATGACATGCAAGTCAGCGGGCACTGATGCAAAAAAATACTTTTGAATTCAAACTCCAGAGCATCTCCAGCTGACAGATAGCATGCATCAACATAATGATGAAAAGCCCATTCATACAAACAAACACACACTGGAGCCCACAGGGATGCATGAACACACACTCGCTTTGTGTCATCTGCACTCATCAGTGATTTACCAGTCCGCGATGAGATCCGACAGGGCCACCATGAAAGGATAATGGTCGGACTGACAAGTATGAAAAGTTCAAGAAACAGAAAAATGTTCTGAAAACAGGAAGAAGTCTGTGTGCGCGTATGTATGTGTGTGTCAGTAGACTGAGTCAGACAGACAGAACAGGTTGTTAATTACTGTGATAAAGAGGAATAAGGCTTGTCACATTAGACCCCAGGTGGTGTTGACAATAGAAAGTGATTTACATGAAGGATATAATGTCATGATAAGGCTCATCAGGTACAGAGATAATTATGAGAGACAGAGAAAGAAAGAGAGAGAGAGAGAGAGAGAGAGAGAGAGAGAGAGAGAGAGTCAGTTGATAATGATGGCAACCAATCAGGCTTCTGTCAAGAGTTGTATTAAAACAGCAGAAGAATATCAAAATATCCATAGAGGGACCACTGAATGTGGAAAAACAAAATTAGAAATGAAAGCAGGAATGTATGTTTTTTTTTTGCGTCCAAAAGATAACTATTTTAGGAATAAACGGAGAATAAAACAAAGAAGCAAAAGCAGACCTAGCCACACAAGGGTCCAGAGGCCGCCAGTGGGCTGCAGTGTGAGGTGCACACAGACGGGGCTGCACAGCAAAAAAGCAAAAGGAGGGAGACAAACTCCCTTCACTATTGTAAAATAAAGTACAAGTGCAGTAGAAAAAAAACTAGTACGCTGCAACTCTGTAAATAGCAAACAAGAATCCGTGTTCTCCATTAACACGGCACTCCTCCCTGGTGACGGAACAGTAGCTTTACTCCACTAGCATCCTGTTTGTTCCTTTCTGCATACTCTGCAGCGGGCTAAAACGTGTTGAACACGCTTCGAGGATTACAAGATGCCTCCTCTCTTGTCTTACTATCTCCTGTAGCACTAAAAAGACGTGTAAAAGCGGAACAACAATATACCTGTGTATCTGCAATAGCATAAACTCTGCTAGCACAAGTACAGCACATATAAACAAGGCGCGAGCTAGCATGACGGGAATTAGCATTGAATTACCAGATTACATTAAATACACAACTTAACCAGCCGTAAAAGCTCAGGACAATTTTTTCTTATTCTTCAAGTATATTATATAACATACTCACGTACTGATGATGTCTTAGGCAACAACAGTCCGCGACAAGTTCACGGTCCTTTAGCATCGGACCGCCAAGCAACCGTTTCAGGGTCTAATGCGCATGCGTGGCGTCATGCCCAAAGCCGGAAGAGGAAGTCCGACCCACATTCAGAAGCCATGAGCGTTACATACTCACAGCTAAGACAAGGAGAAAAGCTCTTCTGGTCGATGGAGACTCAAAACAAGATCAATGTCACTCGTGATTTACATGATGGTGAATAAAGATGTAATATATGGTATTGCGTTATGTTGCACCATTTGACTATCCAGAACTTTTAAGTGTGCACCGTCAGCAGTAGTCTGTGACAACTGTAGAGTAAGGTGCACATGCAAAAAGTAATTTGCTGATAATTTAAAATCAACCTCACCAGTAAAGCTTTTTGAATTGAATTAGAAAGGGAGACAGAGAGAGGAGTGTGTTTTTTTTTTTCTAAAAGCCTTATTTCACATGATGGATGTATCAACCTAGAAAGCATCGACCACAGACATTTCCACCTGCTGTAAAACTGCCTATACTGTGTTTCCTGCCTTGACTGATGACTTGGATTCTTTATCTTGCACCCTTGCACTGTGTCTTCATTTGTTGTTTGCTTTTTCTAAATTGTATTTACTGCTTCCCATTGCGTTGTCGCTAAACCCTCCACGCCGATAAAAGTGAGAGAGCAAACTCTTTTATACCCCTAAATTGGGTTAATGTTTCTGTCGGATTAAACATCGTAAAATACTGGATATCTACGAGAATTAGATAAGGGAAAATGAATTGTGAATCATTTCGATTAATTGTTTGAAATTCAATTCATTGTGATTGCTTTTGATACATTTTAAGCCCCTCCAAAATAGAGATAACAGAGACTAAATTATTGGTGAGTACCTAAAAGCAGCCAGACCTATGAGAAATTGTTTTTGTTTGCTGCCCAATGAACGGCAAACATATCTTAATATGTGGAGAAAAGTGAGATTATGACGAGTCGGCGTGCTTTCCTCTTCGCAATGAAAGCGACATGACAAATGAGGCCAAAACAAGATGAGCGACGAGAGTATATTCTAGGATAAGGGGGGAAACGAGGGCCATCGGCACTCATCACATTTTCCTGATTTAAGCGCAATATGTAAAATCCCCTCCTTCCCACGTAAAGGGAGTTTAAAAGTGAGAAAAATCAATTACTCATAGAAATGAGTTTGTATTGGATGCATCGGGTATACCTCTGGTTTTCATGAGATTACAGACTCATGGGTCTGCAGATTGTCGCTAATTTTACTATTCAGTCATTCTGTCCATTCCCCGCTGTGTGACGAATGTCACCAATCCAAAAGTCTGCAGAAATCCGACTGATGTCAAGTATCACAAACAGCAGGAACCATTGAAGACGTGAGCATCCATTTCTGCTCCATCTGCTCCAAAGATGACTATTACTCTGGATGCCCATTCTCTAGTGGTATTTCGGGGTGTTTATAATCAGAACAAAAGAAGATATGACTTCCGAGCCTAAATATGTAGAGTGGAAGCAGCAGTTGCCGTCCTTTGTCTCATATTTCATCACTTCTTGTTTTGCCTCTCTATTGCAGCGGCTGCACCGAATTTTTGAAGAGACAATCTTTCCAGCAGCGAAATACTTCATTAAGCAAAGGATGGGAAGTGATTTGAGAAAAAGAGGAGAAACTGAAAGCTATAACAAAATGAACAAGAGGCAAAATTGGATGATGGGAAAGGAGCTATGTGACAAGAATGAAAATCAATACGCGAGAAGTGGCTAAATATAAGACATACGACTCTTAGTAAAGAACGCAATTTTCTATTTAACACTCGGCTTTGCTGCCAATTTCATTCATTCATACATCCATCCATAGACTCATAGGAGTTGCTGCCGTAAGCAGCCGCTGTTAGTTTCCATTTTGCACAAGAGTATGTTTATTTTTTAAGATTTTCTGATACTTAAAGTATCTATCTACTTAACTGCCTCTACTGCAATCTACACTTTCTGTTGCATAAATTGAAAGGCATATTCCATTCAGGAGTCTCAAATGAATCTTCTATATGTCCTGCACGGGACACCAAATGGCAAAATAATATATGTACCGTATTTTCACGACTATAAGATGCACATAAAAGTCTTAAATTTTCTTCAAAATGTGCCGCGCGCCCCATAGTGCAGTGCGCCCTGTGTGTGTTATTGTTGTAAGGCGGACATAGTAGAGAACACCATGAGAACGTTAAAGGGGCCAGTGTGGGCGCGGATTGGATATAAAAGAACGGGTTTGTGCAGTATGCAGAACATCGTTGTTTTAACAACCCTGAAAACATCGCCGACAAACACATCCAGCCCAGCCACATCACGAACATGGAGAGGTGCCGCTCACTTTCGACATCTCGGTGAGTCACACTTTGGAGAGGAAGGGGACCAGCACGATAGCGATACGCACAATGGGGTTCAAAAAGTCTTCTTGGAGACCACAGTTTCACTCAGACAGCGCCGGGTAAGTTACGCCACAATTTGGATTGTATGAATTGTAGATGCTTGGGCTAACGTGTCTGCTGGCACTGATGTTCGAGCTTTCGCAAAAGCCGGCATCATTACCGAGGAGCCGCACGGCACAGAAAGTGACTCTGACAGTGAAGAAAGTAAACCTTGCATGTTTGATGGAGATTTAGTGCAGCTGTTCAAATCAGAAACAGAGGATGAGGACTTCGATGGGTTTGATTGATGACGACTACCAGTAAAAAAATATGAATACCAAACTCAGTTTTGGTCCCGCTCTATTTTTAAATACGCACACTTGTATGCTTGTGTGTGTTGTTGTTGTAAGGCGGACGAAGTAGAGGACACCATGAGAACGTTAAAGGGGGAAGTGTGGGCGTGGATTGGATATAAAACCCGCGCCCTTTTATCAGGTGGCCTTATGTGTGTGTGAAATACAATAATGGCACACATAACTGAGACTGCGCCTTTTAGTATGGTGCGCCTTATGGTCATGAAAATACGGTATTAAAAGCAATGTATCCACTGGGTAGCAGATGCGACAGGCAGCAGTTTCAAGACCACAATCCTAGAATCCCCAAATCTTCCAGGACCGTTTTCTCCACAAACTCTGTCAAAGCACTTACTGGAGCACTTACACTTATATTCCGGCATATAAACTGCTTCTTTTTTCACACGCTTTGAGAACTGTAGATTTTACAACGATGTGACTGATTTATGGATTTTTATAGGGTAATCACGGTAGCTTCCTTCCGCCAACACCATCACAGTGGACGAATGAAACTGTTTCGGCAAACCCGCTCGCATTTACGATAATTCTTCAGATCAGCCATTTTGCGCTTTTTGTACACATCCCCATCATGAAAACGATGCACACATTTGATGTCTCAAGTTGAAAGCAATCAGTCTGGCTGTCGAAGAAGGAAATAGAGCTGCTGCACATTAGTTTGAAATCCGTTCCTAATAAAAAGCATTTGCATTGTGTACCGGTACTTGTAGATGCTACTGTCATTTATTTCATAAAAAGTTTTCCAAAAAATATTTCCTGTAACATCTTGCTGCGGCTTATAGATAAGAGCGGCTTATTTGTATACAATTTTATGGTGTCTTTTAAAAATTAGGAGGTGCAGCATATAGATAGGCGCACTCTTTAGACCGGAATACAGTAACCAAGTATACTGCCCAAAAAAATAAAGGTAACACTTGAACAACACAATGTAACTCCAAGTCAATCACACTTCTGTGAAATCATAGTGTCCACTCAGGAAGCAACACAGATTCATTTTGACTTGTTTTAAGGACATTACATCAAAGTTGGATCAGCCTGGAGTTTGTTTTTACACTTTAATTTTGAGTGTGATTCTTATCCAGACCTCCATGGGCTGATACAATTGATTTCCATTGATCATTTTTGTGTGATTTTGTTGTCAGCACATTCAACTGTGTAAAGAGCAAAATATTTCATAAGAATATTTCATTCATTTAGATCTAGGATGTGTTTTTTAAGTGTTCCCTTTATTTTTTTTGAGCAGTGTACTTTGTAAATGGCTAATAGTTGGGTACATTGACTCGCCGTGTCGTCGTCTCATCCGATCATGGCGTCTGTCTCTGGCTCGGTCGTCATTCTGATGCAAAAAAGAGACGAGACCGAGAGGGACCAAGAAAATAAATGAAAACGTCACAACAAACACACGGCACAGAATTTTGCGAAAACCTTTTTCATCGTTTATGTCAGAGAAAGGTTTTCCGGTATATGAGCTAGAGTGAAGAAGGGGGAGAGTGGGGTCCAAAAAAGAAAGGATTCAAGTCAATTCAAAATGTGACGTGATGAGAAGAGACACCTCAAGATAAGTCACAATGAGATGAAATGAAACCAGATGAAAAGGCAAGAGGAATATAACTACAATGATCCCCACATAAATTAAATGAAACAAGACAAACCGTTGAGGCGAAAATGACAAAAATGGAATCAGACAAGCCAAGGTGACACGCCGAGAAATGAGATGACACAGGCATAAGAAGTTACTTAATAACACGGCGAGCCTCCAAGAGGCCTCCGAATCCTTATCAGCCAACGATGTCCCGTCCCCTAATCACTGCAGATGTGATAACTGAATTATCCGTCTCCTCTGATCTTTCCATCTGATAGAAAAACTACACTTCCCGCTCTCCGGGGCACAATTCAACTCCAGTGAACCGCCACAATTTCCCAGCCTCACATCTGCTCCCCGGCGCTGATCGTATCTCCACAGTTCAGCGGGAGGAAGAGGAGAGATCACACAGAGTCAATTGTCTGTCGTGATACATTGGTTAAGAGCCAGCCATGAGGGCTGATTGTTGTCGTGTGTGTCACGGCTCATAAGCCACATGTCTGATTTGGCAAAACACGAGGCGACGCGTGAGAATAATCTCTCCGCCGCTTAAAAGATCATTTGTGGATTCCGTATTGGATAATCACGACACAAACGCGGGGGAGTATTCTTTGAATCTGGTTTTACCCATTAAAACAACACTATTGGCGACCCGTATTTTTAGGATGATACGCTTTGTTGCGCGGGATCATCCGGGAAAGACCCGATGGGAAGAGTGCGGACAGGGGGCAGCGACCTTGAAAAGATGAATCACCGCGAGATTCCTCCTCCGCCGATTAATTCATCAAAGATCGTCTGAAGGCGGTTGAAAGAAGAGCAAAAACATCTTTAAGCACAAAAGAAGCCCTCGCTGCTGATCGTCCATTGATAAATAAACCCTCTCGTTATTGCACAAGTTGAATTCTTCACAGCGGCCTGGTTGTAACGGTGCATCTGGACAGGACTTGACGAATGCAAGAGCATCGAGGACCATAAGCAACATCCAGATACTTTTGTAAACATTTCTTAAAATTGGTTGGATCATGTACTGCGGTGGGATAGTAAATATTGCTAGACAGATGCTGGAATTGGAGCCATCAAGCAGGAGGTCTAGAGGAAGACCAAAAAGAAGATTTATGGACGTAGTGTGAGAGGATATGAAGTTAGCTGGTGTGAGAGAAGAGGATACAGAGAATGGGGTTAAATGGAGAGGGTTGATTCGCTGTGGCGACCCTGAAGGGGAAAACCGAAAAGAGAAGAAGAAGCCAATCCCAGCTGTTATGAGTCAGGAGAGCGGTTGATTCAGACAACCTTTAGCATTTGGCAGACGCTTCTATCCAAAGCGACTTACGGTTCAAATGCCGGGAATTGAACCCAGGATCTCCCTCATATGAAGAATGCGCTCTATATGTAGCTCTACTTGAGCTACATATTCAACCTTTTCATTCACACATCTCCACTGAACCGACTGCATGGTTTTGGGCGTCGGGAGGAACCCGAACAACCACAGAGGAATCCCACGCAGACATGAGGAGGACATGCAACAGCGCCCGTCGGAATCAAACCCGGGACCCCCTGCTGCCGTGTACAAGATCAAATTTTTCATGTTATTTAAAAGTAGAAAAACAAGTTTCTTAACTGATTTTACTTTGGCTTCCTGTTAAGCTTCACAGAGTGTTTATCTGTTTTTAATGATAGGCAATAACAGCTAGACATCATTACTGCTCTCCAGGGACCCTCCTTGTCTCTACATGGTGAGAGTCCCTCAAGCTTAATTAGCCGATGTTGGCATAACAAGTTCAATCTGAAATTGCAGTTCTGCCTTGTAAATTGGGATGAAAAGATGATCCACAGCTCAATTTTTAAAACTTCACATCGCAAGTCTGTGCTTTCCTAAATCAACGTTTTTTTTTATTTTTTTATTTCCAGTGTTTCATTCAATAGTTTTCTGTTTATTTGGGCCTGACAGGCTCGGTCT
Organism: Fistularia commersonii; assembly: GCF_037954325.1. Classification (NCBI taxonomy): domain Eukaryota; kingdom Metazoa; phylum Chordata; class Actinopteri; order Syngnathiformes; family Fistulariidae; genus Fistularia; species Fistularia commersonii. The sequence continues at coordinate 15,275,940 of NC_141287.1, read as the reverse complement.
AAGACCAAACCCACTGGGACCTGACGGGCTCCTCTCTGATATAAACTTTACTGTATTGATTCTTTTAGCATAGTCTAGTTTTACAGGGCCGTCGGCAGTAGCCTGCAGAAAACTAAATTTTGTATCACTTGAAATATCCCTCCCAAATCGATGATTTCTAATTCGAATCTGTATCATCTGCTGTCACCGGGCCCGATGTCGTCGACATTCAATGCTCACATCAGCTTTTTCGAGGAAATTTTTCGGCTTTCTTTGAGATTAAGAGGAAAAATGTTCAAGCTCGGCGATAAAAATAATGATGATCATGACAATAATGATAATAAGGATGATGATGATGATGAGAATAATAATATATCAGATTTCTATAGTACTTTTCACGGCACTCAAAGCTGCTTTGCAATGCAAAAGAGATAAAAAGAATAAAACAAATCCTCTTAATCGAATACGCCGTTTCTCTAATGAAGCAGTTGCAATGAAAGAGTCTCAACAGAGACTGCTGTCAAACTCCAGCCTGTAAATCTCATTTAGGGCCGGGTTCACAACGGAGAGAAAAGAGGTGGCGATGCTGTGGCCCAGGGAAAGGAAAAAAGGAAGAGATGAAAGCACGCAGTTGGGAAAAGCATTAGTGCTGTATGAATTATACAGGCAATTTAAACAGTGACCTGCTCCAACATGAAGTCAGAATAGTGTGAAAACATGATAATCTTCCCAGCCTAATGCGGGCAATTAGACCTCCACTTTAAACCCACACACAAACAGCGTCCGCCCCACAGCACCGCGCTCACACACACACACACACACACCTACAGTGACTCAGCTCTGCAACTCCGCAGCGTCCTCCTTATTTCATGTCTCTCCCTGCAAGCCTTCATCTCCCTCTCTCCTCCCTTTGATCAGGGAACCTCTGTAAACAGAGGCAGGATTTACATCAGTGGCGTCAAGCTACTCTCATCACTTTGCTGTGCCAGAGATTTTTTTTTTTTTTTCTTCTCCAGCAGCAGAGAATTTGAGGCACCCAACATAGAAGAGAATTACATCAGTTCTTAGGGCGCAGCTTTTCTGTCAGCTAGACTACGACTGAATCTCAGAGGTTGTAAATAATCCGTAAGTGCTCCGCGTTTGACCCCCTGATTGATTCACGAGAAGCAAATCTCACCGCAATGCGTACGGGAGAGCGAAATATGCCCCGATGAAAGTGCGAAAAGAGTCGGCGGAATCTCCGATTTACCGCGTTTCGTTTCTATCAGCAGAACCATTTTTTTCGAAAGTGTTGTTCGGTCTGTCTGAGAGTCTTTGTGGATGTGACGCTCATCCTGCAGAGGCTTCGTCGGGATCTACAGCATTTCCACAGACACAAAGTTCACGCTGGAGTTGAAATCACGGCCAATCGAGTTTCCGATCAACTTTTCGTTTCCCGTCCAAACTGAAACACATCCGAACGACTCGTAGCGATGTCATAATTGAACCGGCAACCTTCTCGCTGCGAGGCGGAAAAGGCGACCGCTCCCTTGTCGGGTTTCTTTTAAATCTATCTGGTGCGTGTTTTTGCGATACGTGACATGTAGAGACTTAATTCCCTTAAATTCTGAGAGAATTTGAACACAATTATGTTTTGACAACTTCTCCTGCTGCTGTGAAGAACACACCTAAAAGATCATTTTCACAAACCATGCGTGGAAATCACCACGGCGCCATTCGACGTGACAAAAGAAGGGCGGTGATTTACCGTGCATTTATTACAAATGCATTTGTCGGACGTGATGGATGTGTTAGCGAGAGCTTCCCCAGGTCTGCACTCACCACGGTGCTATATTTGGTTTTTGAAATCACGAAGACGGCGTTTTGACAAATGTTTGCTCATCAATCAATAAGAAAAATCCATCACCTATTTATAATCATAGTGGGTCAAGGTGGGAGAGTAAGAAACATCCGCACTGTCAGCATCATCCTTCACGCTCGCATCGGGGAGCTCTCCTCTCCTCCGGAGCTTCTCGCCGCTTCAGAACGTTTTGTCCTCGCAGTTAAAGCCGACCCGATATTCCATCCCTTAGCCTCTTAAATCAACGGACATTTGAACGGATGGACGTTGGCCAAAGCCCGAGCGTCGGCTTGAGAGAAATACAATTTAGAATTTCAAATAAATCATTCAATTTCCTTTCGGTACACGAGGAAATGTGACCTATGGACACCGGACACCGCGCAAATGCACCGCGCCGCCTTCGCCAGAAAGGGCTGGCGTTGTCCGGGTACTCCGCTTATGGATTTTTTTTTTTGTAATAATGAATGATAACATTGTATATTTTCTTTTCAAATACTGTTTTCTGTGTGAAAGTGATACCACCGGATAATCCGGCAAATCTGGAAAGAAATTCACGCGCGAAGAAACGAGAAAGGGCGCTGAGAAAATTTGAAAAGAAAAAAAAAAAAAATCACATATAAATGGAAATTCGAGACCATCTCCGACGTGGAATAACATGTATTTCATTTTAATGGAGTGTATCAATCATATCCATCTGCGTCGCCGATACACACACACACACTTCTCCCCAGATGTGCCCAATTAGGTGCAATGTTTAAACAGACATCCACCTAATGGCGTCCCCCTTAATAAAAACGGCACATGAACTACTGCCATATAAAGAATGATCAGAATGTCTCCTTTGCAAAAAGCAGATGGTTGCAATTCTGCCACGGCTAACTAGCGCGGAGCGATTATGTTGCCGTGATAAGTTGCTTTTCGGGTTTCAAGCCTGTCATTAGAGCTTTAATTAAGGCAGTCGCAGGCGGGGTGACACCGTCTGCTGCAGACTCCTCGCGCCCGTGGCGAGAGGGGAGTGTCTCTCGCCACGAGGTCCACATGTGTGCCACATGAATCTCTATTTTCCTCGCGTGTAAGTAGCTTAGCGTACACAGACTCGGCCGGCGCACACACACGACGCCGAATAGACACAGATGGCAGTGTCTGCCGGGGACGGCCGACTTCGCCTTGTGTGGTCAAGTGTCTAGACTCGGTTCATGCCCAGTGGCATCTTATTAGGAGGGTGACCGCGGAAGGGGCAAGGAGGAATCTTGTGAATTAAAGCGGCCTTTCACTTGTGTTTGGACACAAGGACACACTCAGTGCACACTCCTTTCCTGAATACTGTGTCCAGAACTTCTATTGTGCACAGTGTGACACGATGGGACGCTCATTCACTGTGAAGACCCATTGCATCACACATCTGCAGCCTATTTTCTCCTCTTTGTCCCCCAAGAGAGACAGGCCTCATTATAAAATGAAATAAGTGCATTTGACCAAGTATTAAATAAAAAAAAAAAGAGGAAGAAGAAAAAGAAATACAATACTAGCTCGAAAAGGACAAATGGAAGGCTTTGTGCGATTGGCCTAGTTTTTTTTTTTTTTTTTTTTTTTTTGAGGCTACGGACGGATTAATAAAACATGGCTGGAAATGAACGCCGCGTCCTCCAGCTGATCAGGAAAGCGACGGGAGGACATCGGTGACTTTAACCGCTCCGGAAGGTGTTAATCAACTTCCCGGGAAATGCGTTCGCCCAAGATCCCTTTAGTCGGGTGGGGAGATAGACACGCTTCCCTTTGCATGTATTACAGATCCGGGACCCTCCCCTCTGTATTTAAATAAGCACAACTGGCAGCCTCTGGAATCAATGAACCACAGCGTTTCTTTCAAAGGTCATCGAATTCTCATTCCAGAGAAGGATCTCGCACACGTATCGTGCACTCACCACTTCATTAAATTATTGTATGAAAGTATGAAGCAATAGAATTCCAGAGCGCAGAGTCAGGCGGGGCCGGTTTCCCAACACATCTGCCCCGATGTGGACTTTGGTTCAGATCAATAGAGGTTATAACGGGCGTTTTTCAGGTTGCACGCCTAAGCAAGATTACACGACGTGTAAGAATAAGCATCACGGTATCGTTAATTCAGCATCATAGCAGTTCCTGGCCGTTTGAGCAGATGCAATCGCTTTCCCACTGACTGGGGTTCTTTGTGCAATCACAGAGCCCAGAGGGTTTTTCATCGGGAAAGTATTTCCAACTATGTATTGGCCTGAAAAACAAGCAATATTTCATAATGCCATATTCCAAGTGGCTATGATTCCTTGTGTGAAGCAATGCGAGTAAGGGGGTTAGTGGGTCCATAATAACCATAGCAAACAAGGCATTTTTCATGCAGCTCTTGTTTGAACCTGAGCGAAGAAGTTCCCCGCCTCTTGACATGGGTCCGCTGACCCTTTCCGTGGAGAGCGCGTCTGGACCTCCAGGACTTGTCCTTCTTGTTGTGGCAACTGGACTTTTTTTTCACTTGAAGATGTCTCAGCCTTCATCTGAGAGGTCTCTTCACGTTAGAACTCAATTCAGAACTTAGACCTGAAGAAGCCTCTGGGATTAGGGGCGAAACATCTTCAAGCGAAGAAAATCCAGTCGCCACAAGAAGACGATTCCAACGAGAATTCCCACCGGGAGGAAGCAGTCGGCGATGGCGGCGAGGTGACACCGCCTATGCGGAAACCTCAGGCAGATCCCGGCTCAATGTGGGCGGCCTTCTGCCTCGACCGGTCCGGGTAGAAAAGCAGGTCACAGTAACTCCGGTGTTAGCAGCTTACGATCATACGATTTACGACAAAACGTTTTCCGTCCTGACATGGTGCATCCCCGGTCTGCAACGGGGGAAAAAAAAAAACCTTGTTTTTAAGATGATTGCTTTTGAGGAAGCACATGCTTTGTTCTGACCTTTCCCTCCCTCTCCCTCCTCTTTTCATCTGCCTGTCTCTTAAACAGCACTTTGGAAGTGACAGACACCGGGCGGTGCCCTTATTAAAAGAATATACTGTTAAACCGAATGCCACCGCTAAACTACGGCCGCCGTGTAAAATGTCAATCAGTTTCCTCGAGAGGCTGGCCGGCAACGGCCGCCGGGGCGAGTTCATTTGAATGCTCCTTCACTTTTCCGTCGTCGTCAGATTTACGAGAGCCAAAGAGACAATTGACTTTATCCGGACAACTTGGAGGAAGGAATCCGTGATTTCTCCACCCCCGGAGACAGGGGAATCATTTATCCAGCAGAATTCACTTAATAACCATCATCAAAATCCACACTGGTATGTTTATTACTTGCAGCCGTGTGTCCTTTCTAGTTATTCATCACGTTTGCCTTAAATGGGAAGTCTGATTTCTCAAGTATTCTAAAATTAGATAATCAAAAGCGCTGCATGCTCCCTGCCGGGGTTACTGGTGAGTTTAAGATCTGAAGTTTTCACATTGCAGTTAATAAAGGAGGATGTTTTACACAGTCATCACATAAAAGCATTAGCATTGGCTTTTTCTGTTTTAGTTGTAATTTTTTTGAGATAATACTCCACTCTGTTTACTGTGAGACTGTGATTATACAAGCTGTTATATAAAGAAATAGGCTAAATAATGTGTCTGCATTCTGTTTGGAATTTTTGGGGTGAGTTTTCTGTTTCATGCCATTTGAAATGAATTGCGGTTTAAGTTTGTTTGTTTTTCTATTCACTCATTCGATATGTTTAGCGCTTATCCCACACTCGCGCCCCCGGGGTTGCTGGAGCCTCACCCGGCTGTCACTGGGCGAGAGGCGGGGTTCACCTGAGGCCTCAAAATAGAGAAATTCAACTATTCACGCTCTCATTCACGCGTCGGTCCAATGAACCGCCTGCATGTGTTTGGACTGTCGGAGGAACCCGGAGAACCCGACGCACACGCGGAGAGAACATGGAGACTCCGCATGTGTTGGAATCCAACCAGGGGTCTTCATGCTGTGAGGCGGCGGTGCTAACCGCAGCGCCACCGTGTTTGTTTTTCCCTTTTTTTCCCCACTTTTTTTATATATTATATATATATATCACGGAGAGCCATGTTGGTTTCTCTGGTTTCCACAGAATCCCGAGGTCGTTCCTGAAAAGCCTCCATACAAACATACCTGGATAATGTGAAGTCCAATTACAGAAAGTGATAACATGGCGTTAACCCGATCCCTTATTGCAACAAGGTTTGAGGGATGGATGTCAGTCCGGACAGCTTGGGTGGGTTCTGCTCAGCGGCGGGAGCTATCCAAACACCTCAAGCTGTTTGAATTAATGCTGTACAGCGCAGCCATGTCCAGGAGAAAATGAAGATGGATGACCCGGCGATGAAAAACACACCGCGGTCGGAGGTCAAATATCACCAGTGGCAGAGGTTGTCCAACTATCAGTTCCCCTCACAACCTGCCCCTGCAGGGGTGGGGTTCTTCCGAGAACAAGGGGTCGATTTGAAAAAAAGAAAGCGTGGAGATTTTTTGTCAACGACTTTCTGTAGGCATGGATTTGCACCACATCAACACATACGCTCAACTTTATCCTCAACAATAAATTCAGTTTGATAGAGAAGTAGCACATCACCCATAGCTGAGGTGTTGGGAAGAAACCATCCACTGAAGAAGCAAAAAGCAAAGAAAGGCGACATGAAAATAAAATAAAATAAATGGATTAATAATAACTACGAGAACAAAACTACTGTTACTACTCCTGATAATGATAATAATAATAGCCATGATTATAATGATTACAAAACATGAACCACTGTTGGTTAATAATAATAATAATAATAATTGTAATCATTATGATAATTACAAAACATGGACCACTGTTGATTCATAATAATAATAATAATAATAATAATAATCATTGCCATCATTATATTGATTACAAAACATAGACCATAGTTGGTTCATAATAATAATAACAACAACAACCACAACAACAATAATGATCACTCTTTTTCTTTTTCATTATTATTATTATAACTATTATTGCACATATGTATGTATTTAACAACATGATACTTGTGATGAGTCACTCCAAGATGACACAATTAAATAATTACAAGTATGATTTCAGTAATTTACAGTAATTCTAACAATTATCAATTTGTGAAATACATACCGCAAGTGAAATTATGCATATTATATTAAAACAGTTATGATATAGGAGACAGCTGGACAGGCCAACCAGTCCTGACGTGCTCAGTGCACAATTTGAGACCCGTGTTTGCCGTAAACTAAATGGAAAAGCCTTTAACATCCCCAGGGAAGTAAACCATATATCTGAAAAAGCTTGAAATCCAATTGTGTGTCATGAAGTCATAATCGCTGTCCTTGCCATTACAGCTGCCGGTCCTGAAACGAAACCTCCAGGCCATCCCGTCCTGTTTTTCCGTGCTCTGCGTTCCAGCTCCGGGAAGGTCAAACCCACACGTGCACGCTCCTTCTGCCAGCGCGCAAGGTAAACGCGATTGCTGCATATTTGCAATTTCCTGTCATTTTCTACCAGGAGGAGATTTTGCAAAGAGGAAGAATTCAGATTTCACCGGTTCTCTTTTTTCCCCCTCTGCTTTTTAATCATCCTTTTCCGCTCCTCTCACATGTTCTCTGACCCCTCTCCAAATGCCATTTAGACAATTACTGTCTCAAGTCTAATAACACGAAACCCATTGATGCTCCATTCGATATGACTGTTTCCAAATGGTTTTAATATTGCTGTGATCCTGTTCTGGGTAAATTACCTCTGGTTCTCTCTCTCTCTCCCTAGTTAAAGCAATACAGCAGGAAGCTCTCTTGCGATAAGTGCTGTCCAAGCCCAGCTCAAATGCAAAATGTATTTTTCTATTTTGAAGCGAGCTCGCGAACAGTGGATATCAGCACCTTTTTTTTTTTCCCCTCAACTATTTTATTTCTTTTTTTCTCAAGTCACAACACAATTCTAAATAATTAATATGCTCCGCGCATTCATGACAGCGATTCATCCAATAGAACAGCGGTCTCGTCCTCAAATCTGCCTAAATGTGTGCTGTCAGCCTCAATCCAGCTCAGAGTTTAGCCAGACTAAGCTAGATGAAATCGTGATTTTCCAAACACCTCTCCATCAGGGGAAGGGGAGGCGCTCGATGAGCCAGCCGAGTTACGACCCGACACTCGAACACAGAGGGTCGGTTTGCCTACTGCGGCGGATAATCAGCAGAAACAAATAAAAATAAAATGTTTTGCCGACGTGTGTCCGCCGAGCGGCTCCTAGGCTGCCAACTGGCTTCCACAATGATGATGACATATTGACAGAGGCTCCGCGGGGACTCTCGCAGCTCTGTCGCTTTGCAGGGCTTGGGAAAAAGAGATTTTTGCTTTGGGGAAAATCTGGACGTGGTTGATGACGCCCGCAGGCCCCTTGGATGAGGATGGATGAGGATATTGGCTGTCAGCACTGAGGAGGCCGATCTGGCTGTGTCAGAAGCCATCAAGGGACAGGAACGCCACCGGGGGCCTCGTCTCAATAGACAAATCCACGCTTTTCTCATCTTGGAGTTTCACAGGATAGAGCTCGTGCTATTTTTTTTCCCTGCGGTCCTTTATGTACCTGTATTAATGACAAGAATTGTTTTTTATTCAGTCCTGTAATGGGCTGAGTATTACGGCGAGGGTATCACAATATTCAGATGCTCTTATATCAATATGGATTAATATTTTGTGACATTTGTGATTTCTATTCTGAAATACATGAAGAATTTACCAGCCATTCAAATGTATGCAAAATTGAGCAAGTTGTTGCACAGAGCATCACTGACCTCTTAGGAAGGTGCTGCACGTCACTGAGGAGATTCATTCATTCATTTATTGTCTGGACTGCTTATCCTGCACTAAAGATGGTGAGGGGCGTTGGGAGCCATCTCAAGGAAGGGTTCGCTTCTGCCCCTTTCAATCGCATGACAATTCGAGGTCTTCAATGAACCTGCTGCATGTTGAACTGTTAGAGGAACCCGGAGGAAACCCACAAAAACCCAGGAAGAATGTGGAGACTCCACACAGAAAGGCCCACAGACGGGATTGAACTAGGGACCTCCCTGAAACCGCTTCCTGGGACAAAATGATGATCATGTTGTGGTGGACACTGAGGGGTACGGCCTCTCACCCCACAGGACTAGGGTCTTGGGGGCTTTTCCAAGGTGGACCTCGTGCGCGGTGATCCCCCCATTAGAGCTTTTCGAGTTTCTGCGCATGCCTTTCGGTTTGAAAGGAGCCGCTCAGACTTTCCAGAAGCTCACGGACTCGTTGCCGTGCTACCTTGCGTTTGACGACATTCTGGTGTCCAGCCCGTCGGCCGATGAGCACCTAGATAACCCCACATCAGGTCCACCTTCGATAAGATGGAGGTGCCCAACAGCCGCATGGAGAAATCCTGAATATGGGGGATGGCGTACTTTATACCTCAAACACCTACAACACAAAATCACAATATTAGCGTCTTCAACACAATATTAGCGTCTTCAACACTGTAGCTACAGGTAGATTATTGCGGAGGACCTATAAAAGCCCGATGTGAGACAGCCATTGATTTCCTCTGTTCTGCTTGTCTGTTTTCGGGGCCTTAGGTGGGGAGCAGTCCGGTATCCCACGATAAACACGCAGTTGGGGGGCTGAGCAATCTACAGCCCCATCCACGGGGTGCTTTATCAGCCAATGTGACCTCTGGATCTGTGATCCCCCTCCTCCTCCTCCTCCTCCTCTTCCTTTGTCTTCAACCTCCAGCACCGTCGTCCCCACGGCTCACGCTTCCCGCCGGAGAACGTCGCCTTTTAGCACCCACGGAGCCGAGGCAATCTGTGCTCATTATCTGGGTGTCCTTTAAGAAAAGATAGCAGCAGGTTAATATAATGATGTGGGACTCTCCGGCTTGTCTGCAGGATTTAGCGCAGCCAGGAGTGCAGTATATTTGCAACCCGCTGGCATGACATTGAGTTGTTGAGTCACTCCTTGGTGAACCATTAACTTCAAAACTGGAAAAAAAAACCTCTCAGGAAGGGGGTGAAACAAGAAATGGATTTAATAAACGCATACGGCCACCTTGGGAGTCGGACGCAGGAATGTTTTCATTTGCTGCGGCGGACGACTGCCGCACTAATTGGGTTACGCGGGCTCTGCGAGGAAGTTGTCAAGCTCGGGGGGTTTTTATTTTGCACCCGGCCGTCAAATCACCGGTCGGCCTCCGTGACCCTCCAGTTGATGCCCCAGCGAGGCCCTTTAAGATTCAGCTGTCTCGTGAGTCAGTCCAGAAGCCACACTTTCCCAGAAAATCCCGGATTCCGAGGCAGTAAGTTAGCCGAAGGTAAGAGGCCACACAGCGTGGTATTATTGGAGAATTTTAGCGTTCCCTAGACAAACTCAGACTGTGAGTGTGAGCGGCTGCTGGGAGGAGCGGCAGCTCAACTCCGAGCTAATGAACACAGTGTAGATAAGAATCGCTCTCCCCTATACTGCCCACACCGACACACACACACCTGTGTGTAGCTTGAAACCGTAACCTGTTATCCAGATTTGCAAAACGTTGTTCCGCCATTGAGAAAGAATAAGAAAATGGAAAAAACGTGCGCGTCCGCTGCCCGGTTAGGGATGGGTGCTGGATCAAAAAAGTCGACTGAATAGAGGTTTGGGAAAAATCTGCATGCCAAAAGCGCTCCAAAAACAAAGATAATTAATTCTAGATATTCTTAAAAAAATAGAAAACGTATTCTTGTGTGACGTTTTCTCAGATGCTTATACATATGTCCGATGAGAGCCCATGTTTGCTCGAAACATCGTGCAAAAATCTTTATTTTCGGAGCACTTTTGGTGTGCAGATTTTTTTTTAACCTCTATTCTGTCATTGACAACACATTCTCAGTTTCCTTCGTCGTTTTCCCTCTGCAAAACATTTTGAATCAAAGGTCAACAAATGCTTTGACGCCGATTTTTCTTTTTCCCCCAAGCGAGTCACGTCTGTCTGTCCTCGGTTTTTCGGCGAGCAGGCGAGAGACCGGCCGAGACAGGCGGACGTGACAGGATGCAAATGGACAAAAACACTGCGTTCCTCTGCAGCTGCGATTGCAGGGATCTCTCAATATGAAACCAATAATATGCAGCACATGTGCCGTATTAACTACTACATCCCAGAACCGCCGGGGTTCACATGACTATCAGAGATGGGGTCGGAAAACGTAACTGCAAACATACTGACGAAATGTTATTCATCACATTGTGAGGGAACACATGCGATTCATACAGACAAGCAGCTGGTGCCCACACACACACAAACACACACACACGCACACACACGCACGCACACACACGCACGCACACACACGCATGGTGTGAAACCGCATGTTAATGAAATCACCTCTCATTGCTGTTCGACTTCAATTAATCACATTAGAGTTGGAACACAAACAATTATACAGTTAGTTGCCTCCCCCCCAAAAACTCCTTTATTATTTAATTTACTAATCCAACTACTGTGATTTCCGGACTATAATCGGCTACTTTTTTCACATGCTTTGAATGTTGCGGCTTAAACAAATGTATGGATTTTTTGGGGCTAACAAGCTTCATGCCGCCCAAACATTTCGCCTCGTCACATCAGACCAAAGAAATTACCATGAAATCGTGAGGCTGTTCAATTCCAACACCAAAGAAGACGACTTTACTAGTTTTGTACGCTGGAGGAAGACGAAGATAGCGATCAGCTGGAGGAGGACAAAGCGGGAATAAAGACTGGATGGATTTTTTCTTATGTTATTCATTATTCATCTTTTTCATCAGCTGTGTTCAAGGCACGGTTTGGGAAAAAAGCAGTTCCAGTAGATATTTGTGGATATTACCGGTATGTATATAATTAAAAGTTTAAAAAAATAAATTCTGTGTAGATAACTAATTTTACAACGTTGACACCTGCTGCTTATGGAAGTGCGGCCTATATATTTACACACATATTTATTCGTGTAATTTTAGCCGGTGCAACTTTTATTTAGGTATGCCCAATATTCCGGAAACTGCGATATTTGGGTGTGAGTTTAAAAATAAATAAATAAATATATATATATAAACTTCAAAATCTTCTATATATGTTTGGCGTTTACACCCCTATAGGGCCACAAGTTTTAGTTTGAAATTAAATTACTAAGACAACACCTGAAAAAGCATCACGTGGATTTTCGTAGAAACACGATGCAATAAATAGTCCAACGACTTAATTTTCACAGATAATAAGTCAATAGTTAGTTTAATTTATTAATTGTCATTTGATTATTTAAATGTTTATCATTTGATATCAATTATAATCAAATTATTTTAATTATAATTTTAATTTTATATTCATTTATGCTTATGACTCTTGGCACGTATGACACTTCCCATCTCCCCGAATGGAGTGTGTGACTTGTAGAATTAACATGGTTGCTTTTTTATATTTCTTGAATACTTGTTGAGGCACAAATACTGTATTTGGCAATTTACAGATTTTAATTTGGTACTTCCAGATACTTTTAGTCTCACTGTAGTAAAATATATCTGCTTGCCCCTACGCATATGTAATGAGGACCTTGATGTGTAAAGTACATTTACGTATGGATCCTAAACACGCGGTTGTATCCCATACTATTTTGTTAGAAACTGGTTTTGAAGCCATAATTGTCCTGCTTTGGTTTGGAAATGTATAGAGCGACTGAAAATGGCAAACCTTTGAAAAATAGTTGTTGGCTGTGTCCGTGCAAATATGCATTAATGCCAGCTTGTGTATGGATGTGTGTGCGTATGTATGTGTGTATGTGTGTGCAGCCGGAGTGGCGGTGGCGTCCTGGGGAATTGAAATTAATGATTGCAATCAGAGGCAAACAGCAAGCAAGGCAAGGGCAATTAATACAAGCAAGGCGAGTCGAGCCGCTGGTTTGCTCGGCCAAGCATGGCCGGAGCTGCAGAGATGGAGGATTAAGATGCAACCGCAGACAAACTCCGCCGCTTTTCCACACGCAGCAGATGTCCACGGAGGAAGGCCACCGGGAGCCTGGCACCAATGAGCGCTCTCCAACAGGCCACTCGGTCAGCACAGCCCAATACAAGCTGACAGCCTCCTGGCAGTATTCAGATAACACCGTCCCTCCAGAGCAAAAGGAAGGCCGCACCGCATACAGAGGGAACTCCATGCAAAGCTGCACAGTGAAGCTACTATGTCCGGGCGAGAGACACAGGAACATCAGGGGATAAAGAGAGAGAGAGGGAGGGTAACGGTGACTGAGGCACATTTGGGCGTGAGCTGTGTTTTTGTGTCAGCGCCAACTTTTTGGATGCAAGCATTCCTGCAATGGTGCATATTTCCTCAGGAATAAACATCCAAATCGAATCCAGCTGCGTGCAGGAGCGCTTCCCCGTGTTGCATTCTTTAATTGACGCCGAATGAGAGCATCACCCTTGCCGGGTGCCCTGACAGGCGTTAGCCGGTCCAGTTGGCCAGGCGGACGCCGTTTGTCCGAGATAATGGTGCACGTGTGAGGATACGCCACCGCGCCAAGGCATGCTCCGATATGGACTGCGACCGCCGCTTCGTCGATCCAAGGCAATTTGTGGTCGAACGGAACAACGCCGGCTCGGACGTTTGGCGGGTGTAATGAAGAGAAATGGTTAAAAAGAGCAATCTGGTGAATAAAATAATTCCTAAAAAGAGCACAAAAGTTCATATGAGGTCAGTTACCCTCGAGGGGTTCCAACGTCGGGCTCTTCTCCTTTGTCTCTTCTCTACTAGACAACTATGTTGTTATTATCCCTGAAAATCCTGTTACCAAGAGCTGAGGTTGAGAGACAGTGATATAAAAATACCATCTGGCTCCATCGACAAATTCTCGTCTCAGAGAAGTTTTTTTTTTGTCTTGAGCGACATCTCAATTTATTTACGAACTGCACTGTGAATGCCTGTTGTCCTGCTGAGTTAATTCACTTGATTTTTCAAAATTATGGGAAAAATGCCATGACTCAACTGGCAATTAGAGCCAATTAGTAGCAATTAGATCCATTTGGAAACCCATTAAGACATACGTGTCCAGAGATTATGCAATAATGGAGTAATAAACAAAAAATTCATGCAGTCAGACAGTACAGTTAAATGAAATACATGTTATTATTGAGAAATATACTCTTAAAGAATTGGGGAAAAAAAAAATCCACTTCAATAGTAATTCATTTTTCTAAAATCAGGAAGGCATTTGAGAAACTACAAGAAACTGCTGCAAATATTGGTACTATATATATGTATATGTCATAATTTTAGATTTTCAATATGTAATTATTGTTGCTATACTTAAAACTCAGATCCAGAAAGTTGTTCTGGATTTAAATTCAACATCACCTATGACGCATTATGTGATTTTACATACCAGCATGTACGATGAGAAATGCCCTTTTATAAAGACTGAAATATGCATATATCTATATATGTATTGTCTTCTATATCGAGTCTTCTATATGTTCTCGATATAGAAGACAATACAGAAGTATGAACATGTAAAGTAAATTTACAGTAAATGTGTACATCGGTAGATAATGAATGAATTATAAATAGTATGGTGTGTATGTATATATAAATATACATATTTTTTTCAAAATCATCGAGCCAGTCTCAATTATTGTTTTTATCATTATTATTGCTATTTTAATTATTTTGTTTTTATGTTTTTAATTTAATTAACAGAAACATGCATTTTAGTTTGAATAAAAAACATTGAAAATTCATACATTAGTTTAATCACATAAAACTATATCAAGCTCATCTCAGTGAATTTGCGATATCAGTTTATCGAATTATGAACCAATGTTTTAACAAACACTGTCGATCTCGATCCTCCTCCTCACGCAGCGGTTGCTGTATAACTCCAGAATGGAGCGGTTTGTGAAGATCCCGGTGGTTTGGAGGGCATATCCGCTCAAATAAGGAACAAACTTTGAATTCTCCTCTAACATGTCTTTTTTTTCCCAGCCGGAGAACCAGCCCTGCCTATTGATTGATCCTCTATCGTTCATAAATTATGCTCTTTATTGTCCGGGGAGCGAAGCATGCAGTCGGTGGTGTTAAAGCTGCCGCTGACACCTTCACGGGCTGACAATAAATTCCAGGCCCTTCAATATCACCTCCAGTCCCGAGTCTGTGAAAGCAACACTCTTACATATCTCTCTTTTAAAATCCCATTAATGTAATGAAGGACAAATCAAACTTGAAGAGCGTGCCCGGTGGCTGTGGCCAGCGGAAAGCACCAGCTCGCTCAGGAACTGACAAGTTTCCTCACAGAAGAGTCTTGAAAGGATTTTTCCATCCACTTATTTTTTTTTTTCTTGGCCCTGGATCAAAGGTGGTGCTTTGTTTTCTATGTAGCGTGGCTGCCCTCTTCTGGCTCATTGCTGCCATGAGCTCAATTCAAATGTAGTATTGCTGTAAAAAAAAAAGGGAGGTGTTAATCATTTGCTCATTCATCCAATTATTATCTTTACCGCTCATCCTGTGCTAGGGGTCACGAGAGGCGGGTTTTGCCCACAGGGCCACAAAAAGAGACACAACAATTCACCCTCTCATTTACGTGGCGTACAGACACACATAACATTCACTCTTTCATTTGCCATCGGTGTGTGAAGCGGTGAAAGCGATCGAGTGTAACGTCCCATATAAGTGAAGAGCATCGACTATAACTATAAACACACTCTTATATACATATTAATCCGTTCATTCATAATCTGTCCTGATTATCCTGCGGTCGGGGTCGCGGGGGTCGGAGCCCATCCCAGCTGTCATTGATTTCACACGTATAAAGACATAAGATAAGATTTATTTCATTGATCCCCCGAGGGAAAATTCTTTTGTCACGCAGAACAACAATAGCAGTATCAATAAATATAAGAATGATTATAAATAAAAGGGACAATTAAAAGACATCCACAAATAATTAGACAGCAAAGTGGACAATACATGGATAAGAATAGACAACAGAATGGAGATAAAAAAAGACAACAAAAATGAGAATAGGCAAGCAAAACGAAAACAAAAAGGACAAGAACATAAACAGACTGAAAATAAAAATGACAAAAATAAACAGGATGCGAATGGAGTGAGACCAACAAGGATAAAAGTAGACAACATACAACCATTCACTCCTTCATTCAAACCTCATATCAGCATACAGCTTTTACTTATTCACACAATTGAGGGTCTTCAATGAACCTCCAGCCTGCTTTTCAGAGAACTCTGAGGATCCCTGTTGGGATCCACCCGCGGGACCTTCTCGCTGTGAGGCCACCACTTGGGAACAGTTACCCCACGGACTTCAAGTTCCACGTCACGGACATCTGTGTATTCACCCACAGAGGATGACTGAACGCCTCTCGCTTGCAGCTTCAAGTTCATTCGATCAATTAATCACAGATCAAATATCTTTGCGGGCTGAACATTAACACTCAAAACCCAAGGATAGCTCGTCCGTCTCGAGCCTTCCCCGCAGCGCCATTTATATCAACCCTATTAAAGCAAACGTATGATTATAAGACTACTGCTCTTTCTTTCAGAAATTCCTGGACCCACTTCAAGGACCCCCTGAATACCCTGGAAGCCGCTGTAGGAGGAACCGTGATGCACATCGAGAAAAATGCTCCTCGGCATTAACCCGTCCTGAAAGCCGACGGCTTTGCAGACGGTGACAAACGGCTTTAGCGTCA
This sequence comes from Fistularia commersonii, assembly GCF_037954325.1. Lineage (NCBI taxonomy): Eukaryota > Metazoa > Chordata > Actinopteri > Syngnathiformes > Fistulariidae > Fistularia > Fistularia commersonii. The sequence continues at coordinate 15,259,369 of NC_141287.1, read as the reverse complement.
AGCGTCTTAAGAGGAAAACTTGCACCCGGTCGGTCTGGAGCTGGAGACGGGAAGAAAGGGTTCATAATTAAAGTGGAGGGGGGCGACGGTTTACCACCCTCTGAGCTATTCTGAAGACCCAAACTAAGTTTAGTGTGTTTATTTATGAAAAACACACTTTCCTATGGGGGGTGGGGGTTAGCTCTCAAGAGTTAAAACCATCACCAGATGCTTTATTTTTGAACCTGTGCGTCAGCGCTGCACCCGTGGCCAAACCGCTTATTAAAACGCCGGGGCCAAGTGCCATAAAGACAGAAGGCAAGCAGCTTGTTATTATTCTTTCTGAGAGGTGAACAGACTGAGATCAATGGCTGCCGCGGTTTCTCCTCGCCACAACTATGGCCCAGTAAAGCACGGAGGACCGAGCGGCTCCGACCCATACAGTCAGCGATATTAACTATTCCAGGGGCCTTTGAAGGGGTCTGCCAAGAATAATTTCCCACATGGAACATTTCCCGCCGAAGCCGCAGTCACACTAACATGTACGATGCCTGGACGCGTACTGATGATAACACAGTTGAGTTTTGGGGGAAAAAAAATAGGCCCGGATCATTAATCAGTCATTAGCCGGGCCCTTTAATGGGGTATATACCCTTTTAGCAGAGGAGTGAGAAATGCTTTATTGTGCATTAAAATAAAACTCGGGCGAAGGGATCGCAGGCATTGGGGTAAATCTCGCCCTCCCGGCAGCTGCTGTGGAGCTTTTAGCTATAAACGGAAGTCTGCTTTAATGACGACGGGCTGGATTCTTCCCCGGCTGCCGTGCTGTTTATGGCGGCGGTCCTGCAGGACGGAGGAGGATGGGGGGAGGGGGTCAAACCCAAGGCCCTGCGAAACGACGACAGACCATTACGTCTGCTGATTCAACCGTGAGGAAAACAAACAAACAAAGCAAACATGTTATCAGGGCGTCACGTCTGGCAGTTTGCTTCCAGACCGCAGAAAGCAAAAAAGAACGACGCTGTATTTCTTTCCAGCGTTCCGAGGAGCCAATTGGTGACGTATTTGTGAGTCCGCTTCGAGGCCCGGCGGTTCCAAGCGGCTGATCGGTGGATGGCGGGGTTAGTAACAAAACTAAATCGGCGTAAAATGACTGTCATAAAATAAATAAAAAGTCACGAAACGGCCTTTTGAAATGGTTAAACAGAGGCGGTCGCTCTTGTTTGGATGAGAGGGTTTGCTGGCAGGTTAACTGCATAACACTTGTGTGAATCATTTCGGGGCGCAGATTCTTTGCTTTTTGAAATATAAACCAAAAGCACATTCGATCTATTCGATCTGTGAAAAGCAGCAGTCTGTCCTCTGGTTCAAGTCAAGATGACATAGTAAAACCCTTTCCTTTCTCAAGAATGCACTATTTGAGGTATCAGCATAAGTAAAGGGAGATTCCACGACCAAAAACCTTTAGAAAATCTCTATCCTCAATCATTTCTTGCCAAGATCTCAAACGGAGACATTTGAGAAATCACACTCATGGCTGGATGGAGGAAATAGAACCACCAAAAAATAAACCAAATTGTGTTTTAATGTGCATTTTTCTTTTCTTATGTGAATACCAGCCAATATTCATAAAGGGCCAATTAATACATATTTCTAAACATCGGGAGGGGGAGAAGAAATGTAATGAAGGTTATTCAAAAAAACCCCAAAAGGCATTTATGGACTTGGCATTTTCATTTTATAGCTTTAAAACATTATGGGGATCTCTTTTCACCATACCATTTCTGGATCTTGTAAACCAACTGCCCTGGGTTTTATTTATCCCATTAAAAGCTCAGTGGCATCAGCTTGTTCCCCCGATCATGCAATACCATCATAATGTGAAATATACACACATGCCATATTTCTCCTATGCGCCAGTAGAGACCTATATGACATTAAAACAGCACAAACGAGCATGTGCAAATAATCTCTGTATTAATCTTACATATTGACAAGGACAATCTGCATTTACATCAATATTGTTCTGAAGGCACCAGATGCTTGACCATGTTCTTGCGAGAAAGCAGCAGAAAAAAAATATTTAGAAACATAACCCCCCACAGACTTTGACTATGTGATAGGAAATTATCATGTAAGAAAAGAAAAACAAGAAGGATTAAAAAATGTAAATAAAAAGTCCTATGTATATCAACTGCAGAGTAGCTGTAGTTCACTAGAGTTGTAATTCAAGGCGGGTGCCGAGATCTCCTTCCCAGCCAGAGCATCCTGCCCCCTAATCCTCAGGTGGATCACCTTGATCTTCCAGCTGTTGTTCTCCAGCGGGGAGCGGACGAGGCCAAACACTTGCTCAAAGATGCCCAGCCAAGTCGTGACTCTGTGGATTGTCCCCGCCACGGCCACCATGACCAGGCCATGAGGCGACACGAGCACCTTAAGGCCGCAAGATTCCAGGTTGGGGCTGAAAACAAGATGCTCTTCCCTGGTTAAGGCCAGAAGGCGGAGGCTAACCATGTTAGCGCCCAGGAACTCCTCTTTCTGCTCACTGTCAGTTCTAAAAACACAAATATGATAACATTAAAACATTGATTCAAGATTCTACTCCAGCACTTCCAGACACAGGAAGAGCTTTTCCCCACAAGCCATCACTCTATGAACGCATACACCCCCCAAGCTCCTCACGCACATGTCCCTGCTGTTGATAATATGCATGTTTAAAAATGTAAATGGATATTTACTTATCTCTTTGCCATACCTAACTGACCACTTTACTCGTATGGAAAATTAATGCGTGAACAACATTTGTATGTATTCTGTATTCTCTGCTGTGTGTAACGTTCTTTGTCCATTCTTTCTCTTCAGAACTAAATGCTACAAGCAAACTACACCATTTTCTTCATTCTGATGGGACAAGGGACAATATAAACTTTCAGATGAAACCCCAAAAAATGTTTATCAGCTAATCTCATTTGCAGGTTTCTGTTTCAAGATCATTTAGATAGAAACTAGATGAGAAACCCATTACGATTCCTGATCTTGCAGTTTGAAAGGATAACAAAAGTACTCCTTAATCCGGAACTTTTTTCATTGTTTTGCATTTAAAGAAATGATTACATACTTAAATATAATTTTTGTCTGTCTAAATATCAATCAAATAATTACCTAGAGAGGAGACACAGCTTGGCATCTGGTAGGAAGTGCTGTGGCCCCCAGTCCTGCAGCTGCTGGCCCAGTGAGGGATTCTGACTGTTCAACAGCTGGAAGAACCAGCTGCAGAACCCCCGGCCAAATGCTATGGGGTCGAAGCCGCCGACGTCCACCGCCTGCATGGAAGTAGATGCTGTCTCTGTGTTCTGTCTCTGTTTAGGGAAATTAGTATCTTTTTGGTGGTTTTTATGAACTATAGCCTTAAGCGATGAGATCTAATGTGCATGCGTGCACACGCACAGGGGCACACACACACACACACACACACACACACACACACACAGTGTTTATTAGTCAATACAACAAAACATGCCTCTACATAGGGCTTAATAATGTGAATGAAGCTAATGTATATATAAATCATAATTAATGTGCAGATTTATATCTATATAAATCAAAATTGACCGAAAAGAAATGACTCAAACTCTTGTTATAAGTCTTCTTGAATTCATGAATAAATGCCCTAAATATACCGAAGAAGGAACAGGAACAAATATGTTTTATTACAAAGACACTTTCTCTTTGCTACACATATGAGAAAAAAAAATATTTCTACATCTGTCTTTTGATAAATTATGTCTTTTAACTCGAGAGATAAAAATAGCGCTATTGTTAAAATATTTACTTTTGCTTTAATTATTTTCAATCGTATCTTGGTCCCAGACATTAACTATTATCCAAAGAGAGGGAATGCAGCTAAATTACTTTGGTGTTTATTCTTTAATATCTATGTCTGTGGAGGTTCTCAATCATCCAGGTCATGGTGAATTCTTGTCAAACTCTACTTGTCGGTGCAATTGGATTTGAATTTCTCCATTTGAATTTCTGAAAGATGTCTCACCTGAAGAGGCCTCTCGGATGAAAGGTGAAATGTTTTCAAGTGAAGAAATTCAAACGGAGAAATTCAAATCCAGTTGCCACAACAAGAAGATTTTGACAAGAATTCTTTATTTCTATATATTTCAGTATCACTTAACATTCTTCCACTTGAATTCTTCACATGGCTCTGATAATTGTTTTCACGATCTCCTCTCAGTTTTCTTTGCACTAGATCAGTGGTCCCCAATCCCCGGACTGCAAAGAAAATCCTCCTTGGTACAAAGGATTGCCTCACAAATAGCCTAACATAAAGTGTAATCGTTTTCAGATTAAATACTGTGAACTGACAAAGGTTTTTATGATTTGAACCGCTGCTCCTCTAACCGGTCCACGGAAACATTTGCATGTATCAACCTGGTCCCTGATACAAAAAGGTTGGTGACCGCTGCACTACATAGCGTGCACACACGCACGCATGCATGCATGCAAACGCATACACACGCTGATGGCAGTGGCTGCCATGTACAGCCCTAACCAGACCATCAGGACCAACCTGTCAGATTACCTGTCCAGATGTCCAGAGCTCCAGCGTCCTTTTCACCAGCAGGTGTTTCTCGCTGTTTGGAGGCATCACAACGCCCTCCTTAGCCAGATATTTGAATATAAAGTCTCGATGAACCTTCTTCCTCCTCAGGAACTCCTCTGCATTGTTGGTAAAGGATAGGATGGTTTTTGCAGCCTCTGTTTACATCCACGTCGGAAAGAAAAGGCAAAGACAAGTCATCATTCAGCACAATAATCTTTAGACAGAAGACGCGACGATTTACCTCGTTCTCTGTTTGCTTATATATGAATAAACAAAAAAACAAGTTCATTAATCACAGCGTAAACAACAGTTTACAAGTTGAATGTTTTCTATCAGGACAAAAATTGCTAGCTTAGCCAGGGCGTGTGCTATGTTTGCTAACAACAGTGACGTTACCTGTGCTGTTCTCGACGACAATCATCTTATTCGTAACCGTGTCACTGAGTGAAAGTACATCTGCCTTTGGTAACAATTTGAGGATGTCCCCGCAGCCAACGCGCTCTGTTTCTGACAACCCCGGCATCTTTGGCACGTCGAAATTCGCTCAAAGCTACGACGGCCGGCCATTCGTGTCCGACTCGAAAATACGACCGTACAGAAACAAGTTGTTCCAAATGATTCCGAGAGGAAAGCACAGTTGCTATGACACCGCCCCATCTATTGACATAGGAATTATTCAGAGGAAATTCCCTTTGCGTTCCGTCTTTTCACGCCAAATTACTAATCTCGTGTGATGTAAAATTATTATTTTTTTATTTAATAGATAAATAATTCTGAGAACGTCAGAAAGAGTCGAGAGAACGTCGGTCACCAGCATGAAATGTAATCCATTGCTATTTTTAAAAAAAATATTTTTCATTCTCAGTTATTCTGAAGGATCGCCATGGCCATTCATTTGAAGTTTCAATAAGATGATTGGTGTGTTTTTTTTCATCTGTTGTGCTTTTCCGGCTCGTTTGATATTGTAAACGAATAACAATGTAGGACGTTTGAGGATTACAAAAGTATGTAATTTACGGGGAGTACTTGAACGCATCAAATTATGAGCTAGCTAGCAACTGCGGTCCCTCAGTGTATGGATGAATCCGGTGCGCTCTGGTCTGGCGTTTACCTGCGACATTCTCCCCCCCTGTGTTTACCACCTCGTAATACCATGTATTTAAATTGAAATGGTGAGGTTTTGAACATAGCACGCTTATTCCGAGTCGAGTAAAGGAGCCAGCACGGAGAGGTAACGTTAACGTGTTTGCTTATGACAAATGGAGGCAAGGCTGTTTTAATGGGCTTAAATGGGCACCGCTTTATCAACGCTGCGATGTCAAAAACATTAGCCCCATGGGGAATTGTGTTTTTTTTTTATATAGCTTTTTTTTTTGGAGCGGGTTAAAGTTAATATGTGTTAAAATCGAATTAATTTAACCAAGCAGTGATTGTTACATTGTCGTTCTGATATATCTTTTAACTTTTCGATATTTTTTTTTCAAATCCCCCTCTAATTTTTGCATGCTAGCTCCAGCAACGCCCCATTGTAAGATAGGACACTTTTGTTATTGTTTTGAAAAAAAAGAAAAAAAAAATGAAGCGCAAAACTCGACTATAGGGGCGTTTTTCCATTTGAGTTCTGTCCTCAGCCACGAATGTGTGCCTTTTTGAAGCCTATTTCCTTGGTTTACCTGGCTAGGAAGTGATTGACACTGATTAGGGGTCAGGTTAAAACAGAAAGTAATAATAATTCAGCATTAGAAGTCCGCACTTCCTGTAATGGATTGACTCTTTTATTATCTTGATGAATTGGGAATCAACCCTGGCAGTCTTGTTTTTATGACACGGGTTACCACATAATCAAAGAACACTTTCAAAATAAACAGCAAGCGAGCTGGGAGAAAAGGCCAAACATTTTTCTTGTCAACCACTTCCCTCGCAGTGACCTCTCTGGAGGACAGACTCTCTGAGTGGCCCAGAGACTTTTATTGCTGCGAGAGAATATGAGCGTAATTCACTCCGAACCGCCATTATATTCTGTGGAAATTTCACAAAGTTCAAGGCGGCGACTCAACTCTTTCATTATGCTTTATAGTTTCAAAATATTTGAGGAACTGTCTCCGTCATTGGGTACACAAAAGACTCTTTGTGTGTGTGTGTGTGTGTGTGTGTGTGTGTGTGTGTGTGTGTGTGTTCAAAGAGAAAACCAATAGTCTGTTGGCCAACATTTAGAGTGAAACAAGATAAATATCAGCATGTCCTATGTCTAGTGAGGCGTCTGAATCTAATTATTACTTTGATTTTTTTTTTTTTGCCTGTCTGAAATGCAGACATGGGTGATTGAAAAGGAAATTAACAAGAAATTATTAAAAATCAGTAAGATAGTTCTTAAATTACCTGAAATTCATAACCCTGGAAGTGCAGCCCATCAACTCAACGATTGATGTGACACATAACTAAGTAAACAAATGTTTATAGAGTGCCGTGATCATTTTTCTTCCCAGTATCACCAAGCCAAGTTGTGGAAAAAGTCAAATCTCAACCTTACTTTGTTATAGATAATATGTCCCTGATGCACATTTTCGCAACCTAACAGATGAAGAAATGTGTTAAGAACATGCACTATGCACGTCATTGTTTAACTTATCTTGAGAATATTGGCATGTGAAACCACACCCTTTTGTAGCCAATGTTTCTTTCCAGCCAAAAGATGAATGCACTGAGCATATTGGTCAAAATGTCTTCAGCATAATTCCCACTGCATGAACAGAACAGCTAGGATGACTGCAATTGTATGCATATGAGGCAATGTGTTGCAGGAAAAGAACATTAACCACAGCCCAAGTCTTCCGTTTTACAAAACTAAAGGGTCTTTGTGTGCTTGTCGTGCTTTTATTGTCGCAGATGGGGGAGTTTGAGAGTAGTGCTCTGGGCCGGGTTACAGTCTACTCCATCCAGGGCTGTCCGCACTGCGTGCAAGCCAAGGCCACCCTGAAGCGTTTGGGAATTCCAGTGTGTGATGTGGATGTGGGGAGGCATCCAGAGCTCAGGGCCTGGGTGAAGCAGCTCACAGGACGGAGTACAGTCCCACAGATCTTCTTTAACAATGTTCACGTCGGCGGCAATGATGACCTGCAGAAATTAGTAAGGAGGAACTCACACTTACAGATTTCTTGTTTACACTGGGGAACTTGTGTATTTACACACATGGGGCAATTACCACCTCCTATCATTGCATAGTGTCGCTTTTTATATTAAAAGTGTGGAAAAAATATGAGGAAAAATGCATGGCAGACAATTCCCTTGGTCGTTATGCAGTTTTATCAATGCATTAATTGATTGTTAATACTTCCCAGGACCCCGAGGAGCTTGGAAGGCTTGTGAATTTGGTCAAGGAAGAGCCTCTTCCAGCGGACGCTCCGCCCTTACCAGAAGGTAACCAGTCTGAGGAAACAGCTGATGGAGGTGAGGAAATTTTTGCCGCGACACGTAAGAATGTACACAGTTTCTCAGTTGGTTTGCCACACTTGAGTGCACACAGCTTGGCTTTCCATAAAAATGTAACGGTCTAGACATGCGATTATTCCAAATAGACAAATGTCAGCCAGGTCCTGTATGGCGTGAGTGTGCTCTGTCGTAGCAGCGGATTCCAGGGACTAATGCCGTTTTCATCGGCAGCAAATGTCACCGTTTGTTGAAACACATTGTGGACGCTTTTTCAAAATTTCCGATATCCAGTTATTCATCTGCTATGACATCTCCCCAGCAAGCTGCAACCACAGCCCCCTTTTCCTCATCTTACTGTTTGCTCAACACTTGTCTTTTTTTCTTCCTGATAGTTGCACAAGTCACACATGCTCAGCACCCTTAGCACGCTCAGAAATGACTCATGAAGCTGTTACAGAAACCAAAATCCTTATCCAAAATCTTAATTATTCCTTAAAATTAGCAGTTGATGTTTACTATTATTGAAAATGTTCAGCTACTGTTCTATGTGAACCATTTACATCTGGTATCTCTGTTAAAGGAATTGTCTTGTCAAAGTTGAAATCAGAATTAAATAAGAATCAGGATTCGCTTAGAAGATGAGCCAAGATCATTAAGAGGTAATTAAATGGCGTCGGCAAATGTGGAAAATTAAATCTGGCGGACTCACAAAACCAAATGTGTGTTTTCCTTTCCTCAGAGAGAGAATCATCCTGCCAACCAGAGTTATTTATTTATTTATTTATTTATTTCGAAGCTAACCACAATAAAAACTAATATTTATCTTCTATTTGATGTCAGCGCCCATGTCTGTCTCTAGTTAAATGCACATCTTGTGCCAGTTGACTTGACTTTTAATCGCCATGGTGTTGGAATGACATCTGTGTGCTGTTCCATGCAAGTGAAACATTCAGAATAAGAATTATGTTATTACAATCCTAAGTATCTGATGACCTTTTTCATTTTTGATTTGTGGTAACATGTCATCCGCCAGTATGGTCTAATGGTCGGCTTAATATCAAAGTTATCAGGAATGTTAAATAGCAGCAGTGTCATTTCTGTGAGTCTCCATATATTTGCAGTCAGCAGGTGAGGGCTACCCCGCTGGGGGATCGCTCCTGTGTCAAAGTGCCGTTGTATTACTTGCAATTCCACTTGAGCCCAATTTTGTCCTTTCAACAAACGATGTTTACTTCAAGCCAGTGTCGGTGCTAATCAAATCCAGCGGTAGTGTTGAGCACATGGTGTTTTATAACCCTTATTCCAATCTGTGGTTTGTTAGCTTTAGATAGCTGAACCCCAACAACGCTGATGTGGGTGTCTTAATTTTCTTCTCTCTTTTTGCAGCTCTTTAATTGACTTTCACACTATTCCATCCACCACCTCTGCAAATCCTGTTTTTCAGCGTGACATTTGTGTAGCTGTATGTGAAAGAATTTATCTGACGGTCATGGACCTTGACACATTAGAAACATTTTTCCACGACACCGTTTTAAAACTTGAACACAAATGATGAACTTATGACATTTTGGCCGTGATCCTGTCTTCTGACTTCTTTTTTTTTCATTTTTCCCTAACTCGTTTTCATGCAGGTTCCTTGTACATGTTGTGAGCGTGTCTGTATTTCTATGTGTTTGCATATTCACGGCTCGGCATACCCCCGCCTCACAGAGTTTAAGTGTGAGAGAGATGAGTTGACGGATCTGGTCGAGGACCTCAAGCATGGAAATGTGATTGGCAGTCATAGACGGGGACTGAGCGTATACAAGAAGAGCTTCTCAGGCAATCAACTGCTCGACTGGCTGCAGAGAGAGAAAGGCATGGGTAGGCACCCACACAAAGACAGTTGCCAAAGAGAAACCTGAAGGAACCGCTAAAGAAACATTTCTAAAAGACGCTTAGAGAATTGAAGGTTCATTGAAGAGGTATGAATGTAAAAGTTATTTCTGCGTCACTAGTTTCTAAGCCACCCAAACATAATTTCAAAGGGAAAGGGTCAAAAACATCGAGAAGCCGAGGCACTGTGATGCTTCCCTTGTGGCTCCACCTTCTTAAGACACCTGATGCTGATCACCTGTCTTCAAAACTTGAGAGATTGATTTTCTCAAATGATGACCATGTTTTGAAACATTGTGCCACCTCAAAGTGCCTGAAAACATGCGTGAAGGAAAATAAAATCTGATCTGTCAACACTTGACCATGGGCCTGTGTCTGCTAGCCAGGGTGCAGGCTTATAAAGTCAGCCAGGGACTGTTGCAGAAGAAGTATATAGTTGGTGTACATGGCTGCGGGCGGCAGGATCGGGATTTTGCAGAAGGAAAAGATGAGAATACCCTGTACAGGCTGCTGGGGGATGATCCTCACTCGGCCCTCAACGCAGGAGTGACCGCAGCCTGCAAGCCGATCCAGGGTAGGTCAGGCTGGGTGCGAACAAACGTCTGACTGTCGGCCAACGTCTTATTAACCCACGTCCTTGTCTTTGCTTTTTTTTTTCTATCTTTGGGTGTTTTCGCTTTCTTGATGTAACCGCATCTGTTTTTTTTCCTCTGTGCGTTTTGTGGAGTGAGAATTGGGTTTTAATGGTGAGCTTATCCTGTTTAAAAGCCTTTCCTGGACAAATTAAAACAGCGACTCAGTGTACATTCACACAGGGATAAGGATCGGGAAATTTCACGCTAACGTCCACCCAAACTACATAATACCCTCAATGCAAATCAGCATTGTTCACGTTTATAATGCCATTGGAGTTCAATGTAGAGCTGGACGAGGACAAATGTGTTTCCCTTTGGTTTGTGAGATTTAGCACTCAAGAAGAAAAAAAAAAAATAGTGTGCACCGATTTCATTAGGTAAGAGTATCCACTGCCTGAGCAGCTGCCTCTATGAATGTACAGTTTGACCTGCTAAACTTTCCTCTGCATGCCATTGTCTCGGTCTGTTTACGTTGGTTGTTGACTAGCCCAACAACTGTGCAAACACTGCAGCTCCAGACAGGCGGTTCAGAAAAGCTCATGTGTCGTGACTGATTCTGACCAATGCAGCATGAAAATACCAAACGTCCCATACTTTTCCATTTTCATTTTGACGAATTTTTTTTTTCAATTTAAAAAAAAACAATGACCGTCTGTACTCAAAGACAGCCATTAAAACCTGTCTTTTCCTGCAAGGCCTCTGCGGTTTTTGTCGGCCGGCGTTCGGGTCTCCGCGGGGTGCTTCTTCTGTGGTGGCGGTTTGTATTTCTAACAGGACGTTGCGTCCCTGCAGAGACCAAACTAACTCTCGCCTGTCTGTGCTCCACGTATATGAAGTGTTTTACTTCTCTGTGCTTTACCATCTTGAATTCTATTGCTCTCTTTTCTCACAGGTCTTCTATCCTGCATCAAGGTTTTCTGATGTGCATGTTGTCGCTCAATTGTTGGTTTTGCATTGTGCTTGAATTGAGGTTTGAAAAAAATCTGCACACCAAAAGTGCTCCAAAAATAAAGATACTTTATTTTACATACAGTACAGAAAACCTATCCTCGCAAACATAGGCTCTTACTCAGATGCTTACCAGAAATATAGAAATATGTGTTAGCAAACATGTTACTGTGGTGCCATTTTTAAAAGGAATGATCTTTTTTTTTGCGCCTCTTGTTTGATATATCTTGTCATATTAACATTTTAACATTATCTTCACCGTTTTTCAAGATCAGCCCTGAGAAATTGATACTTTTTCCCTTACGTATAGATATGGACAAAACGTTCTCAATCGAAGGGTTTCAGCATACAATATAAAATAGAGTATATACAAAGGAGGAAGAATTAGACAGATGGAGAAAAAATGGAAATACCTATAGACAAGGTTTAATATCAAATTCCTGATTTAACCGTTGTGGGGTTAGTGTGCCCAGCGTGTATATCCAGAACAGCTTAACAATAACATGTTTGTTAGCACGTATCTTAGTATGTGCATGTGAGGAAGAGCCTATGTTTGCTTAAAACGGCATGCGAGAATAGTTTTTTTTGTACTATATGTAAAATAAATTCTTTATTTTTGGTGTGCAGATTTTTTTCAAACCTCTACTCAGTTGACTTTTTTTAATCCAGCACCCACCCCTAACTGAGCAGCGGATGTGCGTGTTTTTTCCTTTATCCAGTGCATTGTGCTTGAACACCCGCGTCTTCTAATCTTTTACAATCCACATATGTTGCATTTTTAAACCTCTCGACGAGAACGAAGGCCACACACTTGAGAGTTCACCTTAGTTATGTTTGCTTCAATACGCATACCAAATGTTTTCTCTCTCCATCCTCAGCCGCTGAGCTCTCCCTGCTTTTACGGGAGATGATCCTGAAACTGTTCTCTGAGCACCTCTCTGCTGACGGCAAGGTAAATGTTTGTTTTCCACCTGCGAAGGCACAAACAGGTTCCACGCCATGGGGTGAAGCCATATTTCATTTTTGCAGACTTTTAATTTTCACCCGCGAGATGTTAGATCCATCATCTAACATCTCACTGGTCCCAGAACTTAAGGCATAGGTGACAAACTCTGGCTCCTGGGCCAAATTTGGCCTACAGTATAATTATATTTGTCCAGTGAAGCCATACCAAGTGACTATTAGAGTTAGCCTACAGCACATGTACCGCTAATACTAGAAAACCCGGAATCCTCTGCTGGTGGTTTGGCACGAAAATTGCGACAGGACTCATAAACGCCCTCTCCTCTATTCGCTATGACTACTGTCATAGCGACCTTACGCTAATAAGGCAGAAAATAGAATTTTGCATGTGTGCAATATTAAGTTATATAGTATAGTATTAAGCTTTTTTTGTTCCATGTTCAGTTTTTAAGCAACACTCGTTGAGTCCATATGAAAAGGTTCATTGTTAAATCTGGCAGAAGACTGACTTAAGGGATCTCGTGCTCATGTTGCGGTGCCAGATTTTACCGAAGCCCTTCAGAGCTGTTTCGCAGCTTTTAAGAGATGCCCGTTTGTGCCGTGCTCCTTCCCCCAGTCTGTGGACTACAAGGGCATGTCCTCCGACCCCGTGTTTGAACGCTACTGCGAGCTGGCCATCCAGCTGCAGAGGGTGGAGTTGCTGTCACTGACCCGCGAGGAGAAGCTCGCCTTCTTCATCAACATCTACAACGCGCTGGTCATCCACGGTTATCTACGTTTGGGTGCCCCAACCAACATGTGGCAAAGATACAGAGTAGGAGCTGCATCTTAACAAAACAGTCAAGGGTTTTTGTATCCTCATCCATCTGTGTCTGAAGATGTGAGCACTTTCTCTCTCTCTCTCTCTCTCTCTCTCTCTCTGCTCGCAGTTCTTCAACTATGTGAGCTACCTGATCGGAGGAGAGGTGTTTACCTTACAGGACATCGAGAACGGTGTGCTGAGAGGGAACAGGAAAGGAGTCGCACAGCTCCGGAGACCCTTCTCCAAAACAGACCCACGACTCCAAGTACTCAGATTTAAGCTCGCTGATGAGAGTATCCTTAAAAGAGCAGCTTCAATATCAATTCTAAAAGATTTGCTGCCTCAGGAGAGCCCACAGCATCCTCAGAGATCCATCCCACCCCGGCCACCACCTACTCCAACTGTTGCCATCACAAAGGCAGTTTAGGACAGTCAAGGCAAAAACAAACAGATTGAAAAACAGTTTGTAGGCCAGAGCGGTCATCGCACTAAATTTGGGACAATCCTTAACACTTGAACCTCACATAGAGTACAGAGCAATAAATCCTTTATTTCCACTTTTCACTTTTACATATTTCTCCATTTATTGAGAAATAAATAAATGTATCAATAAATTGACAAATAAAATATAGATTTTATTTACATAGGTTATTATCTATAGATTTATATACATTATTATCTATTATATAAATATAGATTTTATTATATATAGATTTTAAAATACAGATTTTATTCATGTTTTCTGTATTTTTGGTCTTATATTTTTTTCCCCTCTTATAAGATAAACTTTATAGATCCCCATCTAGGAAATTCTTTTATCACAGCAGGGTAACAGTTATAGTATCAATGAATATGAATATAAATAGAGAGGCAGTTAGAAGATTGCAAAACACATCCACAAATAAATAGACAACAGAGAACAACAGCATCAAGGATAAGAATGGACAACAGAATGGGGGGGGGAAACAAAACAAAACAAAAAAACAGCAAGGGTGAAAATAGACAACCAAACAACAAAGATAGGAAAGTAAACTGAGTAGCAATAGAAATGACAAAAAATAAATAAAAATAAACAGGATGTGAATGGGCTGAGACTAACAAGGAAAAAAATAGAAAAAACAGTGTATCACAGTGTATCACATACACATGACACTTGTGTATTATATTTCTAACTTTGAGATGCTGCTATTGTTGAATTGTGTTGTGTCCTACCTGCTTTTTAAGGTTATTTTTTTCTGTTATTGATTCCACTGACACCGTTAGAGCTGCTATCTCTAAATTTCTTTGCACTCTGTGTAATGACAATAAAAGTCCTAGAATTCAATTCATTCCCACTTCCAATGTTGTCCACTAGATGGCTCTCCCTGACGCAGAACCGCTCATTCACTTTGCCTTGAACTGCGGTGCAAAAGGCTGCCCACCTATCAAAACATACACGCCACAGGTAGGAGGATTCCTACTTACTTGTTACTTGACCGCTCAGATAATTCTGGTGGGAAACGGCTTGCGTATTGTCCGAAACGAATCCTTTAGCAGTACGTTATGCGTTGTAACATCGAAGCGTCTGCTCCTCCTTCCCGCCAGGACATTGACAGCCAGCTCCGCATGGCGGCCGAGGCCTTCCTGGAAAACGACGATGCCTGCGTGGTGGATTCAGGGAAGAAGGAAGTGAGGCTCAGCCAGATATTCAAGTGGTACAAAGCTGATTTTGGAGGAACAGATGAAAAGGTACTTTTCAATCCCTGCCGCATAATATTTTATCTAATAATATTCCACATTTACTGTGTTTACCTTACATCCGTTGGGCGAGTTGTTCCACTTGCATGTTCACAAAGTAACAAAGAATTCAAAAAAAGTGATGACCAATTTATTTCTTCTGTTCATTCGCTGGGATCTAATGCAGGATGACTAGTTTTTATTTCAATGCATTTTTTCTGAAATGACTTCTTTTTATTAAGACAGAAGAGGCGGCATCAGGATACCAACAGGTTGTGTGTCTGTCACAGTGCCATCACAGAAACTAATGAGTTGAACTTACCTTCAACATTCACTAAATGGCTAAAAGTATTCCCTCACCTGCCTTGAGTCGCATATGAACTTGAGTGACATCACATTCCTAATCCATGAGGTTCAATCCATAGGGCAGCTAGAACAGCTTCAATTCTTCTCGGAAGACTGTCCACGAGGTTCAAGTGTGTGTTTATGGGAATTATTTGACCATTCTTCCAAAAGTGTATTTGTGAGGTCACACACTGATGTTGGACGAGAAGGCCTGGCTCTCAGTCTCCGCTCTAATTCATCCCAAAGGTGTTCTTTCGGTTGAGGTCAGGACTCTGTGCAGACCAGTCAAGTTCATCCACTCCAGACTCCTTCATCCATGTCTTAATGGACCTTGCTTTGTGCACTGGTGCACAGTCATGTTGGAAAAGGAAGGGGCCAGATCCAAACTGTTCCCACAAAGTTGGGAGCATAGAAGTATCCAAAATGTCTTGGTATGCTGAAGCTTTCAGAGTTCCTTTCATTGGAACTAAGGGGCCAAGCCCAGCTCCTGAAAAACAACCCTACACCAAAATTCCTTCCACCACACTTGGCACAATGCAATCAGACAAGCTGCGTTCACCAGGCAACCGCCAAACCCAGACTCGTCCATCAGATTGCCAGATGGAGAAGCACGATTCATCACTCTGGAGAACGCATCTCCACTGCTTTAGAGTCCAGTGGCAGTGTGCTTTACACCACTGCATCCAACGCTTAGCATTGCACTTGGTGATGTGTGGCTTGGATGCAGCTGCTCCGCCATGGAACCCCATTCTAAGAAGCTCTCTGCAAACTGTTCTTGAGCTAATCTGAAGACCACATGAAGTTTGGAAGTCCATAGGGATTGACTGCAAAAGGTTGCCGACCTCTTCGCACTATGCGCCACTGTCTTAGAATACTGCTGACAGTTAATATTTAGGAGCGAGGAAATTTCACGACTGGATTTGTTGCACAGGTGGCATTTTATCAGTTCTACGCTGGGATTCACTGAGCTCCCGAGAGCGACACACTCTTTCACAAATGTTCGTCTGCATGCCAAGGTGCTTGCTTTTATATACCTGTGGCGATGGAAGTGATTAGAACATCCGATTCTGATTATTTGGATGATTGAGGGAAAATACTTTAGGCCATATCGTGTACCTTCTCTTTTCTCTTTGTCCTCATAGCTCCTGGAATGGGTCCACGAGCACATGGGTGACTCGCCCAAGAAGACCAGCTTGCAGGGCGTCCTCTCTGGCGGGAAGACCAAAGTGAGCTTCCTTCCATACGACTGGAGCAGTAACAGCACCCGCTGAGAAAGCGGAGTTATGCAACATTTCTTTTCATCCCGTCACGTTCTACTGTGCTGCATTTACTGTACTTTCGTTTCGGGTTGGAGATGATGTGCTTCCAGAATCCACGGTCTTTCTACATGCAAAACTATAAATCATAAAAGTATATTGGGAGAAGAGTAAGCACATTACGGCGATACTGGACTGCAGTTGTAAGCTCATGGTAGCTGCCCTAGATTTGGACTGCATTCCATATTTGTTGACATTCAGTTTTTATGCGCTGAAAGTAATATTGATACAGCTTAAAGCTAAGTGATGCAGACACGTGCACAACAAATATTTACAACTTTAATATTTTGTAATTAATGTTATTTAGGTCTAAAGAAATTGTTTGCATATTTTTGGTGCCTAGTTTTGCAAACTCAATTTATAGGTTGCGCACGGACAGTTTCACTGCAGCAGGATATCCAATAGGACCCCAATGCATGTCAAGTGGTTGCTGCGTGAGGGGGCTGAAGGGTTCATTTGTCAAAGCACACAAAGGGAGCATAGCTGGGACACACAGGTACGGGATGCCAAGCACTTGCATTTAAATAAAACTCTGCATGTTCTTTTAAACAGCCCTCCAGGTGTGTGGTCGGATTTTCAAAGCTAAAGAATCTTTCTTTTTTTTTTTTTTTCCTGATCAATTTCAACGATTGGTGTTGAAAAACCCCTCCATCTGATAGCAGTTTTTTACCGACGGACTGAGCAGCGTGCTGCGTCCCCTGATGCTTTGCGTGTCTGGCCTTTCAGTTGAAACGGGAAAACATCTTCTTACGCTGTCCATGTGTGGACAGATGCTGCACAGACAGACAGGCAGAACACTTAAGACGTTTACATGTCACTTTATATCCCAAAACATATTTTGGTATTTTGTCTTCCTTTCTTAATATGAAAGTTTGTGGGTGTCACCCCCCCCCCCTTTTAATCCAGGTCTTCCACTGAAACGTAGAAAAAAAAAGTGCTTATGCTGTTTTTGCAAAGAAATATTTTAGGATCTAGCAATACTGTCAACTATTGAGATATTTTTCAATGTTCCTCTGATATTTGATGCACTGACACTTTGCATGTTGTAGAGATACATTTCTACTTTTTCTTTTTTTCCCTTCAGCAAATCCATATGCTCGATACTCTGTCTTTACAAGGCTGAAGTGATGCTCAGTTCTTTATTTTGAATCGACTTCTCGCTTGACGTGTGAAGTTTCAAACTCTTCCGTTGATCCCCGTCGTATCACGAGGGTTCAAACTTGACAGGGCTAGGACTTTGGCCTTGTAAATCTTTGAGGAGCACCAAAGCAAAAGAATAATTAAGCATGTTGGGACTGGAGTGCATGTATCGAATGCTTGGCTGCTATTATTCTAGAAGCTAAGAGATTTTGAACCTTCATCCGTAACGTTGTCTTGTCTCTCAGAACAGCCTTTTTCAATCACGTACCACTGCATCCTTGGAGTAAACATACTCGAGTCAATTGATGCAGATGCACACCGTTCAGGATATATTCATGGATTTCCCGTAAATCGAGTTTTGTACGCGTTTCAACTTTCTCTGTGCTATTAAAGATGCCTATCAGGAAAATGTGATGCAAAAAATGTTGACTGAAGCAATGCTAAACATTCTCTCCCTGGGGTTACCGGCAAAGCAATATGCAATATATATATATATGTATATCTTCTTCTTCTTATATATATATATATACACATTGATGGTAAATATGCAACGCTGAACTAAAATAAATGATATTGCCTCTGTCACTTTTGGTCTTTTTTTTTTTTATAGAAAGATGCAAAACAGCAAATCTAAGATTCATCATTTCTTTAATCAAACAACTTTTACTCACTTTTTAAGTAAGAAAAATAGATGAGGAATCATTACAAATCCAGTCTATTCACATTTGTACATATAAATAAGCATAGTTAAGGGCACGCTCTCAAAATCACATCAAAAATATTAAAACATATTAACCACCTCATGTTTATACACAAATGAACAGTATGAAATATACAACAGATGAGTTCCATGGAAACCAAAATGGTACCTTTTTTTTTTTCTTTTCTTTTAAAACGTTCACCTTCTCCTACATCCTAACACTGATTGGCACGAGTGGAAGAGTGAACGGTGAGGGCGCGTGTGTGGCAGGATGGACGAAGGTTTACAGGGCGTCAAACGTTTTGGTCATACGCTTTATCGAGTGAGCGACTCGCGCCGCAACTACAGGAGTCTCGACCCCGACAGTCCAGCAAAGGAAACTGCCGGAAGCTCATCGCGAACGTGTGTGTGTGTGTGTGTGTGTGTGCGCGCTGAGTTGTTCTAGTGATTCGTTGGAAAGTGGAAAGTACAAGAAAACTGTTAAGGTGTCAATATGTGGAAGAACTTACCTGCTATCACTGTCATGTCTAATGAGCCTTATCTAAAGACAAAAACCAAAGCTTTAAGTGGTGCAGGAACCGTTTGGAAGACCACTTTCATTAAATGCTAAGCTAACACTTAGCTTCCATCTCTTGATTTTTTTTTTTTTTTTTAACAATAATTCATATAGTTGTAAATACAAGCTCAACCTGTATTTCTATTAAATCCTTCGAGGACAAAGACTGTTAAAACGAGATGAGAGCCTGCCATTTGAGATCTCTGTCTCCAGTGACAGTAACACGTTTGAGAGAAAACATGTTTGTTTTTTCCATTTGTGACGTTAAAGTGAAGTTAAAAGGGAAACATTTCAATTGGATTAAAGCACGATTATTTACCCAGTGGTACAAAAGGGGTAACAGTGCACCCCAAGCGACACTGAAGGATGACCCGAAGACTGATCTGCACTGGTTATACTGGGGCGGCACTTTGCCCAGTAATTTCATGATTTAGAAATTAAACCTGATGAATCATTTAGCAGCTTTTCATTAGTTGGCAATCAGAAGGGACCCCGGGAGATGTGAAGAAGGAGCTGGCTGGAAAGGTTTCAGTCATCTGACGCACGACTGACCTCTAGTGGCTGTCTTGTAAATTCATGACTTGAGAAAAATCCATTTGTGTTTAAAAAGCAATTGACAGATGCATTTGCTTGGCCGCATGCTTTCTAAGTCACAACACGTCTACGGACCGCTGTGATCAGAAAGTGAGATCCTTCTGAGAAAGTGTCTGTGCTGATAGCAGGACCGGCTTGTCCCTGGAAACTCATACCAATCAATAACACGCCGAAACCGCGTAAAAGCTACCGGTCACAATTTGGAGAGGGGATGAATCGGATGGCCGGTGCACATGCATGCATTCAAGACTGTTGTTGGCCGTCGAATTCAGTTTCAAACTTCATGAGAAAAAGGCAGACCCATTCAACTGAGCTTATACCGTTCTGTTTCCTCGTGCGCGGAGGATACGTAAATAAGTGGTGTGTCTGAGGATGCGAGAGGGTTCCAGTGTCTTGAGAAGGTGAGTTCGGTGGCGGCGGCAGCAGCAGAGCACGAGACTCACCGCAGCCGAGGCGGCGCCGCTCTCCTCCAAGCTAACCTGATGATGGAAAAGAGCGAAGAGAAAGAGATTATCGGGCAGGTCTTAATCATTTACATGTATTTATCGTGAAGATAATGCTGGCAAATCGCATGTCGATCAAAGTCTGTCATCCAACCAGCTGATTGAAATACAGCAGCAGGTCTGGGATCTCGTCTTTCTTTGGACACACGAGTCGCCACGTGTGCGCAGCCACCCGCACGCAAGTTCGAGTGAGCTAACTGGCAAGTTAGCCTTTCAAATGATTTCTTCTAAAGAAAGTGTTAAACATGAGCCGAATCAAGTAAGAAACCGAAAACTTACCACCTCCGTGCGCAATGGGAGGAGGGAGGCTTTTCTTCCCCATCGTGTCACATTTGCATCACATGCATTAGCTTGATATGTCGGTCTACCACTGAAGTAAACGATGGGGATAACGGGAGCGCAACACCACTCCAGAAAACTCCTACATGTCCTTTTGACTGTCAGTTTTTAGTCTGTGCCATTGCTTCTCAAATAGTGGGCTGCACCCCCCTGGGGAACATGCTTCTGGTGTAGTATTAGCTCTATGGAGTAGGTTTCTTTTTGCACCGAGCGTGTGTACACACAGCACAGAGCAGAAAATATGAAGCACGGTGAACAAATAGTCAAGAGACACAGTGAAACAATATTTAACAGGGCTGATAAGAAAGGCTGCGAGAGATAATGAGACAAACGAAAGTCACCCGAAAGCTAAGACCAGGAAATATGATGAAGCGTATGTGGTGCTTGGCTTCACTGTGACTGCGGTGGGAGACGAGGAAAGACCGGTGTGTTTACTGTGTCTAAAAATGTTGGCAGCGGAGAGCATTCAGACAAATATATCAAGACGTCACCTAAAGACATTAGACACCTATTTCTTTCCACTAAAACGTGCCGAATATTGCGAACAATTATCCTGCTTTTGTGAAAGTTACTTCAGTAAACCAGGATGTTAATAAAGTTATTCGCTGTTGCAAGTTGATCTATATTTCTTTCTTTCTTTTTTCTTTTCTTTAAGGTTAATAAGGATATAATGTTGTGCAGAGGTGTACTTAAAACAATTTTGATAACAAATTATACTATAGTTGTAGCGGAGAGGGGGAGGGGCGCAAAATGTTTTCTTCTTTCTCGGGGAGGCGTGACAGAAAATCAATAAGAAGCACTGGTGTAATCCCAGCATAAGGTAATGACCAAAAGTGCACTCTGTTGTCTATGGGTTCATGCCGTTACGCAAGGTGCACAAACGTATATTGAGTGAAGTTAACTTGGTTGATATATAAATGCATACATTCAGAATTTTTATCATATAGATCATTTCTTCATCGTCATTTGAAAATTAGCTCACGAGGTGAAAAGGTGTGAGCACCCCTGATTTAAACATGAACGGAATAGCAAGAATACTGCTCATCCACGATTGGACGTTGGACACTGAGTGATGCTACTGTAATTTCCGCACTATAAGGTGCACTTAAAATCCTTAAATGTTCTCAAAAATCAGTGCCTTATAATCTTGTGCCTTATGTATAAATTCTTGTTGTGCTTACTGACCTCGAGCCAATTTTATGTGGTACGCTGCGTTCAAAAATCTGTAAAATGTTAGTGTGACTTTGGTAGGTGACGAAGCCGCTTCGCTTGACTGATTGATTGTCGGACCGTTCCCACCTGACACAGGGGCGTTGTATTAAAGTCTGTCCTTGGTTGAATATGGGTTGCAACGTCAGATGAGTAATCATGTGGTGCTGAAATACAACGTTGCTCCGACCTCACACTAACTTCAGGTGTCTGCTATGGCTGGCAACGATAAACCAATCAGAGAATAGTACATAGTGCGGTTACCTCCGCCACTTTTTGCAATAGCGGTACATACTGTGCTCTGACACAATAATACTGTGTATCTCTGATTATGAGGAACCCCAAAAATGGCAACTGTTAAGAGACATGCTTACGAAGCATGTCAACTCAAGGCTACCAGTCAGGCAGTAGATCATAGGAATAGAGCAGCCGCGAAAGAATTCAACATTAATGAAACAATGGTACGGAAGTGGAGGAAGCAAGTAGATGAACTGAGCCAAGTAAAGGAGACCAAACAAGGAACAAAGTAAGATGAATGAGATGAATAAGGTTCGATGAAACTGTTAGGTTTTGCTTTATAGAACGTATGTTTTATCATGCGCCTCATAACGTGGTGCGCCTTATGTATGAAAATAGACCCGTTCGTTGATTTCGCGCTTTATAATGCAGTGAGCTTTATGGTCCGCAAAATATGTTACTTCCTGAGACTTCTAGCCGATCAAATATCAGAGAAATGCGGAGTACTAACTTTCATCGTCCGAGTCGAAGCCGAAGAGCGCAGAGCAGGTGTTCAGAGCCTGGTGCTTCTGGAGTTCCTCCAAGCCGCCGAAGGAGGACAGACACTTGTCGCAGCGATGCCTGACCTTGGTTTCCAGCGCCGCCTCCGCCACCTGCTCCTGTGTCACCGACACCGGCTCCTTCTTTTTGTAATGATTCACACAAGTGGTTTTCTTTGGGGCGGACTCTTCCGTGTCTCTCCTCTTGCGCATAGAAAGCAGAGACTCATCCATGTAGGTGGAGGGCGGCGGCCGTATGAAAGGGGCCTTCACGAAGGTCGCGTAGGAAGGATCCTCGGGCCTGAAGGTTTTGTGCTCGGTTATCAGCGGCTCTCCCAATTTCTGCTGGGCGCCTTCCACCAGAGTGGACATGTCCTCCAGGTCCTTGACGTCCAGGGGGTCGCTGATGCGTCTTCTTTTCTGACACCTCTTTTTCTGAGTGGCAGCCGCGCTGCTGGACTGCGCGGCGGAGACAATCTCCTCATATCCATTGACGGGGGTTTTACCGTCATCCGACGCTACCCAGGAGGGGGACCTCTCAGAAATATGGGCGTGATCTTCGCTACTATCTGCTACGCTTCCATCGCAGGTCTGATCTTTGCTGATATCCTTGGCGTCTCCGTGATTAGAGTCCTCGGTGTGGTCAGCGTTCGGGCTACTCCTTTGCCCTTTTTTACTCTGCAGCCAGATCTCCTCGACCTTCACCCTCTGCTTCCAGGGGGCCTCTGGATTCTGGTGCTTCTGCCGGCTGGGTCCCATGTCCAACTCGTCCCTCTGAGGCGCCGGGATGTAGTGTCTCCATTCGTGGTCGTGGAGACACTGCATGCTTGGGAACACCTTGTCACAGTTCGTGAAGGAGCACTGGGGTCTGAAGGGCTGGTGGGTGTTCACGTGCTCCTTCAACTCTTGCTGTGTCAAGAAACGCTTGTCGCACTCCAGATGGTAACAGAAGTGAGGGAGGGGAGTGTCGTGGAGCTTCATGTGGTCCTTGTAATGTTGGAGGATCTGCAGCTGCCTGTCGGGGGGAAAGGAGTCAACACAATGACAATGAATATTAACTTCGAAAATGAATACGGCGAACACAATCCCCTCAAGTAAAAAGGCTTGAAACAGCTGATAACTCAGCCTCAACCCACAAGTAAATTTCAAACCCGCTGTTCCCCCAGCAGGCAGACCGGGTGCCTTTCAGCACAGATTTTCCTCCCACAGTCCAAAACAAAACCCATGGAGTAGTTTCACTGTGTAACTGCAAGCCCTAAATAGTGTGGAGGTGTGAAAGTGAGTACCGGTAGTAGTTTATTTGTGGAAGGTACGCGGTACGCTGAACCTCTCCTACCATCCAACGCCAGCAGCCCTCTTCAAAAAATTAATTTTACTGTACATGAATGACTTACTTTCAGCGACGAGACTTTTTTTTTAATAAAACAAGCCACAAGGTTGTTATTGAGTTTTTTTGGTTTTGCAACTTTTGCAACAGAGCCTCAAGGTACGCCTCGTAAGCATTCAGGCTGGATATTGAGAAAAGCATGATATCCCATTGAGTAAGCGCGACTTCCTGTTTACCTGAGGCAGAGGGAGCACTTGTGCTTGGCCCAAACAAACGTCTTCTCCAGCACCTTGTCGTCATTAATGTGGCACCTGATGGCGTGCCTCGTCAGCGTGGTGCTGATCCTCAGGAACACTCGATCGCAGGACACCGACGGGCACAGGTGGTACGTGATGTCGACGCCGAACCCGTTTTCTCCCGCCGCTTTGTCCGCCCCGTCGCCCTCCTTTTCCTGCTTCATCCCGGACAGGTCTTTCACAATCACCAGGCCTTCTTTAATGACCACCTGCTCGTCCTTGAAGTCCAGCTGCTTGTGGATATTGGAGTTGGGGTTTTTAGACTTGAGCACAGCTGTCTTTTTGATGAGTGTTCGGAGGTTTCTGATGATTCGATCTTCCCTTCTAAGGCTGGACACTCTCGTCTTGCCAAGCGGTTTCTGTTTGGGAGCTTCCTCCTTCAAATTTGCGGCGGGTTCCTCGTGAGGCTGCGTCTGGCTCCCGACATCGCCCGCCGTTCCATTGGCAGCCGGAGCATCTTCAGCGGGAGGATTACTGACGTCCGGCTTATGATTGCACATTTCCTCAATATGGTCCCGTACGTGCTTTTTGGCAAAAGAAAGCTGTTTAAAGCGTTTCCCGCACAGCACGCACCGGAGCTTCTCGATCTTGAGGTGTGCGAGGGCGTGCCTCAGTACATTCAGGCCTTTGTAGTTTTTACGGCAGATGACGCAGTCGTAAGTTAAATGAGCGTATTTCTGAGTGCGGAGTACTCTTCTCCTCCATTTGCTCAGGCCTAACTCCTGGAGGACAGACAGCAAACCAAAGCAGGGAGGGTCACAGTAGGAACGGGGGAAAGCAGTTTAAATAAACTTCCTTTGATAGAAAGGGTCAATTTACTATTGTCCAGGTGAGCATAAACAGGCATCTGTAGATGTAAACACCATTTGAACAAAATATTTGCCCGGTAATAATGTGAATTTGGCTTACAGGTCAATATGCTTACATAAAAAAAAAAATATATATATATATATTATTGCTATTCTATCAAATTAATTTCAGTACTGTACAAATATGCATCAGATTCTTTCTGTGTAATGTAAGGCAGCAAAGCATAGGGTCAAAACCAGGTCAGAGGCAAGCCACCTTTAAGATTTACATAAACACCGCCATTTATTGTTGGCTTTATTTTCAGGCTCATGACATAATTTTGAAAACAGCGATACATCGTGGCTCTGTGTAACAGCCACGTGCTGTAACAAATGTTTCAAGAGGAATTAAAAGACTTCTTCTTATCCTCTCTGCATTTTGCCATTATCCTCCTTCAGGTGGATTACAAATGATGGAGAAGCGAAACCACAGCGACACTTTGAAAAAATACCAACTGACCTCTATGCTCGTGTCCCGTGTCTCCGGTGTCGGCTGGGAATCTTCTAAAGCGTCGCCGTTTAGTTCGTCTGACTCCGAGGGCTCGGTGGGAGACAGTTTGTCGTTTTCTGCCTTTTTGGATTTAAAAGCGTAGCTGTGTAACAGTTCTATTGGACAATCCAGCAAATCTAAGGTCGGACCGTCCAGCTCCGGATCTCCGTCAACAGCGGGGGGGACGGCCTGGGGGTCCCCGGGGGGCCCGTCACAAAGCGCGGAGCCTGACCGGGTTTGCGTTTCCTCTTGGCTCGGAGTATCGACACTCGAGATGGAGTTGGTGTGTCTCTCGAGTTCACCCATTTGCTGAGGTCGGTTTTCCATTGGCACGCTCTCTTTTTCGAGTTCGTTCTCCAAGTGCGGCATTTCCCGGGCTTCATCTTCTGTGTCGGATTTTTCCTCAAAACCAGATTCCTCCTCCTCCTCCTCCTCGGTGAAGGAGATTTCATTATCGGGGTAAGATACTTCATATTTCTGTAATGGTTTCCTCCCCCGTTTTTTCCCTGGGACTTTGACTTTCTCTTTTGGTGTCTGCAGCTGCTCCAGCCGTGGAAGACCTTGGAGCCAGCGTTTCTTCCGGCCTTTCCTTTTCAATATCTGGCTCTTGACGCATCGGGACAAATACTCCCTTTTGCGGTTCAGAGGGAGTTTGGCGGAGGTGGCGTTTTCCCTCGTGGTGTGATTGTGTCTCAATGAATACATGGGCTTATTACGCAGAGAGGTGAATTTCAGATTGTATTCGATCTCCGGGTCGTCGCCAAGGTCAAGCTCGTCATCGGACGCAGGTTGGACTCTCTTCCGCGAGCGTCTCCCCCACCTTCTCCTCTTCTTCTTGGGAGCGTCGTTTTGGGGTTGGACACATTTCTCTGCCGCCCCCTCTGGGGTCTTTTCCTCTGGAAGATTGTGGTTCTCTGTTGCAGCTTCAGTGCATTTGCAGGAATTTAAGACTTGGGCATTTGAATCATTTACACAAATATTAACTATTGTCTCATCACAGTATTCCTCCTCTTCTTCCCTCATCTCGCTGAGAACGGCAGCCTTCAAGACTTTGTCGTTTATCAACTCCAAGCAATGTGTCCGGAGGGTCAACAGGTTCCAAAACTCGGGGTCAAAACACAGCCGTTCCTTGAGCATCTGGAAAACATAAGGTAAAACATTATAGGTGCTAAATGTAATTCTCTTCCAGAGTTTATATAAACACAGCGTCCGATCCGACCTGCAGAATGTGGAAGCGGACACTGGTTCGAACGGGGCTGTTGCGGGGATGCGGCTCCTGGTCAGGGTGCATATAAAGCAGGCAAACGGTCCTGTAAGCTTCCAGGCTCCGTTCCTGGCAGAAGACCAGGAGGGCACATGCTCGACAGATTTCCAGGTCATGGGGCAGGAGGAAGGCGATGGTTTTGCAGACCAAAGCCCGGGCGACGCTGTCGGCTTGCATGTCGCACAGCTGCAGGGCCCTGGCACAAAGCTCCACACACACTTGGACTCCTTCGCCTCCCAGCTGCCAGCAAGCAAACAGAAGCACATTATGCCTTTGCGTGAAATGGCGGCGAGGAAATGACAGATTTAGCAGGTTTTTGTTTTAGAGAAAACTATTTCTGAAGCCATCGTTCGAGGAAAAGGAGAACTAGTAATTTGTCCTTTAACATACTCTTTCAATATTAGTTGTTATCTATTTATTTTCTGGAACAATTCTTGATCAAATATCTCAGCGGTCCCCAACCTTTTTTGTAACAGAGACCAGTTTTATGCACGAAAATGTTTAGATGCGCGGGGGTTGAAATAATAAAAACTTTACAGTTCAAAACAGTTCACAGTATTAAATCTGAATACACAACTATTACACTTTATATTAGGCAATTACAATTTTTAGTGCGGCAGAAGGGCGAAGGCGGAAACAGTCATTTTTTTAGCTTAAGATCCAGAGGGTTTAATGAGAACAACTATAATTTTGTACCAGCTGTACCTCAGTGGTGACCAGTTTGATGAAGGGGAAGATGGCTCTGACGTTGGTGGCAGAAGAGGCAAGCTGCAAGCATTCAGCGAGGAAGCCTTGTCTGGAGAGGTGAGCACGAAGATGTAACCTGCTCCAGATGAACACTAGGTCCCTGCAAGAAGTTAGTCAGCTAACTCAACTGTTTGTTATCAAATTAAAAAGAAATAATCCAATTACATGTTGATGAATCTAAGGATTTGGTCAACAAGTAATGTAGGAATCTTGCAAACTTTATATCCATCTTTTCATGATTCCCCGATCCACCAGTGACTCTTACCAGATGTAGTACATGTCTCCATTGTGCAGCTGCTGGGTGAGGAACGCTTTACATAATGACAGAAGCAGTTCATCTTTTTCAACCCTCTCTGTGTTGCAGATGATTTCCACAGCATGACGCCCATCTATCTCTGCCATCTGAGGAGGAGGCCAGGAAGACGTACATGCAATAAAACAAATATAAACAAAAAGTGAAAAATGTAGGGCATTATACTTAATGTGTCCAATAAAATGTTTGATATAAATATGGAAGAGTTCTCATGACTACCATAAATTCCGGCATATATGCCGCTACTTTGTTCACATGCCTTGAGAATTACGGCTTTTACAACGATGGGGCTAGTTTATGGATTTTTATAGGGCAATTACGATCGCTTCCTTCCGCCAACACCGTCACAATGAACAAATGAAATTGTTTTGGCATTCTCGCATTTACGATAATTCTTCAGATCAGCCATTTTGCACTTTTTGCACACACCCCCATCATGAAAAAGAAGCGCAGAAATAAATTCGAAGCATCTTTTGAGTTGAAATCAGTCTGGCTGTCGAAGAAGGAAATAGAGCTGCTGCTCGTGAGTTCAGTATCTGTTCTGAAAAAAGCATTTGTATTATGTACCGCTAATTGTAGATGTTACTGTCATTTATTTAATTGAAAGTTTGCAAAAAATCTTGCTTCATTAATATCTCATGTTTCAACGGGGACACCTGCAGCATATAGACAAGTAAATCTTATTTACGTACAATTTATTTTTGAAAAAAATTAGTGGACGTGGCCTACATATAGGTGTGCTCTAAAGTTTGGAATTTAAGGAATTTTTTTTTGGACATTATTGTAAATCACGACGTACTGAGAATTTCTTGAATGACTGTTCAAGTCGTTGTGGCTTAAACACAAAATGCATGTGTTTCTTACCTCCTTGTGAAGGTGCTCGTGCAGTGAGGCCTTGTAGAGGCAGGTCAGGTACGCCTGATGGAAGTACAGATGTTTTCTGGCCTTGTGGTTTTCCAGGCAGGCTTTTGCCAGGGCCATTGCCTCCTGTATCCTCTCACAGGCCTGAAGGTAACGGACTCGTAGCTCCAGGAACACTGGCAACTCAGAGTTCAGGTAGTTCTCAACTGCACGGGAGGGAATAAAAAAGCGAAGTTGGTGAAATTAAAGTGCGAGACAAACCATTTACACACACATATCTGAAGGATAAATAACATGTAAGGTAAGGGCTGCAAGTCACATGGACTGCCACCCTTTTTGAAAAGAAGACCAGCCCCGTTGCTGTACAAAAATGTGTCGCTGCACTCAATACAATTATCAAATTTATTGGTTAAAATCATACAACGACTTTTGGAATATTCTTTATTTTAATCAAAACCTGCATTTTGATATTTGGAATACCGTAAATGAAATCTGGGGGAAAAAGAAAATAGAGATTTTATGCAGCCCTGTGTGATTTAAGCTATTTCATTAACTGTTCATTGTTTCAGTCATAGTAAAGAGCCTACCTTGCTTCGAAGGCAAGGGTTTGTCCTTCAGGATTCCTTGTAACACAGGATTCTCCCACGGGCCTCCTGCTTTGATGATCTGCTTGACATGCTGGAGGTAGACATTCCTGTGCCTGAGGAGCTGCAAATGGCACTCCTGCAAAGAGGAAGAAAAGTTGATTGATTGAATTTACCTGTCAAATACTCTGGTTTTTGGAGACTATTAGTCAAAATAACGACTTTAAAGATGAATATAACTGATATACGACCGAAGAAACCATATGAGAGTGTTTGATCAAACTGGCTCTTTCCCTCTGATTTCAAGGTAGTGATTTCTCATTTGTGAGGGCAACTTTAGCTTCCCAGCTGACAGCACATTGAGAAAGATCTGGCCTGATAAAAAAAATATGCCCGTTGAAATCTATCTCCATTTTATTCATATTTGAATTTGAAAAACCTCTCAAGGGCATGGTCTTGACTAAATAAAAAAAATGTGTCGCTTTAGTACGGGTTCTCGTACTAAAAACTAGAGAACTTTGATCACCTGATAAGAATCCAGGATGTCTTTTAAAGGTTCTTCCCCAAATTCTTCTTTGCTGAAAAACAGCATGAGTTCAAAGAAACTCCTGAAAGACAAGATTGGAGGAAATAATGAGTTTGAAGGCCTTCTCCAAACAAATGACAGCTCACATGTATATAAAATACAGTCAATCAAACAGCTTTTTCACCACAAATACATTTCTAACATTAAGTACCAGCTTGCTGATGCAACGTTCCTTTTTGGGATTTCTGTCAAATACCGCAGATTAGTACAGAGTAATGTTTTAACTGTGGGGATATTGAATTGGTCACTGAGGGTCTTTTACATGCTACAAAAGACTATTGCCTTCATACTGCGAAAAAAAAAATAAAGGCAGCATTCAGCAGTTCTTGATATTGACATACTTCGTGATATATGCTTGTGCATTGAAACTAACGTGTCAGGTAACCCAGCAGAGAAATTCCCTGTAGCATCTAATCGATAGTGATATTCTACTCTGAAATAAATCTGTGTAAAAGATAACTTGTTATGGGGGGAATCACCATCACTGAAGTAACCCCTCAAGGTATTTTTTACTGACCGCGAACAAACCAAAAGAGATACCAGATGAAATCAATATTCTCGGACTGCATAAAACAAACAAACGAAAAACACATCCCTGACTGGCTGGTGCAAATCCTATGAAAATGGCCTTGTATAATAACAATGAATGATATTTCTTTTGGTGAATTTAGGCCAACGACTGACAGAGCGGTGATGGTTGACAGAAGGGGCTGCTGCCAGGAAACACAGTTTCACATCCCCAAACTGAGAGGCATGCAGGACAGCTGAACTATGCACGGTCAAATCCTATGACTGGCTGTCCCAGAACATTTGGCTTTTCATTCTTCCTGGTGGAAAAGTGAATCAAAACATCACACCGCAATTGTTTTGCTGGCTGTCAGTGAAACTGTGATGTGATGTCAGTGTCTATGTGTTGAAAAACAGGAGAACAAGAGGTTTTCCAAAACCTCGTGAAATTGGCCCACCCTGGCATATTGGCTTAAGTATTGTACATGTCTATTTAAAGCTTTATTAATCAAAGATACAGCTGACATCATTTTGAATCCATCAGCTGACTGGTCACACACTCAGTCAGTCTCAGTTTAGTCTGGAGATTATCTGTAGGCTGAGCACAAAACAATAAAGGGAGATAATATCAGCTCTCTTTTCTTGGATTATTTAGCGGTCGGAAAAAGCAGACTTGGTGGAAATTTTACACATGCTGACATTGTGCATTGATCAGCCCCTCGGTGCCCGGCAACCATCCATTCTTGTGCTTATAAATGTCCACCCTTGTCACTAATAAAGACTCCAATTCTGCAACCAGCATTTCACAGAAATTGCACCGCACTGAGCTCACCCCTGTGATGCTTTGCTTGTTTACACAAATCAAAATATTGCAGTCGTCACGCCGCCCCGGTGTGAGACTTCCTTTCAAACTCTCAAAATATTACATTTGCAGTCAAACTAAAAAGAAAACATTAGAAAAAAAATAAACGCGAGACTTCATATCTAAACAGTGCATATAATGCTGCCTGGAGACAGTGACTGCTAAACTAGGTAAACATATTGTGTGGTTGAACTACCATAAAAGCTATGACACAAAACCTGCTTCAGTCTACTTACAGGGCCAGGCTGCTGAGAACATAGTGGATATGCTGACAGTCATCTGGAAAGGCAGCAGCGGCTTTAGTGAAACTGCAGAGTGCTGTCCGTAACACCTTCAGCTGAGGGAGAGGAACTTGCCATTGACCTGTGTATTCTTCAACCAGCTGTGCATTCAGGAGGACAGGGTGAACAGGGGGTGGAGTCGTTTGTGAAAAAACATAACAAAAAACAATCCTTACCTAAATGAACAACCAATTATCAAATGTGAGTGAACCTGACCAAGCTGCTTAATAACTGACCAATGCAAACAAGGTAGAGATGGGTGGAGAACAGAAGCACAAATACAGTTTGTTTTTGTTTTTAGTTTGAAATTTGTCAACGCAGAACTGATGTCATAACTGTCATCAGATAATACCATCCAACACTGGCATTCTGTCCACTCTTGGACACATTCTCAACTACTAGATAATAAAATGTGTACATACAAAATGAAAAGCTTTTCCCTCAGTCAACATCTTTAAACCATGCCGAAGTCACGTGAGAGATATGTTGGTAGGTCTCTAGATTAGGAGAATTGCAGCAGAGTCTGACTCTATTGGGAAAAAACGCTGTACCAAAACATATTAGTTTCGGTATTAAACTTATAATGTCCAAAGACAAAAATATGATTTGGTGAAGAATCGTCATTCTGTTCACTGTTTGTTGTCAGGCATCACTGTGATCAGCACGTGTTTCAGAATTTGAACACGATCCATTTGTTCATTCATTCACTGAATCACACACAAGGCTGCAAGAGCGCCAGAGCCTGGACATCCTGGACCATTATCTCTATTATTCACATTTATGGATCATTTTCATGAATTTTCAATCAAATTCATATTTCAGGACTGTAGGAGGAGACCATGGAACCTGGAGAGAAAACATGTAGCCATGTGGCAACCATACAAGACTCACACAATGGAAAAAAAGGCAACTAAAATCTAACCAGGAGCCTTCCTCCTGTCTAGTTGTCTCACCACCGCACCGCCTCGCCACTAATTTTAAGCACCAGTGTTTGGAAAATCAGAGTTACACGATTTATAATAATTTCTCATCATCATCATCATCATCATCATCATCATTTACCCCATGTTGCTACACGGTCTGCTTCTTAATCACAATTCAATCTAGCAATTCCACTACTTGCGCTGCTCCACATTAAATAACTAAACTAGTTATATTTGTCATCAGCCACGTAGTCCAGGTGCTAAAGACCTACCATATGGCACTTTATACTCAGCCTAAAGCAAATTAGCTGCTCTTGTATGCAATTTTTCACACAATGAATCAAATTCAGGAGGTATGCCACCTCAGTAAGTCATGTGTAACACGCTAAATGCATTAAAGCATGGGTCTGAAGATGACCACTGCCTTTTGATAACCTAAAAACGTCACTTTTATCATTCACTGTGACAGGAACTGCCAGGAGGGAGTCACATCTTGAATGGTAAATTTGCAACTTTTTCAAATTGCTGGCAATAACTTACTGACTGTGAGATGTGTCCATCGGACAGCTGCTATGTTTTGGAACCTACTGTCATATCGGGCCATGTGGGTCAACCAATATCATAGGTGTCGCCATCCAGTCCGTTCCGATAAACAAGCATCAGCAAATGTGTGAAGTTTATGTTTATCTCTCCGTATAACCACAACAGTGGCACAGACGATTCAAGGCGTTTTCGTTAACTGTCTTTCTACACAAGTTTCCCATCTTGGGTTGCCAGTCGGATGTGTTTAAAAGAAACTACCGTTTAATCCTGTATCGTCGTTTAAAAGCAGATTGGTGCTCTGGTACTTGTGGCTTAATTGAAATACTCGTTAATAACGGTAAGCTATTTATATTGGCACAGTTCGCTTATCCTGGCGTTAATTAGCTTACCTTAACTAGCTAGCTAGCGAGCTAAAACGGGTCAAATGGGAATCATTCTAGATTGTACGTTCACGGGAAGCTAAGCCTATGACAAAATCACATTTTCAGATCTCTAACTCGTGTGTTTACGATACCGGACCAACGGTGGTAGCAAACAACTGTTTAAATCGAGCTAGTCTGGAGGCTAACATTAGCTACCGATAGGGGTAACGCTAGCGATAAACAGTCAACAACAAAGGAGATTATCCGTCGGAGAGGATTCAAACATACCTCACAAAACTCAGAACAATATTCTTTGCTCTTTGGGGAGGATTCATCGCCGCAGTATCTGTTACACAACGTGTCAAGACCTAATTCAAACCCGTCTATTTCCAAATCACTTTCGCTATCCGCCATACTGGCTTCTGCATCCGGCGCATAGTCAGTGTTGCCAGACGTGCTTGACGGGATCCTCCTTTCCGGCGCCACAAACGCCGCTAACCTGGCAACCCTACAATTAAAAACACTACCATCAAACTCAATTGCGTTGTAAACAAACTGTTGCCTCACTAAGTTTCAACTCTAAAAAGACAAAAATCCACATCATCTAAATAACTGCAAGAGGAATTACTTAAATCCTCTTTGGCTTTGGGCTTTTCCATTCAGGGGTTGCCACAGCAAATCAACCTTTTCCATCTAACTCTATTCTCTGTATCCTCCTTTCTCATGCGAACTTCCTCTCTCACTGTATCCATAAATCTTCTTTTTGGTCTTCCTCTAGACCTGCTGCCTGGCAGCTCCAATTCCAGCATTTGTCTATCAATATATTCACCA
Organism: Fistularia commersonii; assembly: GCF_037954325.1. Classification (NCBI taxonomy): domain Eukaryota; kingdom Metazoa; phylum Chordata; class Actinopteri; order Syngnathiformes; family Fistulariidae; genus Fistularia; species Fistularia commersonii. Next base: position 15,225,307 of record NC_141287.1, on the reverse strand, counting down.
TCCCTCCTCTGTACGTGACCCAACCATCTCAGTCTGGCTTCTCTGACCTTCTATCCAAAATGTCTAACATGTGCCGCCCCTCTGATGGACTCATTCCTGATGCTATCCGTCTTGATCACTCCTAAAAAGAACCTCAGCATCTTCATCTCTGCGATCTCCAGCTCTGCCTCCTGTCTTTGCTTCAATGCCTCTGTCTCCAAACCATACAGCATGGCTGATCTCACCACTATCTCATACACCTTTCCTTTCATTCTGGCTGATATTTTTCTATCTCATCGTACCCCTGACACTTTTCTCCACCCATTCCAAGTTGCTTGGACCCATTTCTTTACCTCTCTTAAGAAAAATTACTTAAAGGCTTCTATTTATTTTCCGTTGAGATTATATTTTGATGTCAAATCACTGTGAAAATAATGAGTCATCGCACAACTTCACCGTTTGTCCGTTGCTAACACGGTGACCAACTTGCAAGCCTAAAGCAAAAAAAGTTATTTATCAACACTGCAATCCCTGGCCTGTTGCAAACAGCCTGCTGTATAGACCATCATCATCCTGGATTTGAGGGTGAGCATCAACAGTGCAGTTTAGAAAAGAAGTTAAACTGAAACTTAGTGAAGGATACAAGTTATAAATCATATAAATAGGTTTCTAAATATGTCCATTCCCCTTTTACATGATTACTCTTATTACCTGACCTGGTCGGCATTCAAACCTGTCATCACCGCAAATGCATGTGGGAGGTAATTTCTTTTTAATTAAGTTTTTTGTTTTCATATTTATCCCCCACATGTCTAAACTTAACTCCAGCTATTCCTGTCTGGCAGTGGGGGAAATAGTGAGTGTGGGTTGTTGTTGACTTGGGGGATTAAGTGACCTCTAGGGGTTCTGCGGGAAACTGCAGGGAATTGCGACTTCTGGTCGATTAGACGGTTTTAACATTTTTTTTAAAACTCATTTAAAAGTCATTAAATACACATAAAACATGAGTCCCATATATTGTAGGAATGGGATGAATGAGGACAGAGGCTGTTATCTTTAATACCCACATTCAATGATACAAATAAACTAAGAATGTCAATTTGACTATTTTGTTTGAATGCATGATTACAAGGTATGTTTATATTTATGTAACTAAATCCAGTTTATAACAATGATAACAATTTTATACAATACCTACAGTAGATTACTGTCCATCTCTCCATCAGGTTGGGGGTCCTTGGCCTGAAAAATGCTGAACACCCCTGCTTTGAGCCTAAACATCAACACTCTCTGCGATTCTAATGATTAAATTTGCCGCGTGTCTTTTGCTTGTTATTTATTCTAAGGAAATGGAGGTGAATATCACTTTTTAATGTCTATTGAAATCGATCGACCAAGCCGAACCTGTATGAGGTACTTCTTCACTCACAATCGCTGTGTTGTAACGTAGAAGGGTAAATTGTATCTCGACTGTCTGCAGTATGGTGCGGTCGCCTTCAGGGGGAGCAGACATACCAGAATGGAGAAAATGGAAAATGTAGTGTTAGATCAGTGGGCGGCAACCCGGTTTCTTGTCCACAGAGACAGTTTTGCCTTTTGTTTTGGAGGCATTCTAAGGTTAGTTAAAATCCCCAAACCACCATGGTCCTCTGTTCATTTGGATTGAACAAAACATCCAAACCAAAGTATTATTATCACATTATTTTGGAAAACAGAGAAATATGTGGGCTATTATTTTCTGGAACTCCTACGACGCTTGCCACTCACACAGGGACAGATCTGCAGCTGTCCGGATTTCTACAATTTCCAAATCCGAGCTTGGAAAAGGATAACTTAGTGAAGAAAAAGGGGGCCATAATTATTTCGTGAACTGTTTATTATCGATTATGGAAACAGTGACAGACAACGAAAGAAACAGTACGTAACTACCAGTCATAATGTCGATGACACACCTTGTATTATCTCTCTGTCAAACAGTACACTTCACACTGGACACATCCACCACACCTTCATCAACATGTTATGTTCCACCTCGGCAGCAGTAAAGGAAACTATATCTATTCCAGGTGTTTGAGTGGGCGGCGATAATGAGCGAGTTGCACCGCTGGTTTTCCGTTCATTACCTACCCACTGGCTGTCACGTGAGGGAGCAGAGTTCGGTAATGAGCTGTTCGATATATATCTAGGATGTGTGGACGGATAAGTAAGTAAATAAATAAATAAATAAATATTTAAGACATACTCATTAAGAAAAAAAAAAAAAATTCTTGAAACTGTCATCTCATAACTGCGCGACTACAAACTCTACAAGAGTTTTGTTGTAGTCACAGCTGAAGCATATGGGACTTATGTATTAGTTCTTACATATTTTATACTTAAATATATACCCGTCAATCCCCGCCTTAATTCAACTTGAAGGAATCCTCTCTGTTCCAGACCACATTATACATTGCCTTCTAATTGAAAACCTTGATTTTTAGCAACTTCGGTGCTGTTTGCGGTGCGTTGGATTGTTGTGCCGCTGCTATTTCTGTAAACGCTGTCAAATCAGGCTCACCCTTTGTGACCGGCATCACCGTAGAAAGTCACAGGTTGATAATGATGTGTGTGTGCATTTCTTTTTTATACATGTTCTGGATTCAAGCCAACAGTGTGGACCAGATTGGAGAGAGGTCATTAGATGGAAGAGACATGATGGCTAGCTATTTCAAGACCTTTTAATGGGGCCAATCTGCGGTGCTCAGAATCCTGGCCTTAAAAAGGTCAGCAAATGGCCCATTTTCTAAAAAACCAACATGTCAGCGTCCCACCACACGCAGGAATTAACACCGTGGAGATCTCAGGCTACTTCTATTTATACCAGAGCTTGGATATCAGCTTGGAACTTTGCTGCAAAGCTCATTGCTGATCTGGTGCCATTTAGTCTGCTGAAGTGCCTGGTCGAGTGTCTGAAAATGAGTGTCAATCCTTTCCTCTTTGAGATCCTCTCTCAGGCACGATGAGTCCGTTTCCAGTCGGCATTTCTTTACCTCGAACCGTCGACGCGTCCCGTCCTGGTAACTGGGTATTTTCATGCGGAATTGGAACCATCAGAGGTAATTGCTGCACCGAACAAGTCTCTGGAAAGCTTTTTTGAAGTCTTCATTGAAGATGGTGTAGATGAGGGGGTTGATCAACGAGTTGACATACCCTAACCATGTCAGAAAGTCAGCCATCTCCATTGAAGTACTGCAAGAACCGCACGTATTAACAATCACCTCTTTGACGAAAAACGGCAGCCAACAAATAACAAAAGCCCCGATGATCAAGCCCAAAGTGTAGGCGGCTTTCCGCTCCCGCGCGCCCGAGATCCGCGGGGCTTGAGAAAACTGGCTTCTGCGCGACTCTGTGCGGGAGTCGTGTCTGCGCGCCTTGCTCTGGAAAGCCCTCGAGGAAACGCGCACCCGTTCGCGCGGAGGTTCCTCCGTCGAGGGGTCAGAGGTAGACTTCTCCGGCGGGCTGATGGGCTCCGGACTTCTGGGTCCTCCGTCGGCATCGCCGTCTCCAGCGGGGTAGGATGACGGGATCATGCTTCCGTTGGTCATGCATGAGTAGCGGCTGGCCCGGCTGGCCTCCCTGCGCATATACAGGGTCTGCGCAGCGCGATATATTTTATAGTAAAGGATGAGAATGAGCAGGAGAGGGATGTAGAACGCTCCAAGGGTGGCATACAGGGTGAACGCCATATGGTGGTGGACGATGATGCACTGGTCTTCCTCTGAATCGCTGGTGTAGTGTTGCCACAGAAGAGGCGGGAGCGAAACGAGGATGGACAAGAGCCACACCACTGCCACCATCCCTCCCGCCCTGGCCCCCGTGCGCTTCTGCGAATACTCCACCGCGTTCGTGATGGCCTTGTAACGGTCGATGGCAATGGCGGCCAGGTGGAGGATGGAGCACGTGCAGCAAGTGATATCCACACTTAACCAGATGGTGCACACCACCTCGCCCATGACCCACCTTTCCTTTTGAATGTACATGATACTGAAGGGCATGACCAGCACGGCCACCAGCAGATCGGTCACCGCCAGAGAGCAGATGAGGTAGTTGGCCGGGTGGTGCAACTTGCGGGTCACTGCGATGGCGGTGATCACCAAGCAGTTGAAGAACGTTGTCAGAACCGCCACGACGGAGAGGGTGAATGTTAGCAGGATTTTACTGGGAGGAGGTTTGGGTGTCTCCGGCAAGTCAATGCAAGTGCTGTTCGTGGCATAAACCCCCTCAGTGCAATTGGGAAAATCCATTCTGAAAGAGTGAAAGGGAAAAGAATCGTGTATTAGACCTTAAAGCAGCTTAGAAAAGCGGTCTCTTTTTTTCCACGCCAATTATTACGAAGAGTCGATATTTCGTGTAGTTCCATCTCCTCATCTGACATTGGATCTTTTTTAAAAACGAACACAAAAAAAAAAAAAATGATTGAAAAGTAACCGCATTAATGCGAGAGCAGTTATTCCGCCGAACATAATCCTCGCGAATGATTTCTGCTTTCCGCGGTTGTCAGAGGGAATGAAAGAAGTTTTCATTGTGAGGGGGCTTTCTCAAGGTAATGGACTTCAGCTATGTTCAAGGTGAGAAGCTTGTTTTGCAGCGATTTCAAATACCTTGCTTTCCACCTAAGATCTTTTAACGGTAGAAAATAAATAAATAACTTGAACGCGACGGTCCAATCCTACCTGCTTGGGCTCTCCAGGGCTGCTCCAGAGCGTTCAGAGTGCAGCGGACTGATCGGTCCTGGTCGCCGTGTCCGCCGTCACATCACCCCTGTCACTCAAACACCTGGGAGAAGGCAGCGAGAGCGGCAGAGGAGAGAACGTGTTAAAGAGGGAGCGTCGGACGGACCGAGCGAGGTGAGGACGGATTTGAGAGGGAACGCGCCGCCGGAGGAATCTGAAGGTTTGCACCTTTTCTGTAAAGGCGTCTTTTGATCTTTGTAAAATAACAATGGAAATAACAATGGTCATTTCTTGAAAACTCATTAAAACCTTTTTGATTCGCCTCAATTTGTGCGATTGTGTTTTTCTTTGATGACCCGGCGACGAGTCCCAGGCACTCATCGCGATTAAATCAAAATGTTCAGGTATGACTGTCACTGCCGCTCTCCTTCATTCTCCGCATTGCTCAGTATCCTGAAGACATGAGTGGGAACTGTTGCTATAGAAACACAAGAAGTAGGCCTACAGTACTTTTACTGAATTTGGCGATACAGCAGAGGAAGCCAAACTCCGACAGGCAGGGCTTTTGTTGATTCGGAGCGGGTATGTAGTCCTGTGGATGGACGGAGGAGCGAGGTGCCGGCGGCGATGGCGGCGGCGGGATCTGAGACCTGAGGGAAATTCGACTTTCACGTATTTAATCTCAACACGGGAAATAAGTTTGTCCCCTTCTCGTTCGCGGTCGAAACCGCTGTCGTTAACATTCGTCTTTGTGTTACAAAATGCTCCCACGTGCCGCGCAAATGTCAAAGACGTGGAAATGTATTGTTTCCACCAGCGCCTTTGAGCATCTTATATAAAATGCGGCGGAGATTCACAACGGGCAACAACGCGCTGCGGAACGATGACGAGTCCTTCACCTCGTTCAAAAGCTGTGGGTTCTGGCACTGCCTTGGTCAGGCTGAGTCAGCGGATGCTTTATACAGGTTGATGTGATTTCATTACAAAAACCTGCAAAACATAGATTTGTTCTTAGGATGATGACATTTCAGGGGGTGTAGGGGTAAATATTTCTGCCTCACAGCAAGAAGGTCCCTGGTTGGATTCCGGCAGAAACTTTCTGTGCGAAGTCTCCATGTCCCACAGTCCAAACACATGCAGGAGGCTGCGTGGCTGTAACGGTGTGGAAAATAATCAGGTCTGCCTCCTTGGTACACATTTAAACTCCATTCAAACTTTTTCCTATAGGTTAAAACACAATGTCTCTTCTTTCTTTCAATCTTTAAGGATTGTGGGAATGTGTGTACAAGTTGAATGTTAATTCTCCACACACACCAAAGCTGCTATAAACGAAACAACAGTCCTACCAGTCAGGAGAAGGTTTTAAAAAGCTTTCCGCCTTTTGTCGGAGGAAATGATTAGAGTGAAGTTTGCAGTAAAGCTGGACCTTCGCTGAGGAGACCCGCTTTGGGTTCATTAAAGCTTCACCGACCGTGTGATAAAATGGAAAACACGCGTGGCTTTGTGGCCTTCCCACAATACATCTCTTCCCCGGGAGCTAATGAAGAGAATCCGTCTCCCTCTAACTATCGTTTAAGTCTTTAAAGACAATACAATCGTCTCCTTTTGTGTCGCGATGCAATTCCACACCCACCTCCATTTACCCTTGGATTAAATTGGAGGAAAACCCAACCGCACTAAATATGTAGATTACTTTGCGCGGAAAGATACATGATAATTGCTGCAACGGCTCCGCTGGGCTGATGTTTCTCATCTGAGCATCTGAAAACAGCCTGTGTGCCTACACATGGACGAATGTGTTTGAGATGAAGTGATTGACAGAATGAATCCACGGTGTCGGCCTGTCATTACAACAAGATCGATTTTTTTTTTTCTTTCTTTTGAAACGCTCAGGAACGCGGGCTGTCTGTTCAAGGCCATCTGAAGATAAGCTCCGATGAGCTGGCGCGACTCTGCTCTCTTCTTCTTACCAAAAAACAACAACAAAAAAAGAGAAAACTCCTGTATGATTGCAGAAAAAAAAAGGAAACAGCTTACTGACTGGTAATGGGGTTGTTTTAAAATGACGCAGCAGATTTCAGAATTCCACTGTCGTTGTCACGGTTTCCAGTTTGGGGATAACACGGGTGACCCTCTGGTGTAACCTGTTGAGTATTTTTTTTCTATTTGCATTATTGATGTCAACCACACAATATCCAATTGTAACATAATCTAATCTATCAAATATTTAGTTCTCAAAGTAGCTTTACACAAGAGCGGGGAAATTCACTTCATTCATTCATTCACTCAGGGTGAATGGAGCCAATCCCAGCTCGGATTGGGCAAGAGGCGGGACTGGACTGGCCAATCACAGGGCCACATATAGAGACATACAACCATTCACCCTCTTATTCACGTCATATAGACGTAAAACCATTCACTGTCCTTTCCACATCATATAGAGATAGACAACCATTCAGCCGCTCATTCAAATATCATAGAGATGTACAACCATTCGCTCGCTCTACACATCTGGATTATTAAGAGACTAAATGATTGACCAGCTGCATGGGAGGAACCCCGAGAACCTCGAAGAAACCCACGTACATCCATGATGAACGTGGCGATGGCAGAATTGAACCGGGGACCTTCTTGCTGTGAGGCGGAAGCGCCCGCCGGCGTGGCTGGGAAATATGGGGAGACAGAAATCAAGATATTCAGAAGCTCCATGCAGAGTCCTCACACAGAGAGTCCAGGCGTTGCTCTTCCCTGGACACTACCAACAGATCTTCTCAGAATGGGTGTTACACCGACACATCCAGCTATCAGGTCTGACAGAGCAGCCGTTTCCCGATGTAATTTCCCAAGCTAACTAAGAGACCAGCTCTATTCTTCAGGTTAATTACTTAACAAGCTGGATTTTCGTAGAGGCAGACAGTTGACGGACATGAAAGAGCCTTTACAAAACAAGCCAGCAATGGAGGCGGCCAATCAAAGATAGCCAGTATATTAGTTGTAGCGGCAAACCAGACGGGAGACATTACTAAAACAATATCCAGATTTAATAGTCTAGTCAAAATGATTACTAAGTGTGGAAGTTAACTGAAAGAAATTTGATTTTTATTCCCTGATCTGCATCACAGAAAAAGGGAGATCTCAATCCCACTTCAAGGAGGGCAGACTACAGTCCGCATTTCCTGCTGATCTCTGCCACTAAACTATGAATCCACTGGACATTTTACAAAAAAGGGTGAAACTAGTTATCTGTAAACCAAACTATGACGATCATTTGAATGCCAATATCATATTCATGCATCATAATGTTTAGCGTTAAAAGATGATTACATTGGATTTGGTGTTTCAATAGATTTTAAAATGCATCTCTGCAATTGAACAGACCTTAACTTGTTACAGTTAACATCAAACTGAATGATAGACACACAGCCTGGTCAGGAAATGCCTGCTGCCGGCAAGGAGGCTGTGCTTGGGCTAATAAGTTTGCAGGTAACTAAGATACTATGAATTATATATAATGACTACACTTGAGATGTCTCTCACAACCAGTAGGTCTGCACAATAGAGATCAAATATCCGCATCTCACTTTCGTATAGTGACACCAGAGACCTTCACGTGTGGCACTTCAGAAAATCCAGTACATGTGTTGATACGCAGAGAGAACTTCTTTTGTGACTTTACAAGAAATCCAAACACTTTGGTGAAGCGTTGACATTTCAGTCATGAAACGCTGAACAAAACACAGGCAGCAAGAAACGGCTGCAGGCCTGTGTTGATCTCGGGTAGGTTCATTCATTCATTCATTCATTCATTCATTCATTCACTCATTCATTATCTACATGGATTATCCTACACTCATGGTCATGGGGTTGGTGGGGCCCATCCCTGCTGTGATTGGGCGAGAGGCAGGGTTTACCCTGGATCCATCACAGGACCCCATATGGAGACATACAACCATTCACATGTCTGGACAATTCAGGGTCCACTGAACCTCCTGCATGTTTTCGGACTGTGGGAGGAACCCAGAGAACCCGGAGGAACCCCACGCAGAGACGTGCAGAACGTGGAGACTCCAACCAAGGACATCTTACTGTGAGGAGGAAGCGCTAAGCGCTCCACCACTGCGCCGCCTTCTCCGCTAAGTTGTGCGATGATTATTGTGAGCTCAAACAATCAAATAATCTGTGACACAGATTTCATCTGGAGTCTTAAACTGCACCGTGGTGCATTTTTAGGTTGCGGCTCATCCTATTTGTGAGATTTTGTTCACGTTAAACAATATCCTCCTCACACACTCGTTTTAGAGGGAGGAGCTGATAAATGTGGAACAACAACACATTCCCGGAAAAAAAAAAAAAAAAAAAAACTGCAAAAGAGATAAGGGCTTCTGGCATCAGAGGATGCGGTGCGATGATTTGGAGCAGACCAGTCACTGTCGTGGTCTGCACAATACGCACTCCGGCTCAGCGGCGGATTCAGTGCAAGCCAATAAATCATGCTAATGCTCCTGGAATTACAAATGCCATGTGTGATAATTTCATAAAGATCAGCCTCGCCATAAAGCATCTTTTAGTCCGAGGATGCACGGAGGAGTCCTCTGGAGATGATCTAACCCACGCTGAGAAAAAAACAGAAGACATATGGGTGTCATGTTTCTTCAACAACATTATCTTGGCAAATTACACATGAATGCCATGTCCTTGGTTATTATTCCTTTTTGTAACCTTAATTAGTCCTTTGACATTGTCTCTCACCTTGAGCGAAAAACCTGCAGGATGCCGCCCCCTGGAATTAACTTAATGGTGACGTCCCGCGGTCCCAGCTCAGTCTGACAGCCGTAGATCAAGACGTACGTGCAAACGATGCAATTCACCTGAGACGACAGCCTCACCGGCAGCATTCAGACTCTGTCTGATCTGCACCGATTTACTCAGATCTGTCCTATCCGTCAGCGGTTATTTGAGGGGTAGTTGTGTGGATACAGTCTGTTTTCAGACAACCACGTCATTTGTGACAATGCACATGCCTTTCTGAGATGGATTATAGCTCGGCAGTATTGGGAGTAAAAACTACGAGCTGAGCCCAATCTCTTTGGGAAAAATGTGAAAAAAATATACAAAGAATAAAATTATTAAGGCACTTGTAGTGAAATAATTGCAATCTCCATGGACCATGATGTTTGCAATCACATTGTGAAAGCAGGGAACAGGTTGAAGAACATCTCGGGAGATGGAGTTATGCTCTGGAAAGGAGAGGAATGAAGGCTAGTTGCAGCAAGATAGAGTATATGTGAGTGAATAAGAGGAACTCGGGTGGAACGGTGAGGCTACAGGGAGTGGAGAACAAGAAGTTGGAGGATTTCGGGTATTTAGGGTCAACAGTCCAAAGCGTAGGAGGGTGTGGAAAAGAGGTAGAGAAACAGGTTCAAGCAAAATGAGTGGAGAAAAAAGTCAGGGGTACTATGAGATAGAAGACTATCAGCCAGAATGAAGGGGAAGCTGTTGGAGACAGTGGTGAGACAAGCGATGCTGGATGGTCTAGAAACAGTGACAATGACCAAAACACAGGAGGCAGAGCTGGAGGTCATAGAGATGAAGATGTTGAGGTTCTCTTTGGGAGTGACCAGGATGGATGGGATTAGGAATGAGTCCATCGGAGGGACGGCACATGTTGGATGTTTTGGAGAGAAGGTCAGAGAAGCCAGACTTAGATGGTTGGCTCATGTACAGAGGAGGGATAGTGAATATATTGGTAGATGGAGGCTGGAATTGGAGGTCTAGAGGAAGACCAAAGAGAAGATTTATGGATGTAGTGAGAGTGGAGGATACAGGTAATAGGGTTAGATGGAGAAGGTTGATTCGCTGTGGAGACCCCTAAAGAGAAAAGCCCATGGGAAAAGAAGGACAATAACTGCAATACCTCTTCACATTAAGTAACGGTATATTTTAAGTGTACTTTAATTGTAACAAGAGTCAACTTTCAGGCCAATATGTTTTCTGAAGTATAGCAACTTACAGTAAACGCTATTTATGTTACAGGTCAACTTGCAGTACTTTGCGAGTATCGTAATTTCCGGCCTATTAGCTGCTTTTTTTTTTTTCACACGCTTGGAACACTGCGGCTTAAACAATGCGACTAATTTATGGGTTTTTTGGGAGCTAATGAGCTTCATGCTGCCAAAACATTTAGCCTCATCACATTGGACCAGTGAAATTACCGTGAAATTCTGAGGCTGTTAAATGCTGACACTGAAGAAGACGAGTTTAATGGTTTTAGTGCGCAGGAGGAAGAAGACGACAGTGATCAGCTGGAGTAGGTCAAAGCAGGGATAGAAAATGGATGGACGGATGGACTTTTCCATGTGATGTTTACTATTAATCTTTTTAAGATGTGTTACAGGCACTGTTTGGAAAAAAAGCATTTCCAGTATGTATTTGTGGATATTACCAGTATATATTTAATTAAAAGAAAAAAAAAGCTTCCATGTAAATATCTCGTGTTATAATGTGGAGAATTGGAGCTCATACACAAGTGCAGCCTATACATGTACTTTTAGCCGGTGTGGCTTATATTCAGGTACGCTTGATAGTCTGGAAATAATGGGATACCACAAGTGAACTTGTATGAATAAAAAAAAACATTATGGCTGTTGACTACAAGACCTGAAATAAATCCTCCCTAAATATTCACTGCACAATGTGACTTCAACAGGGGTTTTATTTTAATGGCGGAGGCAACAATGTGCGGTGCTGCTGGCGTGTACTTAATGTTAGGCCCGGCCCATTCGCGTGACTTAGAGTCACTATAAAATGTGAAAACCACCACTTACAGTTCAATAGCCATTAAGATCATAACACTGCGCCTGAATGACATGGAATTTCCTGAAGCATCTCCCAGAGGTTTAAGGGTAACCTCCACTCCTTACCTTTTGGAGAGCTAAATAGTTTCATAGAAACATTGCATGGAGCTTCAAGAAAAGTATTAGTTTCACTGGTCAACAGAAAGATTTGATTCCTTGTTGTAAATGTACTACGACCAGGTTCACGCAAATATCCATGACCATAATGTTGTTTAACGTTTCCACTTCACTGCAAAGTACATTTTGAATATAAATTGTCAATATTAGCATAATTTATGAAATGCAATTCTGCCAAGAAGCGGTTTCGCCTCACAACAAGAAGGTTCCTGGTTGGATCCGCCTTTCTGTGCGGAGTCTCCATGAGGTTCCTCCATGTTCTCCGGGTTCCTTCCACAGTCCAAAAAACATGCAGGAGGTACCACTGCAATTCCCTCCTTTCTGGTGCCCCAGCATTGAGCATCGGGCCTGTGGAGTTTACTCAGAAATTGGCAGCCTGCCTGGTGTTCAACAGTCCTAAATTCTCCCACACAAGTCCCCTTCTTATGTCCCTTCACTGGCTCCCGGTAGCCGCCCGCATCAAGTTCAAGTCCCTGGTGCTCACCCACCGGCCAGTGAATGGGACAGCCAAATCTTCTCTCCAGGATATGATAAAGCCACATGTCCCTACCCATCCCCTCCGATCTTCCACCTCTGGGCAATCGTCCACCACATTACTCAGAGCTCCCGGCTGCCGATCGAACCGGTCTCAGCTCTTCTTGGTCTCGGCTCCTCAGTGGTGGAACGAACACCCGAAAAAGGTCAGAACAGCGGGGTCGCTGACCACCTTTCGCCATGAGCTGAAAACATACCTCATCACCAAGCGCTACCCTACGAATCGCACTAAGCCTCCACCCCAAAAAAAAGAAAAGATGAACAACGAACTGAATGTATGTATGTTCATGGTTCTGAGATGGCTATTTGGTTGAGCGGTCACTTCTGACTCCTGGTACTTTGGATCTTCGGTGACTGAATTGTTCTTGTAAGTCACTTTGGATAAAAGCGTCTGCCAAATGACTGTAATGTAATGCAATGAGGTTCAGAGGAGACCCTGAACTTCCCAGGTGTGAATGAAAGAGTTGTATGCCTATGCGATCGACCAGACTAGGGTGAATCCATGCCCGCAGGCGATAACAGCTCCCTGCGACCTGGAGTGCAGGATAAGTGGCACAGAATGGACAAGTGATTACTCCAGGTAGCACAGTGGATCATCTGAGCGAGACCCGTCTAACAACGTCTATCTTCTCAAATATAGTATTCGAAGGTGAATTGACTGAGGTGGAAATTCCCACGGTTGTCTCCAGCCTTAATACATTTTGGATTAATAGCAACATTACAAGCCTGGTTAAACTTTGAATATGTTTTTTAATTTTTAAACTAATAGCCTTATTGCCTCCCAAACAGCATGTCATTCGTTTTGATTTACTCGTAACAACCGGGAGGCAACCTGACAAGTATTTTAATCGACGGGCACTGACTCGACAGCGTTGCTCCAAATCAGGTTGCGATTAAACGTGCTGATCTACTTTGTGCCCTGATTAAAGCCTATATGATGCAGTTATCTGGAGCTTGCAAGCATATGGCGCAGTAATCAAGGTACCATTAAAAACACTAATTAAAGTGCATCAACACACTTAGAAGTAGCTGGCTAACATGTCATGGGCGTGTTGCTGCTGCTGCTCCTGCTGCTCACAAAACAAACCTCCTCAATCAAACACTTCACTTGGTATCCAAGCTGTTGTACAGAACTTGCAGAGGAATCATCTTCGACAGCCAATCATCTCCCTCCATTTGACCCTATTCCCTGCCTCTCTGTCCTCTTTCCCTCTATCCATAAAACTCCCCTAGATTTTTCAGCCTCAGCAGCCTTCTACCCAGATCTTCATCATCGACTCCCGTGTCCACGTTCGAAACATTTCAGTCTGGGGATATCTCCAAAAGATCTAACATGTGGTGTCCCTCTGATGGACTCGCTCCCAAAGGAGAACCTCCACATCTTCCCCTCTGCAGCCTCCAGCTCTGCCTCCCGTTTTCTCCTCAGTTTCTCTAAACCAGAAAACATGGCTGCTCTCACTTCCGTCTTCCCAGCCTTTTTGATTCATTCCTGCTACTTTCTCCACCAGTTCTAACCTGCTTGAAAACCTTCTCCAACTCTCCTCCACGTTCTTCATCGTTCTGGACTGTTGACCCGTAGTCCTTAAAATCCTCCACTCGGGTTCCTCTCATCCTCATCCTCTCATCTTGCAGCAGCTGACCTTCATTCCTCTCCTTTCCAGAGCACACCTCCACCTCTTCAGATGTTTTTCCATCACCACTGCAAACCTAAAGGGGCTCAGAGAAGATCCCTGATAGCCTCCACCTTCAACTCCTATGTCACACCTTCAGAACGCCTCTCCACCACCATGAAGCTCTCCTCCATGTCCTGCACCGCTCTAATAAACACAGATTTATAATCTGCAGTAGAATCTCCAGGGAAAAGTACGATTGGTTATTCCAGTGCACCTTCTGAACATCTCAGCTTTTTGCCATGGCTGCATGTCTTATGCATGAAAATGTTTCCGCGGAAAAAATACTAAAAACCTTTGTCGGTTCACAGTATTTAATCTGAATTCAACGATTGCACTTTATATTTTGCAATTACAATCATTTTGCATTGTTCTAAAATTTAGCGCAGGGTGTTTTGTCTGAATACGGCAAAGCAGTTTTAAGGGGTTTCGTAGCCTCATTTGCGCGCTGTTCATCGTGAATAATGCATAGCGGGTGCGGAGCTTGTGTATCACCTGTTGCCAGAACCCGTACCTTAGATAGAAATCCTGATATTTCCTTTGAGATGCAGCTTTCTTTTTGCTGGCAGTCTGCGATGCTGGCAGTAAGGCGAAGGCGGAAACAGTCGATTTTCAAAATAAGATCCGGAAGGTCGAATGAGAAAAAACATCATTTGTACCAAGAAAGATTTTCTTTGCAGACCGGTACCAAATGATCCCTGATTGGTACCGTTGCGCAGACCAAGGGTTTGGGACTCCTGATTAAGACATCAGAAAGATCAGAAATGTTTCAATCTTTGATTAGAGAATATCTCTTGTATTCCATTTGATATCCAAGGAGAAACTCCTGCTAGGGATCCTTCATGCCTTTTCCGGGGAAACTCTCTCTGTAACATTTGACCGCCAGAATCCCACCGCTTCACCCTAAATCCAATACAAACACCTTTATTTCTACTTTCACTTTCTTCATCTTTGCCGATTCAACCTTTCTGTGCCTTTTTACCTCTGACCTTATTTCTGGACTGACAACACCAACCTAGTTTCTTCTTCCAGAAAAATAAACTGAAAAACAAGCAAGTGGGAGTCTCATGCCTGGTCAGCTCAAACTTCAGAGTACAGAAGACGGAGAAAAGGAGAAAAAGGTTAGCACTGTTACACATTTGTAAGACTTCTAAAGTCAGGTCGGGATTGTTATTCTGAGACAGAAACGCTGCATTATCGAGGTTTTCGTGAGGGATTTAAATTTTTTTTTGCATTTGCACGTTACTGTCAGGGCCGTACCGTGGCGCGGTGGTAAGTGCTTCGGCATCACAGCACGAAGTTCGATTCTGACGAGGAGTCTGCTTGGAGTTTGCATGTTCTACCCGTGTCTGCGTGGGTTTCCTCCAGGTTCTCTGGTTTCCTCCCGCAGTCCAAAAACACAAAAACAGCTTGTTAATTGGAAAAAAATTGGGGAAATTACCCAAGATGAGTGAGTGACTAGTTGTCTGTCAGTATATGCGAACCCAGGCTTCTCATCCAATGCCTGCTGGGATAATCTCCCACGACCCTGAGCGCAGGATAAGCGGCAGGCGATGGATGGATGGATGGATGGATGGATGGATGGATGGATGGATGGATGGATGGATGGACGCTAGCTTTGTTGTCTGTATCATTGTGAGACAACCTCTGTGCAGAGTTAGTGCCCCGGCCAGTTTATAAATAATGCTGTGTCACCTGGTTGGAGTCAGACATTTCACAGGGAGATCTTTATTCTGACGCTGTTCCTGAATGCTTGACGCAGCGGCGGGACAGCTTCAATCACCGTCCATTGATGGATCCAAGGTGGGCTATGAATTTAGCACGTGGTTTAAAACCAGGGGAAGTCCATTGAGTCAGTTCTGTGCCAAACAGTTCATCAATAATAACGATGAGGAAAAACAAGATCAGGTAGGGACAGGTGTGAAGCAAGCTTCTGCTAAAGCTCAAAACAAATTACTGAAGAAGACGATGAAGACGACCCGGACAACATGGAGGTGGAAGCCGCCACAGCAATCACGGAACCGTATCCAAGTGTTTTTTTTTCCTCCCTGCACTGCTTCTGCAGAACCCTGCCGTTAGCTAACGCTACACTTACTCCAAACAAATGCAAACCCCTCTGAGGCTCAGCATGCCAGAAGAGCTTGGACCTCTCCATCACTCCACTTTTCAGTGGTTCTGTCCATTTGGTTGCAAGACCAGTGAGCAGAGTAGCTTTTAAAAATGGCACTTCACAGTCTGCAAGAAGTATCTGGCAGTGGTTGTGGCTTCTACCAATCTGAGTTCTACTAATCACCAAGTGCCGACGTCAAATGCGATCCAACGGAACCCAAAGAAAGACTCCGGCACTTTACGGCTCGCGGGCTACATCCGGCCCGTTTTGCTTTTTTTTTTTCCGGCCTGCCAAACTATTTTCTTTGAATATTTGAATAAGTATTTTGAATCAATATCGAATTTCTTTTTTTTTTATTTTGTATGGATGATTATATACAAAATAATGTTGGTAAATTTCAGATGATCAGTAATGATTTTAGAGTTGAAGTAAAATGTCCAAAAAAATCCAATATTTAAATAACAATTTTGATTTGGTCAATTTACATGACACCTAGTTGGCCCGCGCATAAAAATTAAATAAGAAATGAGGCCAGCCAGACAAAATAATTGCCCACCCCCGCCTCGGAATAAGAGCTCAGATGGTTCCTCTGTTCCTCTACTTTCCGAACGCATCAAGGTCTTGTTCCTGAATGGTTCTAGGAACTGCAAAATGTTCTTGCAGTGTGACAGTGGCTGTTGCTGCCGTTTGGGCCCATGTATGAGTGTCTGTTGGTCAAAAATCAGCAGTAAACAGAGAACTTATTTCCAGAAAATTGCTTTAGCTGTTATCTCAGACAGTGAGCTTATCGCTAACAATGAAGATGTAAGGTTGATAGCAGTCAATTCTGAACTAATCCACCAGATTATTGTAGAATCTTCCCCTTTTTATAACAGATATTATGAGATATGCATTCATCTATTAATGAATACGCGTATTTATCTGGGGGACCACAATTACAGATTTAAATAATTTTCAATATTGTAATCCCTCTGGCGCGAGCACCAGATGATTCAGTCTGCTGTCTGCAAACAAACATGGAGGCAGACTGTCGTTTGTCAGCAGCTCGATTTGCTTTTTCACCAAAACACAAACAAACACGGCGGATGAAGTCGGGGATGAAGTCGGCACGGCTTATTTGCATTGCGCTCGCACAACACAAGGGCGCGCACACTCACAGAGACACTCTCAGACCTAGAATTCATTAGTATAAAAACGGTCATAATTACCCACATGGATTTTATTGGCGTTTAACTCATGCATGGTTCCTCTGATTCTGCGGATTTCCACAAGGCTTACCACATAATGAGGTCTATGAGGGTAAATGGTCGGAGGCAACGAGGCCAAGGACTGGAACTGATGTGATTTAACCATATAGATTAAACCCCTGTTTGGTTATTCACCAACGCGTTCTTTTTTATTCTTTGTCAAATAAAACCAAAACCCATCACAAAGAGATAAATAAGACATTTAAGAGTCTGTTTGCACCGAGATTTATTGCCTCGCTGAGGATGAAATTTCACATCTTTTTTGTACCACACGGCGAATCTAACACGAAAACATGAATGGAGCTGGGCTCAAAGAGCCCCGTGTGGCCGCCAGACATTACTATAAATAAATGTGGGGAAAAAAGGTTGGAAATTGGCAGGTGGATGAGAGGAGGGTAAAATTTAAAGTCAAAAATAGGATTCAACTGGAAGAAATCCACCGCGACGTTGGCAGTGCATGAAATCCCAGCCGGTTCCAACTCTCCTCCGGGCCTTTCCGGACGTACAAGTAAACTCACGTGCTGTTAGTATTAAAAAAGGAAAGACGGCGGGACTCGATGTGGCAGGTATTCTAAGTACCTGCGCGACCGTGACAAGTTTCAGCCATCTTCAATGCCCCAAATGTTTATTCTTACATCGCTAAATCGCTGTTTTTTTGAGTACTTTGGGAGTTAATTCAGGATGAACAAAAGGCCTTTTCAGACATTTCTAAGCACAACATGCTGGAGGATGCGAGTTCTTCAGACTCCTCGGGCTCAATCAAGTCACTTTTACTTTTCGCTCTAAAGGTGTTTTTTAATTGACACTCATTCGTTCATTTATTTTCAACCCGGCTTATCCTGCCCTCAGGGTTGTGAAGGTGCAGAAGCTTATCTCAGCTGTCAGTGGGCTTTACTGGTCCATCACAGGGCCACGTATAGAAACGTACAATCGTTCACCCTCTCATTCACACGTCTGGACGATTCAGGTTCTCCAATGAACCCCCTGCATGTGTTTGGACCTCGGATGGAACCCGGAGAACCCCGAGGAACCCCACGCTGATACGGGGAGAACATGGAGCGGTGACGAGCAGTGAGGTCCATGGCTGGTGAGGCACTGACTTCATCACAATCAGATTTACAAACATACGAACCCGAACGAATATCTTATTCACCATTTGATTGGCAGCAGTTTATGGGTTAGGTTTAAAATCTCATGTAAGTTTTCATCAGACATTCTTCAGTCTTTCTACAAAGTGTAGCACACAAAAAAGGACATTTAATTTAAAAATGTTATCATGGTCTTCCCTTTAGTTATGTATGAAGTCCATACGAGTCCGATTTAGAAAACTGTCTAAGTTTGGATATGTAATCGTCCTTTTTGAAAGCGAGGAAAGGAAAAAATAAATGGATGGCTGCACTTTTTCTTGCTACCTGGCTTGCTGTCAGTGTCGTTTGCAGCCGAGGAGTCGCAAGAGGAATCCCTGGAATCACGAGCGCCCCCTACCATGAGGCAGGAGAACTCCGTGCCTCACTTAGTGGCGTTTGCAGCCGTTTCATTATCGCTCAGCACAAGAAACTAATAACACACATACAGTTGTTGACAAAAAAAACACTGTACAATGAAAACGTAGTTCATAGAGCAAAAGTGTTCAAACATTTTAATAGCCACAGCAATGCGGTCTCAGTGCAGAGCACGCCAGCAGTCAGCCGTCATTGTGCAATCAACGTTGAAGCTCAACAGTCCACAGCCTCACCGCACTTTTCTTCTCAGAATTTGAGCAGTAAATGTGAAATTTCATACAAAACTTGTCAAGTTTAATGAAATATACTATAAAAACCTTTATAGTGCAAATCACTGATAAATATAACCATTTAATTTTTTTTTTATATTACATTTTTTTCTTTCCAAGATTGGCAAGTGAGGCACAGCCTCCCCTGCCTCCCCTGACTGCACGTCACTCACATGGAGACTCCACTCCTCTGGGAATCCACCCAGGGACCTCCTCGCTGTGAGGCGGCCTTGCTAACCGCTGCTTTGCTGCGCCGCCCTTTTTTTAATTGCCGTGAAGATGAAAACTTCAAAAACCATAGGCTTGCTTTAACTGGTCAGCCTTTTTCGAATCCGATCACATCTCCATCCCGTGCTCCTCATTGGTCCCTCATGACTCTGCAAACTGGCTGTCAGTGAGTCCGGATGGAAAATTCTCCTCACACAGCGGCCTATTTTTGCATATTTTTGTTTTGGATCCAGACCTGCAGTGCGGCTCCCAAGGGGTTCCACTAGATAAAGAAAAAAAAAAAAGACAGTCCTCTCATACTTTGCTCCCCAGTCTTGGAAAACTCCTCAGCCCATCATACATATCAATACTGTAATTCCCTTGAAAATGTTGCTGAAAGTGTGATCCGAGGCAGATTCAGTCTCTTTCAAGTTGGATGCATCGGGGGATCTGCTCGCTTCCTTTGAGTCACCGGCGTGTTGTCTAATCCCAGAGATTTCACTGACATCCTGGTTAACGCTGAACAAGACAACAAACTTTAATAGCATTTCCTGCGGCGGCGGATATTCCGACGTTAAGTAGAAAGACTTGTCGGAGTCAGACTGTGGATTCCGGCACTTTGAAAATTGAGTAATTCTCAATAATTAGCAGTAATGTGTCTTTACAGCTGGATTTACGGGGGTATTTGATGGCACGTTTTGAGCTGGAATCATTCACAGCCTGCGGGATTTGAAGGTTCAAGGTCGCTTAGGTCTTCAACTTGCGATACAGATGAGAGAAAACGGGGCATGGAAGCAGATGAGACGAGTCTGTACGCCGTCAGCCGAGACCGCGTGTCGAACCGGCCCGGGCAAAGTGACGCGCGGATGAACCGCATGTTTTTTTTACCATTCAAAACATTGTTGCCGAGCGCATCAACTATGTGTGCCTGCAAACAGAAGCAAATTAGTGTGAGTAGCTGAGAGTCTCTGGCTCTTTGTGTTGTTTGGCAGGCGGCTGTCTGGATCTCCGTGACCGTCTGCCGTCATGCTGCTATCACTGATTTATGCTAAATTTGATTGGCTGTATCAAAAGAAGGTTTCTAGCTAAGTGACAATCCATCAAATTAATGAAAAACAAGGGGATACTATCATGAAACCAAAAAAAAAAAATATTAAAAAATCAACTACCCCCGCTTGGTCTTTGACTACCTCTTTGAAAAGACAGGGAAATTGAGTTTTCATGATTTGGGATTATCGTAATGAGGTGAATTATCCGGTCCTTGCATATAATCTTCGGTTCTGACGGTTCTCAGCTGTCGGTTGATCTCTGGATAAAAACGAGAGACCTCATCTCATTCTGGACGGTGTTCAATCACATCCCCGTTTCCTTTCGGTCCCGGACTGCAAAGACAGGTCGGATATTTTCGTCCGTAAGACAAGAAGGCCACTGGTTGGATCTACTATGCTCTGGTACGCCCAACTATATTCCAACTATATTGCCTAACTGTATTCCAACTAAATTGATGCACTTCATGAATGAAGTAGATCTTCTTGTCAACAGTCGGACAAATTGCGATTTCTACCATCTACTGAGGCCTGGTGCCAGGCAAGAGGATCACACACATCCTCCACTTTTGTAAAGATCTCTTTTTTCAGTATATGTGACAAAACACTAAATGACGTTGTAAAAAATGTCCCAACAAAACCGCGCTCACTTGGTCACCAAAAGCGATGTTTGTGCCCTGTACGGGGAAATAAGATGGAAGCACAGAGCGATTCTTTTCGGGAATCCCTGATAATGACAGCAGTATATGCGCTGTTTTTACCCACAAACCAACGAGGCATTAAGAATTAAAAGGCAATGTGAAACTTAACAAAACAGCTCAGACAACAGCAAATGTAAATTCCATTGCGGTGTAACACACATTTGCATTTCTTAATGCTATGTGTCCACTTCACATGAATAAATTACAGGATTTATTGACTCTTCAGCGATGTTGTCCACTTCCTCCACACGAGCTGTGCAGAGTTCATGGATATTCCTGGAATATTCCAGAACACCCTACAGATGCTTGATGGGCTCCATCTGGTGAGCAGGGAGGTGTTCTGTTTCCAGACACCGCCTGATGTGCAACTTTGCAACATCAGGCCAAGCATACTAAGACAGAGAGGGCGGCCATAGGACTCCACGAGCAACACGCTCCACGCTATGGATGGCTAACACATCAGAAAAGACACAGATAACCTGCATAACGGAGGTAAAAATGGCATCCAATATGAATTAACGCATCATCTTTTGAACTGAACAGCCTGTCGAAGTGTTGTTGAACCCCTAACTGCTCCCCTGGCGCTGTTCCTTCCCTGCTTTCTGCTCGGTGCATCTATTATGGGTTAAATGCAGCGCTCAAATTTGGCTGATTTTGTGCTGCAATAAATGTGTTTCTTCTTCTTAAAAGTTTTTTCACTGAAGTGGCAGTGAGCATCCAATCATCTCTCGGCTTGTGTGCAACCGAAATCCCCGGTGCTTCAAAAGTTCAATAGCCCCCTATAAGAACCTGACTCCCTGAAAAATGCCAATTGCCCCCCTTATTATTGATTTGTGGCATTGTGACATCGCACAAGCAGGTCTGACGTGACCTTTTCCTCACCCCGTTTTGATGAATGCCTGCGCAGAGATCCTGACTGTTAATCAGCGTGTTGATATTCCGCCACCGTGACAGCGATCCATTACCTTATTACCCAGAATACTCTCGCCAACAATAACAATGATGGATTTGTGGGCAAAAAAAAAACAAGATCTTTACTTTAACTAGTGTGGATTGGAGTTGACCAGCGAGTTCTTAAACCCCTCACACAAACACACACACTCACACACACACACACACACACACACATATACAAATTGAGCTCACGTCTGTGTGTAAGGACAACTCATGCATGTTGCGCATCGCGCTTTTTGCAAGTACTTGTGCAGTGTATCAATTAGAGATAGAGAGGGGATGATGCGCTGCAGACTGTGAGAAGTTCGTAAGAGTTGCACACACACACACACACACACACACACACATGCACAAACAAACACTTAGCACGCATGATCCTGCTCGCATCTGCAACCCTCCCACACATGCAAAGTTACCGGCTTTGAAAGCAACTCGAATGAGTTGTTAAGGTCACGTAACATTCTCATGAGATGAGTAATGGACAAGCGCTGCGGAATCGAATAGATTTTTGAAACGCTCTTAGCTCAGCGACCGGAATCGCACGTGATAGTTTGCGACATGAGTTAAGGCTCGGCTCATCTACCGTGCATATGGAGTTTACTCCAAGTGAGGTGTGCCAGTGGTAAACTGAACGCACTGCTTGGAGATGATTCCTGTCCAACACGTCTGGGCTCGGCTGCGTTTAGACTATTACGAACTCTTGCTAGTGATTTTTTTCCCCCCGAGGGATGAAAAAGGTACCGCTACCTTTCTGTCTCTATCACACTCTTGCTTTCCACCTCTCTGTCCCGGTCGAGGCAGAAGGCCGCCCACATTCAGGTGGGATCTGTCTGAGGTTTCTGCAGTTTTTCCTGGCTGCCGTTGCCAATACTAGCTCTTGGGGCAATCTTGGGTTTCTGTGGAGCATCTTCCAGGATGTGATCCAGACCGGCTCTGCATGCAAAGGATCAACAGACAACTGGGTTGCCATTCGGTTGCAGAAATAAAATCTGACGTGACTCTCTAACTGACCTATCTGGCTGATATACTCATAATCGGTTAACAATAATGAACATAGCATCCTGTTTTTCCTTATTTTCAGCAGTGATCGGATCTAAGGAGGGTGTTTTCTCCATTTCACAGAGAACATACGTGCTCAGTCATCATTGTAAGTCAATTCAGAGTATATGTCTTTGCACTATATTTTGCCAATTCCCGTACATTCCAGACTATAGGGGGTAATTGTATAGAGGCTGCATCTACTAATTTTTAAAAGAAAAAAGAAATTGTGCATAAATAAGCCACACTTGTCTATAAGCTGCAGGGGTCCCCGTTGAAATATGAAATATGAAGATTTCTTTGAACACTTTTAATTAAATAAATAACAGTAACATTTACAACAACCGGTACATAACACAAAAGCTTTTTTTTTTAAACAGATGCCGAACTTAGGTGTAGCAGCTCTATTTCCATCTTTGACAGCCAGACTGATAACTTTTAACTTGAAAACTGCATTAAATGTATTTCTGCACATGTTTGATATGATACAGGTGTGTACAAAAAGCGCAAAACGGCTGATCTGAAGAATTAGCGTAAATGCTAGTGGGTTTGCCAAACCGGTTTCATTTGTCCACTGTGAAGGCGGAAGGAAGCTACTGGAATTCCTGTATAAAAATCCATAAATTAGCACAGTTCTCAAAGAATGTGAAAAAAGTAGAGGCTTATATGCCAGAATTAACGGTACTCTTAATCTTAAATGACCAAAAACGATCAGTGATGGTTACGCAGAAGTAAAACGATCTATAGCTGCGATTATCAGATAAAATGCCCTTGCACATTACTTCAACTTGACAGAAATGCTGTCAGACAACCGCCGGGTCCTCAGCAGGAAATCCTGCATTTTGCAAACCTGCAGGGTGCAACCGTTTAAAATTCACCGCAAACCTGCCACATCAAAAGTGAGTATGAGATGACATTCCCGAAAACACACCCCTGACTCACCCGCCTGGGCTTTCAGGTCACATTATTCACCGTTTGTATTGCATTTTGTATGACATCCCGCACACACAAAGACACGTGCACTGTGCGTGTCATGGTACTTGTCCACTGGATATGCCATCTCCACACTTCTCCATTCTCAGTTGAGATAGAAATCCCCTCTCTGTACTCCACCGCATGTGGTAGGAATAGATGCTGTGCATTTGCGTCAAGTTTTTGGACGGGTGACTTCAAGTGTGTGCAGGAGAACAGAGAGAACCAAAAAAAAAAAACCCACGGATAAAATGAAATAAAGACAAACTCTTGAGCGACATGGCTCTTTTCTTGATTTGAACGTTCTCAGAAATCATATATTACTTTACAGGAGACGATTTACGGGGGCTTGACTTCATAAGTCAGTATTTATATTATGGGGTCTTTACGATCAGAAGTGTCAAACTCATTTTCACCGAGGGTCACATTGGCTGCCCTCAAAGGGCCCCTAGTAACAGTATAAATGTAACTAAATGGAACCAAATGCAATGTAAAATAAATGTAACAGCTCCTTCATGTTAAGTAACTCTGAATTTACTCATTCAAATCCAAAATGTTACATATGCATTCCCATGTTTCTTGAAACAGCCTTCCATCTGCGTCAACTTTTCTCTTTCTGGACATTTAGGGATCATTTGTGTTTCTCGATTCCCCCTAGTTGAAAATTGCATCAATGTGGATACGCTGCGATCGAATGGCGGGATGCCGTCACTTTGCGGGTAACACGATCCACATGAATTGTGGGAAATGTAGTTTATGGTCAACGCACGCGTTTGACTTATTTATTTTAAGACAATCAGACCTTTTAAGGTCAGTGATCCTTGAGTTTGGCACATGTGTTTTAGATGACTCCTGAGGACCGTCAACTTCTTAAAATATTGCCATGATCCTTTGCTTTGGAAGAACTCGTTCCTGAATATGAGTTTTGAATAGAGACGCTGAAATGAGCAGCTAGCGGGTAATTCACCGTGTAGCTCAGACTGCCTTTGCTTGCTTGGGTGATTTATTGTTAATTGTAAAAGCGCCAACAACAAGGTACCAGCGCATTATGCAAGCGTTTACATTTGTGTTCGATAGAGGAAGACGGTGTATTGTCAAACCCCTTCCTGCCAAGTGGAAATATATTTGCAGACAGCCCCGCGAGGACCGAGGGTCATATTGACCTTCTGTAAATGGTCAACTTGACCGGAAATAATTTCGAGCAGAAGGCTGTCGATGCACTGGACGCACAACTCGGGGAATACGGATTTTGGGCGAGACCCTCCCGTTTACACAAGGGTGTAGAGCCCGACTGACGGCAGCGCACACAGTCCCTGTCTGCCTGCCAGGGGCTTCTCTCCTGATCAGATTTCAGATGAGAGAAAGGACATTTACAAGGATTCATGCGGAGCTCAGAGAAAATGGATGAAATAGGAAAGAAAGCCTCTGCAAAAGGCGTGACTGGATCACGGACAAAACCAAGATTAGACGAGAACTCTGCACACAAAACATGCAAACTGGCATTAGATACCAAGCACAAGTAGTTGCATTAAAAAGTCTTTGTTGGAAATCCAACCAGGGACGCCCTTAAGCGGTAAATAACGTGTGCACAGCATAGTATGTTGATATTGGAGAGATATAAGGAGAGACTTTTTTTTCAGATTGTGTTTATACTTTTACACTTCAGAGTTTATTTATTTACTTTTTACATGTATCTTAAGCTTGTCTTTTTATGTCCTTGTATGCCTGTGAAACAATTTCCCAAGCATGGGATCAGTGAAGTACATCGCATCTCATTTCTCATCTCATTGTCTCTCTACACAGAAGTCTAAACTATAAATATGGAGAAACCGGAAGCTACATCTCCTTTCAAGGCCCTGCACTCTCTTTTATAAAATAAACAACAACATAATGCAGGTAAATGCACGGAGTATATCCACTGGTGCAGTATATTCACAAGCTCATCAAGCTGTACAGAACTGAACAAACTGCCCGCAGGAATACAGATATATTTAACTTTTTTAGAGTAATTTAACCATCCCGGTTGCCAATCAGCGAGAGGCTGCAATATGCTGAAGAAAAATGAGGAGCCGATTGTCTGTTTTGAATTATGCAGTGAAATGGTGCAGGTGGATAATATTCTATCAGCAATAGCCTTGGAGAGTAAAGTCGTTTTTACCTCTCCGGAGGTCCGTGATGTATTTCTTGAGAAATGAAAGGCATCGTCCAGAAATAAGAGTAATTAAATCTTTGATGTTTTATGGAAAATAAATCCATTCTGAACCCTTTGCGTTCAAGCGAGTGGACCGCGCTCTCACGGAGGAGCAGCGATGGCTTCCCGAAGGAGCGGCCGGTCCCGTCACTCATTTCAAAACGATGCACGGCGAGGTATTAATGAAGCTTGGAAAACAAAGAAAACAAAGAAAGACAGCTGTAACTGTAGCGGCAGCGACGTGCACGAGGGCGACGGCTTTCTGTGCCTTAAGGTGCCTATCTAAAAGAGCTGGCCAAGCTTGTCTACTTACCAGCAACCCCCGAAAAACAACAACAGCAACAGAGGACTTTGCAGAGAGGTGGTCAATATGTGCGCCCTATCAGCCTCTGGATAAACCTTTAAAAGCCTCTGGAATTGGAGCTTGTGCAGGAGTTCTCCCAGAATCTAAGCAATAAAACAGAAACCTAGCGCCACTCCAAGAGCCGACGTGCGCACTTATATTTTCTGTTTTGGCATGGACTGGGAAACATGTCATCCAAGTTTGTGACATGAAGAGAACATTCACATCTTTATATACTGTTCTTTGCAAATGTCCCTTCACTTTCATTGCATATCCACATTTTTTGTTTCATTCATTCATTATCCGTATGGGTCACTCTGCACTCGGGGGCACGGGGGAGCTAGAACCAATCCCGGCTGTCATCGGGGGAGAAGCTTTCTCATCCATCTTGAGACCGCCGTTTATCTCCAGGCGGAGAAACTCGACTGAGGTCCCGGTCCTGTATTTTGTTTTTGGCGAATTAGCCTCTCCTCAGAGCCCGGATAGCTCAGTCGGTAGAGCATCAGACTTTTAATCTGAGGGTCCAGGGTTCAAGTCCCTGTTCGGGCGTGAATCCTTTAACATTTCGGTGAAAACACTCCTATTTGTTTGATGCTCGTCTACATCCTGATCACCTTCTATTCAATGTGAAGTTTATTCATTCATTCATTATATACATAGTTTATCGTGCACCCATGGTTCGTGGGATGGTGGAGCTCATCTCTGCCTGCATCGGGCGAGGTAGGTCTCCTTGGACCGGTCCACATATAGAGATGCAACCGTTCCTCCTCTCCATCACACGTCTAGACAACTTAGGGTCTCCACCGAATCTCCTGCAGGTTTTTGGAGCGGCAAAGAACCCGCAAGCGCCGCACGCAGACACGGCAAGAACATGAAGACTCCAGGGACCATCTTGCTGTGAGGCAGAAGCACCACCAGGCCCGCTCCGGGTTCCTTCTTCTTTTTGTTTATGTTGTTTCCTGAAGGTTGTGCTGCGTCAAGCCGATGTAAAGTTCACTAACTTTTATATATACGGGCCACATATGGAGACGTTACAACCATTCACCCTTCATTTACACATTTAGACAAATTAGGGCAGGGCTGTCAAACTCATTTTGGTCCGGGGTCACATTGGGCCTAATTTGATGTCAAGTGGGCCGGACCAGTAAAATCATAGCGCGATTACTTGGAAGTAACACTAAATCCGAATTTTTCCTTTGTTTTGGGTAAAGGAGAACAGGTAAATTATAAAAATCTTAAAATGTAATGAACTGGTCCTTTAAAAAAATACATGACGGACAACCCGAGATTCATTAAGAAAATTAAATGCAATTTCAAAAACACTTTGCCTAAGTTCTGTCTTCTCAGTTTTCCGTGCATTTTGTTGTATTTTTCACCATGGCGAGTCTCATAGTTGCAGCAAAACCTGCTGCATCCACACCAGGCATACAGGTTTTTCATTAACGTCAATGAACAACTAAAAACTGGTCAATTTTTTTTTTTTAAAACCCCTGATGTCCACTTTTCTCTTTTTTGACAAGGGCATCTTGCAGATGAGGGTGTCGGATCCATCAGAAAAGCAGGTAAATGTATAACAATTAGACAAAATGCCATTTAAAGACCCGAACGCCACATTGCTTCCATCTGCTGTAAGTTCTGAGTCATGTAGCATTGTGCCATGTAGCTAACAATGACTAAAACAGTGCTCCCGTGCAGACAATGACAGAACTGCATTTTTATCTTAAAAAAATAGTTCATGACTTTTTATGTATTTTCTCAGCCCGTGGGCCGTACATTTTACACCCCTGACTCAGGATCTCGAACGAACCTCCTGCCCGTTTTGGACTGGAAGCATGGAAAGAAACAGCTGTCCTTACTTGTATGAGCTGTGAGGACTCGTGCTCCTTCGGTTGTCTCTGTAATGCAGTACCACTGCCACCGTACACTTCATTTTTTGCCATATTAATGATGCTCTTTCTCTAAATTGCTCTCATGTTGTCACGCCACATTCAATTTTAATTTTGTTCCATCTGGTTTCATTGTGTCGAAACTGCACAGTTTTTTCCTCCCCTTCATACGAATCTCAGAAATATTCCTATAAAAATCGTTACGACTATAAAACCTGTAAATGTTGAGCGGCTGTGCCAAGATGGAAAACTGGGGAAAATCATTTTAAAAATGAATACACAGGTTTTCACTTTGTAATTGGCAGGCATTAAATCATAAATGGACTGCATTTGTATCTCCTCCTTCGACTCGGCCGGCCACCAGGGGCGCTTTGAGGTATTCAAATACCGTATCCGTTTTCGGTGACTTGCTCAAAGATGCCGCCGAAAACTTAGGGGGGGAGCCAGGCGTCGAACCCAGAACTCCTTCCAATACATTTTCTATCTCCAGATTTGTGCGGACAAAGCTTTAATGATGCTCGAAGCGAAATAAATTGTTCGCAGGCAAGGGACGGGATATGAGAAAATATGAATTCATCTTTCTCTATACGTCCAACAGCTACCAGCGCAGCCATGTATGGAAGAGATTGACTCCGCTGGAAAGCGATACAACCGCCGTCTCCAGGGGCTCGTGATAAAAATAAACACCATAATAGAATTATGTAAAGATTGCACAATGAGAAAGAGGGAGAAAATGCAGGATTCTGATATTGCCTCAGTTATTGGACTTGGTGTCAACAGGGGGAAGTTGATACATGCTAAAAGCCCACTTGGCAGGGCACTACAGGGTGCGCTACGCTAAACGCTCGCTGCTCTATGGCCTGATTTCATAACCAGAGATGAGGCGTCCCTGGTTTGACTCCGCTACTCATCACCGCTGCCCATTACAGTTCCCTCGGAGATAACACCCCCACTGTAATTACCACCGGCAAATGGCTTCCCTTGTCCGAAAGAAAACCTCCCCATTTCGGGACATTAAATGAGAGCTCTGTGAACGGCGGCCTCCTCTGGTGAGGAATTACTGCGTACCATGGTATGAAAAAGGTGGGGGAATATTCGGAAGGGCGAGCAGAATACACACAATAGTGACACACTCTCCCTCTCACACACACACACACACACACACACACACACACACACACACATATGCGGTATAAATCACAGTGCTGCCACGATGACTGGCAGAGCCGGTCAAACTTGCCTTGAAAGTTAGCAAATGCTAAGGATGGGCAGGAATTTGATGAAATCAATGCATTTGGATTTACACATCAATAATGGGGCACTTTTTTTCGTTACTAAGATGTAATCATATGCATGCATACATGCACACGCACGTACTGTTCATGTAAGTACACACACATACATATATATATATATATATATATATATATAAAATCCATCATTGAGGTTCTCACTGCTGCAAATGTGTGTTCCTGTGCATTGATTATTGACATCCAGAGTTCTTTTTCTCTTATGTTATTGATGTGGGTCATTTCTGGGTTGCCTTTGCCAGAACAAACTGGCAACAGAGGATTGGTCTTGTCTCCCGCGGTTAATTTTAGATTTCCAGTGGGTGTTTCCAGTGGCCATGGATCAAACATCACCACGGAAGTAGCGGGTGATGCTACGACCACCGATCGGTGTCGGTCAGAGGATATCAAAAGGAAATATCTGGTGGGTGCAGCCATTCTGAGCCAAGAATTAGCGACCATTGCTGCTCTGGATTTAGTTGCATCTTCTTCAGTAGCTACTGGCTAATCTCCGAGCGGAACTCGCCCCTCCTGAAGTAAACGATCGCGAAAAGCCCTTCATCCTCGAGATCTTTGGAAATTGGACTGAAGGGATGTGGAGCCAGACAGATGTGCAGATTGAGGTGAAATTTGATTTAGGCTCGCTCATCTGGTTGCCAGGCCAGGTCATTTGAGTTTCATGGTTCATTTTAGAGAGGATATACAACAATTGCATTGATGAGCAAACACTCATAGCTTCAGGTTCCGTGGGCTGCGGCTGAGGTTGTGGACTATGCTCAATAAAAAAAAAAAAAAAAAAAGGTCTGTTCATTGACTGCCAGCTAAAGCCTCTTTATGTTACTGCTGATTTGACTTAGGCTCATGCGTAGTTGAACTGCAACACAACCCGTGGCTTGGCGTGACACTCACAAGCAGCATGACGCCTCACCAAGGAGAAGAACCGCCCTGGGGATCTGGCTCGGACCTCCCGAAATGCATCCCATCCACACGCCGTTGCCTCTTCAAACCCGCACAGCAGTGTATCTGCCGGAGTCAAGGTCTCCGTTGAACTTTAACTAACATTTACAAGCGGGCGAAGACGCCGCGGAGACTGACAGGTCCCGGATAAATCCGTGCTAAATCATCTCAATGTGGCAGACCTTCTCATGTGCAGACACGTGCACGGGCAAGAGTGGAGGAAGTCACCCGTCTGATTCCCTCACTGCCTCTTTATCTCATCAACCCTAGTCCAACAGCAGATGAATCCTGCACAGATACTGTGACACACACACGCACACACACACACGCACACACACACACACACCACATGGAATTATCTCCCTCTCTCATTATACCGTGGCTCACACACCATCCTTTGAAATAACCGGCCATTGGATGTTGCAGGTTTGAGCTCACTAAGTGGAACTAATGGTCTAAGAGCAGTGACACCGCGGCGGTTTCCTAGGTTAATTCAACCATGTCTTCCCAGAACATGTTGCTTCCGTTTAATTAAGATTACACCAGACGTGGAGATAACTTTGGGAAATACAGGATGGGGTTATACTTAACAACACATCATGACCATAACATTCACCATTAACTTCGGCCACCCTCCTCCCAACCCCCCCCCCCCCCCCCCACCACCACCACCACCAATTCGGTGAGCTGGGTTTGAGATTGATCTGGGAAATGGTCAGTTGAAATTGAAATAAATAAATGAATAAACAAACAAACAAATAAATAAATAAATGCGTGAATAAAAAAAATAAATGAAATTAATTAAAACAAAAAAGGAAATTAAATTCGTGTCTCCTACAAACAAGCAAATTGGTTATTAGTTATGCAATCGGAAAATCCTCCCTCTGGTCATCACAACACAACAACCGCAGCCTTTGAGTTGGCAAACGTGAGGAATTCCGACACCTTTAACGAGCAGAGAAACAAAATATCAGACGCGGATGCACAGATTAACGTATGGGGTTTTTGTTGTTTCGTTGTTGATTTTTTTTTTTTTTTTTTTTTTAGGAGGGGGGTGGTAATTATGATTTTCGCTGACTTTTCAGTTGCGGGCAATGATTTGCACGACAATATTCCACGCTTGTGCATAGGTAAAAAAAAAATCCATTGCACACAAGGGAAAATAAAATTAACAACTTCTCAATTCCTGCAGCTGGACCGGAGGATCGCACTGCAACCTGTCTCTGCAGGCAATAAACGCGGCGTCGGGGGGGGGCGGAGGCGGAGGCGGAGGGGGTTCAAACTTACCGTGCGTCCGCGGCGGTGACCGGATCCGATCACCGAGAGGTGGGGTGGAAAAAAAAATCACTATCCTTGTGTTTGTTTTTTTTTTCTTTTTTTTTTTTTTTTTTTTTTTTTTTAGTCCGAGTCACGCCGTGGCGACGTTCACGCCGACACCCAGGCACCGTGTCGACTGGCGGCGGGGCGCGTACACGTGAGCGCCGCTCCTGGCCGTGCACTGCGCTCCAGGAGGGCGGTGGAAGTGCTGCTGCTGCTGCTGCTGCTGCTGCTGGTGGTCGTGGTGGTGCGCATCAGAAGGTGTGAAGCCTGGATGTGAGGAACATCAGCCCCTCCTGCAGGAGCATCTCTTCTCATCATGGGCAGCTGAGGTGGTGAAGAGCACTTGGAGGCAACATGGAGTAAAGTTAGAGGTGTTTGCACGTCTTCGTCTCTCCTCAAACCAGGGTGGTGAAGACAATATTTGTCTTCAAACCATCATCCCTCTCTCCCCTCGGGCTGGGAGGGGGATTGTGTCCGCTGTGCATGACGGCCCCTCGTCAGGAATGACGGACAGTAATTAGATTTCCATCCCCTGCACATTATTTCCAAAACGACTCTTGTTTTACGGTTCCTGCTTTAGCAATAATTGAATTGTTATTGAATGGAGTGCTGGATATGGAGATTGCGCGTCACCGCCGTGACATATTCCCTAGTAATATGCAGCGCCGGATGGGTGGGACGGATGTTTGTCCCGTCGTGAAGCGAAAGTGGGAAAGCACACCTTGTTTAAAGGGTGGAAAGTCACGGCGCCGCGTTCATTTTGACAATCTCTGCAGAGTTAATGAGAAGGTTTCGCCTCATCGGGAGCGACCCGCGGCCAAATGGCATCATTTCGGGGGTGGGGGAGACGGCGGCGGCGGAGTGAGTTGGCTCCTCCTGAGCCGGAGGTGTTGTGTGATATTTCCATCAGTCCTTCAACCCTTCCACCCCCTCTGATCCACTCCACACAAACCAGCCATCTGGAAGGCCGGTCCAGCGGGACGGCTTTGCAAAGGCTGCGTTTTATTTATTTATCCGTCTTTCACGCCTAGCATTGTATTGCCCACGTATAGAGGTGCTTTGGAATTATAGCTCTGTTTATTTGTCTGCGATGGGTTTTAGCTCGGTATTTTTAATGAGTGCAGACGCCAGTGGTGCTCTGAGCAAAACCAGAAGATGATAAAAGTTAGTGGACTTTACATCAGTCTGGCGCGGCGCAACCCTCAACAACAACATAAATAAAAAGCGGAAGGAACCCTGGTGGTGCTTCCGCATCACAGCAAGTAGGTGTCCGGTTGGATTCCTTCAGTCTCCATGTGTCCGGGTTCTCCAAAAACATGCAGGAAGTTCGTCGGAGACTCCAAGTTGTCGAGGTGTATGAGGGAGAGGGGGAACGGTTGCGAGCTCCACCACTTCCATGACTAGGAGTGCAGGATAAGCTGTGTAGATAATGAATAAATGAAGAAACCCCATACCGAACAGAAGGTGAGGAGTCTGTTTCAGAGAGCAGTAGGTAGACGAAGGTTTCGGAGCTTTTCTCCCATGTCGAGCCAAGATGAACTTTTTGGCTACAATGCTAAAGTTTTCCCGCCCGAACAGGGACTTGAACCCTGGACCCTCAGATTAAAAGTCTGATGCTCTACCGACTGAGCTATCCGGGCTCTATAGGTAGAAACAATTCACCGAATACAAATCAAGACCAGCCACTATCTCCAGATGAATGAGTACGTTTCATCCGGACAAGACGCAGATCCTTCACGGAGATCACTCGAGGACACCGTAACACCTCCTCAGCCTGGAGGCTCAAACCTCCGCTTCCCTTTTGTGTTGAAACAGCCTTGGTGCCGACAGAGGGGGGGGGGACGTCGGCAGATGTGCGTCTTCGCCATTCTGAGAGAATCCATGTTTGACAATGAGTCCACTGTTCGGCGTCTGCAGAAGGCGCAGACGCCTAGCGTTCAAAGTTTGTGAGCTGCGAGGCGAGTTGACAGAGTTGCTCATTAAATGTGGCTGAGATTTTAATGGCAAAGACCCGGGGGAGGCAGAGCTAATTGTGAGGACTTGAGGGGCGTGAGCTTCTCCCGAGTTCACGGAATTGAAATGGGTTTGAAGCAAAATCAGAGCAACTCGGACGGGTCTTCGCGTCCAACCGAGGCCTGAGCGGCGTTTGGATCGAGATGCGGAGGAAGGAAGGAGTCAAAGTCAACGCTGCCACATGTTCACACATCCAGAGCACTGAAATAGCGTTACTCTAAGACCAACGGTGGAAAAGCACAAAAAAATTATAAACAATTTGTCACAGAGAGCAAAGACCAACGCCAAGTTATGCTAAGGTAGACATTGTAAGGTTTGATTTCTAAAGTTACAGGAGCAGAGAAGTATGGCGAGAAAACGTGGGGTCTAAAACAGGCGTTAATCTCTGTTCAGAGATGGTTTAAGAGGACGGGGCCTCAGACACAGCCTTTCCTAAACATTAAACGCCGTACTGGATTCAATACCAAGACGGATTTGCACACACAGACAAACCAGTAAAGATCCACCACCAGAAGCAGCCCCAGGTAACCACCACATGAGCCTCAGTCCAAGTTTAAATCTTTTGTTTAGCTTCCCCTTTTCATATTCCAATCCAGGTAATCCTACAAAAGTTGCTCCTTTGTCCCCAACGCACGACACACCATTAACACAACAACTCCCTTAGATGTCTTTGGAGGTTCTCAGTCGTCCAGGTCGTGGGGAATTCTCTACTGAGGAAGCCTCTCGGATGAGGGCTGAAAAATCGCCAAGTCCAGTTGCCAAGACGAGAAGAATTTAACAAGAAATCCCGCCTAGATCTACTTTCTGCTGATCAACTCTTTCATTTACATAACAAGCCACCATTACCTTGAACCGCCAAAAACCCCGGCAGT
Source organism: Fistularia commersonii (assembly GCF_037954325.1). Classification (NCBI taxonomy): domain Eukaryota; kingdom Metazoa; phylum Chordata; class Actinopteri; order Syngnathiformes; family Fistulariidae; genus Fistularia; species Fistularia commersonii. The sequence continues at coordinate 15,190,524 of NC_141287.1, read as the reverse complement.
TATATTCGGAAACTCCCCACAGGCCATCGGAAATGAAGAAGCCTCCGAGATGAGGGCTGAAACGTCTTCAACGTCTTCGTCTTGCCACGACAAGAAGATTTCCACAAGAGTTCACCACGACCCGGACGACTCGGAACCTCCACAGACATGTTAATGGAAGATGAGTGCAAACAGGTTGAATGTCGCCGTGGAGAAAAAGCCCGCCGACGTTTGCGGCGGAGGATCGATCCAGGCGAGCCGGGCAGCTCCGAGTCCGATCAAAATGGAAAGTCTCACCTTTCAAAAGAGAGAGGACGTGCCTCTCACCTGCGAGAGCCTGGAAGATGGTTCCACGGGCCGCAATGTAAATGCATTCACCTGAAGTCACGCTTTAAGTAACGCGGGTGAGATAAAAAGCACATTGGATAAGGGTGTGTTTAGAGGAGAGTCACGGAGAAACGTGGTGAGATGATGACACGGTCGACCACTGCGCGTGTCCTCCGCCATCTGGACTGGAGGAATACGGCCAGGGAAGAAAACACCGGCCGAATAAATCCCTCCAAATATGATGCCGCGCTTCCTTTTTACAATGTACCGTCATGTAGCGTTCATTTGCATTTCATATTCGACCTTCTGGGCTGCTTTATTTCCATATTCACAGCGCCGAAGCCTCCCAGTCGTGCAAATTGTTTTTGCGAAACCTCAAAAAGCATCTTTTATTATAACTTTTTTGCATAGTATAAAAAAAAAACAGCAAAAGGAAATCGAACACTCACTTAACACGCACCTGCGAGACAGCAGCCAGGGCACGCGGAGACAGCCTCACACACACACACACACACACACACACACACACGTGTTTGGAGAATCCTATAATGCTATGTTTCATTTAGGAAAGCCGGACAGCGAAAATGTGAATGAGAGGAGGATGAAGAACTGAATAGTCCAAAAGTATTTGTGCAGTGATGGATTCACCACATCTTCTAGAAAGGACACATTGTGTCCAGCCAGTTGGAGAGTCCTTTTTTTTTTTTTGTAATTCCATGTTGTTTGCTTTAAATCCATCTTTTTCACCGTTGTGCAGCATATTTTGGCAAAGTGTTTGTGTTTTAAACAGGCAATTGGAATAAGCGAGGCGGCGGCTCATGAAAGCGTGTCGTGCAGTGTGTGTGAGTGGGTCAAACAGGATCACACGGTGTGAGATGTGTGTGTGTGTGTGTGTTTGTCGTTCAACTGCGGAATTGCATTTCTTAATAACGACTGTTCAGTCTGAGCTCTGTTAGTTGTTGGTTACTTCTATGCGAGGTTTTGTGGATTCTTCGGCGTGGCTCGTCCGAATGAACCTTATTTAATAGAAGAGCGATATTATTTTTGCCTGAAGCTACGCTGAGAAACAAAACAAGCATCTGGACAGTTCCATTACTTATAGATGGAACATTGTCAATGTGTTCTATCTCATAATGGAGGCTGGGAATCTATTGGGATGGGGTGGCAAAATCATTTTGCTTTCAAAGGGATGATTTAACCAGTCACTTTGAGGCTGTAGGAGAACAGATACATCCACCCTTATCAAGCACGTTGGCTAATTGGATGTGCATAGCAACCTCCAAGCTCCGACGCGACCTGCTAAATGATTTATGTACTTGTCCAGATAATGCAGCTGATGACAGTGAGGAAGTGCCGCGGGACGTCAGAGTATTTATGGTGGTGATATCGGGAATACTAAGGACACAGGATTGCTGTGTCTTTCACCCAGGGATGAGATATGACAGGGACAGCAGGAACGTCAACAAGGTGTTCAGTGAAGAGGTGTGTGTGTGTGTGTGTGTGTGTGTGTGTGTGTGTGTGTGTGTGAGCTGAGAGATGCAGCGATCAAGGGTTGACGGTATTGACTGTGTTTTTCGGGCAAACTGTGACTTGGGGAAAACCAAAGAATAGAAATGAAGACAAAAGAACAGATGCAAATTGATTTCTGATTTGCATGACGGACACAAACTGAATGTTGTTTTTAAGTGCGGGAGGAACCTGGCATATTCCGACTTGGGGGCGGTGGCCTAATGGTGGCCATAATATGGCTAAATGTAGCTGCAGACCGCCATTTAAATTACAGGTACTTTGCCACAAAAACGTAAAAAAAGGATCATTAAAAAGAGGTCCTTCATGACACACGTCTCTTTATTTCTTTATTTATTTAATAAATCATTTACTTATTTATTTATCAAATTATTTATTTATTAACTACTCATTCATTTATTCAGTATCTTATCTTATTTATTATCTTATTCATCTATTTATTTATTTATGAAATCATTAATTCATTCATGAATTCCTTCATTAGAGTATCTATCTATTTATTGATTTATTTATTACTTTTTTATTTATGAGCTACTCTTTTATTTATTTAGTATCTTATCTTATTCATTATCTGATTGATTATCAATTCATTTTTTTATTTATTAAATCATTAATTTATTAATTAATTCTTTCATTAATGTATCTATCTATCTACTTGTATACTTATCTATTTATTTATCTACTTATTTAGGATTTATTTTATTAGCCTAGAATGAATTACATAAGCCATTTTGCAGATTTAAAGCAATTTGTCGTTAATTTCGATAGAACGTCTTAAAAAGGCTGCTCCAACATCCTCCTATTACCCACATCAAAAACGTGAATCAAAATCTATTCCTCATTGCATAATATCTCGGCACGTTGCGCATTCGCCTCCGTGCACGCCGTCCGTCCGCTGTCTGCCTCCCCTCTACCGTCAGCTGGATCTTGTGCAAGGCGTCCCCCTGGGTGCCGTTAATGTGGTGCAAATGATTACCATTAGAGACCGGTGACATTGGTGTTAGTCTTTAGCCCGGCCCTTGGGGGCCATCGCCTGCCGCCACCTCTATCTGTAACCCGCTGTGGCACGCCGATGTTGACGTAGAGGCCCAAATTTAGAATCCGGCCCACTCCCCACCGCCGGTGCCGCGCTCACCACGACACGTGCTGTAGGTCATGCTCCTGTTTTTTTGTGTTTAATCAGCCGGCAGCGCGGTCTGCAGCCCCCGGCCAATGAACTTTTCCACCTGTCACGCCGCGGCACGCTCTCCTCGCAGCTTCCCCCCCCCCCCCCCGCACAGGCCACTCGCCGCTTTGGGTTGTGACGGCGGGAGAGGGCGCCGGCGTCGGTGCTGTCAATGGAATCAGTTGAATGCAACGCTCTCAGGGAATCCTGTGAGGAGGAAATGGTGAGGGAAGGAGGGAGAAGCTTTACACAGCTTTACAATTTAGAACGGAAAAAAAAAAAGAACGTGTGGAAACTACAGGTAACTTTTGACGAAGGGTGATTGTCCACTTAGAAAGGCAGACAGGTTGCAGAGGGGGAAGGTGAAGGTGTCAGACTCCTCTTTATGGCGCGTTTTTCACATATAAACTGTGTCCGAAAGGACATTAAAATATTTGTTTTTTTTTTTTCCAAACAATTAATAATATATACTTCACTTGAAAAGTGAATAAATTCAAGTCAAGTTGTCACGACAAGAAGATTTCAAAAAGACGTCAACATGACCTGGATGACGAGAACATCCACAGACAAGAACAATAAATAGTTCATATAATATACTGCAAGCCGACGATTAATTTGCCTCCCGGAACTTCAATTCATTTTTTAATTTAATTTAATTTAATTTAATTTAATTTAATTTAATTTAATTTAATTTAATTTACAAAAATGACTTGATTTTCCTTGAAAAAAATAAAATAAAATCTTTTTTTTCTCCAATTTTATTATCTTATCATTTTATTGAAGGGCTTGCGAACGAAGGACTGAAGGGTTTTCATTCTGCTGAATCGACACAAGCCTCAAGTACCATTTTCTGGCAAAGAACATCTTCACTGCTGCTTATAAAGGTCGTAATGGCGGACCCGAGAGTTAAGCAGAGGCAGATGTGTTTCTAAGGCAAATACAAATCCGTTCTCCAAGACTGCATTGCCATCAAAGCTCAAGACATCGTGACCGTGGTCCCACTCGTAACACCTTTGCAAAGGAGATTCCATCGCAAGAATCCCGGCCGACTGCTGGCGGCACCGACGGTGGCGGCGTACATCTGGTCCGATGTGAGAAAACATTCATTTTGGATGACTAAAGGAGACGCAGAAGGCAAAGAGGAAGCCGGCGACGCGTCAAGCCGATGCTTGTGACCGTGTCTCTTCTAAGCTGCGAGCCAAAAGTGTCCTTGTGCAGGAAACAGGGTTGCTCCCGGCGACCTGGTGAGCGGAGGGGTGAACGTGATCCAATGTGAAGCGCCTCCAAACTGCAAGTTGTTGACAGCGCTATTTGCCATTTGTTTAATATTAGCCAGAAAATGGAAGTGAAGTCTGCGTGGGTCGGGGACGCTGCCCATCATGGCTCCTCACTGTGGCAGAATCCTTAAAGAGGGGGATGTTGGTCCGTCACTTATCCTCTGTGTCACATTTATAATTTCCTTTGATTATTTTTGAAGCATTACACACTATTCCTAGCTTTTGTATCCTCAGAGCAGCAAATAGGGCTCCCAGCTTCGGGAGGCTTCGGCTCCATTTGCTTCAAGGACCTGTTTTCTCCAGTAAAAATCGGCACTTAGCAGTTTTATTTAGCTTTTAAAGAAATCAGAAAAAAAAACAACACTTATTTTAAGAGTAGAAGCCCTTTTTTATAGAGATGTCCATGGAGAGTGTTTGGAGATGCCCTCCGGCTCTACGTATAAAGACGCTTTACCAGAGATTGCAGTGTAGGACAGAGGAATGAGTACAGAGGAATTAGGAACCAGGATGTCCGTTGACAGATTTGTAGCCTGGACGGAACGCAAGCACTTCAGCAAGACCAGGGAGATGGTGATGAACTTCAGGGGGAAGATGGACATGCCGGCACTGCCTCTGCGTGGGCCACATACGGCCTAATTTGATGTCAAGGGGGCCGGACCAGTAAAATTATTACCTAGAAGTAACAAACCTAGAAGTCCAAAATTTTTTCTTTTGTTTTAGTATAAAGAGGTAAACAGGTAAATTATAAAAATCTTTATATGGAATGAACTGTTCCTCTAGAAATAATTGATGAAATTACACCCAAAAAATATTGTTGAGCTAAAAGAGAAAATCTTGTCGTTGTCGGAAAATTTGCAGCTAGAATTTATTAGAGATTGATCGGGAGCATGTATAAGAGGCGGTATTATGTTTACAAGGCTAGTGGAGGCTATTCTGGTTATTAAATCAATCATTTTAATTTTTCTCGTTTTAACAATATCACTAGATGTTTTTTCATCAAAAATCATTTTGTTTTCAAATTTTGAAGCAAAAAAATACATCGCAAAGTTACTTTTTCATTTTTTCCTTGCCCTGTATAAAACTGTATAAAACCCCAAGATGCATGTCGAGAAAAAACACACGGGCCGCACTAACACAAAGATTTGATTTCAGGGAGGGGGCCACAAAATATTGTTTCGAGGGCCACAATTGGCCCGCGGGCCGCGAGTTTGAAACCCCTGCTCTACAGCCTCTACAGATCAGGGGTGAGGTTCTGCAGATGGTTGAGAACTATCGATTCCTGGGTGTCGTGACTGCAAACAGACTGGACTGGAGATCGGGAAAAGTATGAGCAGACTGTTCTTCCGCAGGAAGCTCGGCTCATGTTATGTATGTAGCAAGATGTTGGAGATCTTTTATCGGTCTGTTGTCTCTAGCGCAGGGGTGGGCAAACATTTTGGCTCAGGGGCCGCATTGACTTTTGAAATTTGACAGACGGGCCGGGTCAGCACAAGGTATGATACATTAAAAAAAACAAAAAAAAAACGTCTGACTAATCTGATATTTGTCTGAACGTTGTCGGACATTTACTTTGAAAATAAAACCAGCTTGGTTTTGAAGGCTCTGACGTTTCACGGACAAATTGTTTTTCCCTTGTAGCTCCACGTCCAACTCATTCATGTGTGTCAGTATGTCCACAGTAAAGGCTAAATCACAAAGCCGATCTGTGTCATTCAGCTCAGGAAAATTCTCAAGTGTTCTCAAGTAGCTCCAAAAGATGAAATAATCTCCTTTTTGAGCTCCCACATTCATCACGTATGAATTCTGTACCAATCTTTGGCGGGCCGGATGAAAAAGACCAACGGGCCAGACGTGGCCCGCGGGCCGTAGTTTGCCCGCCACTGCTCTAGCATCATCTTTTTTTGCAGCTGTGTGTTGGAGGAGCAGCATCGGAGCCACACAGACTCGACACGGTCATCGGGAAGGCTTTCTCTGTGATCTGTCTCGGGATGGAGAACTTGGAGGAAAGGAGAACACTTAAGAAAGCGTCGTCGTCCGTCATGGACAACCCCGATCACCCCCTTCCACCTCGGGAGACACAGCGGAGCGGCTTCTCCGGCAGACTGTTACAGAAACACCAGATTTTTCCTTCCTCATCCCATTTCCCTGTTCAATAACTCACTCTAATCAGTTACTTCACTTTGCTCATTATTTATTCCTCTATATCGGTAAACACGAGATACTTTTTTCTTTGGTTATATTTTACACTTTAAACTTTACAGTTTATTTATTTTTTCATGTGTATTTTTAGCCCGTCTTGTCCTTGTACGACTTGCTGTTGCTGCAAAACAGTTGCTGCAAAACACTGGGTCATTAAAATACATTTCATCTGATTTTATTGTGAACATAAACAGGAAACAGTTGGTGGCACTGAAAATGCCCGGGTGAACGGTTGTATGTCTCTATGTGACGTGAATGAGAGGGCGGACGGTTGTATGTCCCCAAACGTGGCGCTGCGATCGACCGGCGAAGACTCCAATCACAGCTGAGATTATATCCAGCACCCCTGCGACCTTGAGCGCAGGATAACGAATGGATGAAGCGTGAGAAGAAAGAAAAATCAACAAATGCGGCAAAAACACGAGCTTCTCTGTCATTTAAGCTTCTCGCGATTTGATTTTTTTTTTTCTCAGACGTTTCACCTCCGGTCAAGGGGGTTTTGGTCTCAATGGTGACCTCCGGAGGTATTTTCCGTTGACTCGGAGCAAAAGGCTTGAGGGAAGAGCGGCGGCGTGAACACGGAGATTCAGCCAGTTCAGATGTTTTGCCAGAACTGCAGAAGCTCAGCAGAAGTTTTTTTTTTCTTTTTTCCTTCGTTCCTTGTTTTTATTTTGATCTATTTTTCTTCTGGCCATTTCACACCTTCTGTAGGAGTCAACAGCCGAAAAAACACCAGAGGCCTCTCAGTCCGGCGGCTTTTCGAGACGCCCCGACGAGGCGCTCAAAGAGCGACGGAGCGCAATGGTTTTTATCTCGGGTGGCGTTTGAAGCCGTGCAGGAGTCGTGGCTGCGTAGTATCAGATCAGGGGAGGACGCTTAAAGTTGTGATGACACCCCTGCAGAGTTGCCAGCCTCTACAAGGGCCCATTTGAGTCATCTATGTTTCTGTGAGTGTGTGTGTGTGTGACAGACGATCGTATGTGAAAAATAAATAATGAAGCTCAAGGGGACCCTCCTCAACCCTCCATAGTTTGAGATGTTTTGAAAGAAAAGCCCGTCGTCGAGCTCCGCTGCTATTTCTTCTCAAGGACTACAAACCAAAGCGATAGAAGAAAACATTGCTCTGTGATATTTGTCCTATTTCGTCAAAATCGTATTTTATTTATTTGCTTTTTCGATCCGTTATTTCCAAAACAAAATCATTTTCCCACCGCCCACGCCTCAAGCATCACGACCAACGCAAATCACCCCGAACTAAATGTTCCATCGCAGGCGTGGGAACGGCGGGGAAGGTAGACGGTGTGAAAACAGTCCCAGGTTACGCTCGTGACTTCTTCTCCGCGACACCATCTATTAGTCACTGAGGAGAGACAGATGGATGGCCCCTCTCCTATAATGCTATCATGAAGTAATTATTATCTAATGATTTTCTGCTTTGCATCAAAACAGGCCTCGATTTTCCGGATGCAATAACCCTATCGGCCGCATACTTAGGATTCGACAATGAGGAACCCAGAATTAATCAATCCGAGTTATGACTCGAATCCCTTTTTCTTTTCCTGAAATAACTATAAAAAAAAAAAAGACACGGTTTGAGCCTCTGCCTCGCAGATATTGGATTCCCACGGGATGCCTTTCTGTGCAGACAGGCCGTGTTCTCCCCGTGTCTGCGTGGGGTTCCTGCAGTTTCCTCCTGCAGTCCAAACACATGCAGGAGCTTCATCTGTGGATTTAAATAATTGTCTGGACGTGTGAAGGAGTTAATGGTTGCATATATGAGCCCTGAATCTCGTCAAATGGCGGACGAGATGGGCTCCTCGCCCACCACCCGCCCCACGAGCGATATGGATAATGAATATAGAAACAAAGCATCGATGATACCTTTGTTCGGGAGTTGTCATTATAATGGGCTGATCTTTGCGGCGCCTGCTGTGGATTCCAGCTAAACACTCGGGGAATTCAACGATACGGGATGTTCATCATTATATCCCTGCGCCGCATTCCTCGTCCTTTTCAGACCTCCGGTTGCCATAAGAGTGGCAAGAAACGCTCGAGACATCGGCGGCCATTGTAATGACTGGGGGGAGTCCAAAAATTATCCACTTTTACCACAATTTAATACATACAAAGGAAAATAAACAGATAAATAAACAAGTGAAATAATTTGCGGTTGTCACATTGTCAGGCAGAAAAAACGATTTCTGTTATTGACTATTGATTAGTATCTAAAAAAAAAAGCACACGGCAGATATCGCTGCATCAAAATATTCGCCGTCTAGCTGAATACGTCTGACTTTGTCATGAATATTAAAGGAATAACAACAAAAAAAAAACAAAAAAACAACTTTCTCATTGAACAGATCAGCGATAACCAGGAGTCTACTCACTCGGAGTCCTCCTTCCCTCCTTTTTGGTGAGGGCTTCCGGCAGCTAGGAGGCAGTACTGATCCCCGGCCGGGTGTCGAGAGGCTCCAGGCCCTGCGGCCGAAGAGTGACCCCGCTGACCTCCTGGAGCTTCTCTTCACTCACCTCCATCAGCACATGCAATGAGTGGAAACATGGCATCAGATTTAAAAAAAAACAACAACTTTATTTTCAGATATTACCAGCTTTGCTGCGAATTATACATCTGCTTAGACGAGGGGTCGGCAACCTGCGCCTCCGGAGCTGCATGTGGCTCCCTGTGGCTTTTGAAAATAAGAATAAATATTTAATTAAAATGTATTTCACTTTAGTTGGTTCATTTTCAAAATGTAATTTTAGATTTGGAGATTATGGTAATCTTGTAACCTCTAAATAAAACGTGTTAAAATATTTTTGTGGCTCTTAATAAACAACTGCACGCGCCAGTAAAAAGGACGCAGAAAGATGATGGCATTTTTGGTTTGCTGCCGCAGGATAATTTAAGTTTGGCTTTTTTTTTCAGAAATGCAAAAAGGACTCAAATTGACATTGAGTATTTTGCTGAAAAGTAGCCTTCAACCCGACATTTTTTTTGGGGGGGAGTTCAAAATGTTTTGGAATTTCATTTTCTCTGCAGCTGTTCATCGATTTGAAAAACATTTTGTTTATACATAGCATAAAGGCAAAAAAAAAAAAAAAACCTGTTACATGCGTTGTTAATTCATTTTCAATTTCACAAGGGTTGCGTAGCTCCTGGTGTTTTCTTTACTGCGGGGAAACATGTCCAGATTGTTCTTAGAGTGGTAAAGGTTGCCGACCACTGGCTTAGACAATCGCACGCAGTGGGTAAACGCACGGCGTGCAACCAATATATAATGCATGAGGTTCTGCCATGAAACCGGTTGGTTGTAGTCATAAAGAAATGTGAGAATTGCGAAAACGATTGACGCAGCGGTTAGCGCTTATGCCTCACGACAAGAAGGTGTGAACGGCTGTGTATTTATGATCTAGGGTGAACCACACCTCTGCCCTGTAGTGACGTGCGGTGAGGTTCATAGCTGGTGAGGCACTGACGTTTACTGTAGCTTGCTATGGCTAATTTTTTTATTCTGTAGCCGGGGAGTGAGAAGGATCCCTGGATCCGTGTTACAGTTGTTGACGAAAAACATTATACACATCAGCTAAACTATGGAAATTTAGATAATATAATAAAAGTGTTTGAAAATTTTAATAGTGACATCCACAGAGACAGCAATATGGTCTCAGTGAATAGCATCCCAGCACAGTTAGCATTAACATTGCGCAATCCATAGTGGGATCAGCTGGTTGCTGCGTCACCACACATCTCTTTTTCATATTTGAACGGTAAATGTGATTTTTTTTTTTCTGCCATTTTGAAAAAAAAAAAAAAAAACAAAAAAAAACTATAAATGATGAAGTTAAGTGGAAAATAACATTATAGCACAAATCACCGAATAAATATGACCATTTAATTTATTTTTCGTTTTTCTTTCTATGATCACAGGTGAGGCCTGCCTTCCCCTGCCTCTACTGACTGCACGTCACTGCTGCCCTGTGATGACTAATAATAAAAAGATAATGAATATTACAAATAATTAGATCTCGTTATAACAGACACTCAGTTAGACACACATCCAGACTAAATGTTTTGTGTTTTTATCCCTTCCTTTCCCCATAAATGTGTTTTATAGTGACTGCGAATGGTCCTGCCACGTTATATTAATACACCTTTTTTTGGTAAATCGCCTCGTCTCTATAATGAGCCGGGGGCTCGGCGGCCGACGTTCAGAAACACTTCTTAAAGCCCCCGACCGACCCCAGCAGGAGCGTCGGCCGAACACGGTTTTTATCACATGCATAATTACAAACGGATTGCCTGAGAATTAATTGTTTTGAAGAACATAAGTACAGCCTTGGGCCGAGGAGGAGGAGGATCACGACTTAGGCTCTGAATGAAATGCAGAATTTCTTCATTGTCAGAATATTACCACCATCTGTTTGTATAAGACGGCGGTCTCTTTTCTCTGGACGAGCGACGGGATGCATTCAGCAAGGCTGTGATCGATACAAATATCTGTTATATGAACGGTGTCAAACTCAAGGCCTGTGAGAACGTCTTAAAATGTCTGACTGAAATAAATAAGTCAAAAGCATGCTTTGACCTTAAACCACATTTCCCACAATTCATGCTGCGCATGTTACCCGCAAAGTGACCTGCAATTAGTTCGTAGCGTATCCACATCAATGCAATTTTCAACAATTGGAATAGAGAAATACAAATGATCTGTTTCAAGAAGGATGAGAAGGTGAATACATGTTTGTGTTTCAAGGAGAAAACCAGTATGTTTTTTGTGTTATGAGGCAGTGTCAGTTGTCAAAGAGTACAATCTACGCCTGCATTTTGACACCAAACACGGAGCTAAGTATGCCAAAGTTAGCCTTCCAGAAAAACAAAAAATTATCCAAGAATTAAAAGCCAAACTATGATGGCAGCAGAATGTGATCACGAAAGCTGCATCCAAAAACATTGAAGCAGTGAAAGCTAGCTTTGTTACTGAGCAACCAGTAAATATAACTTTTTTTTACATCTTTGCAAATGCATATGTAACATTTTGGATTTGAATGAGTTATAAATTCATAGTTGTTTAACATGATGTTGCCCCCGTTGAAAATGAGTTTGACACTCTTGCTTTGTATCACAGTTGTCAAATTTGGATGACAATGTCATTATATTTGGCCCACAAAGCCATGCCAAATAACGATTAGAGATTTCCAGACGGTATTATCGCAGTGCACGTACTAATACTATAAATCCCAGAATGCTCTGCTGGCGTTTTGGTGTGAAAATCACGACAGGACCCATGAATGCACTCTCCTCTGTTGACAGTTGTCATAGCAACCTTATGCTAATACTTGCTACCCCTCCAGAAAATGTCAAAAACAAGGCAGAAAATCAGAGTAGATCAGTGTGTTGCAAACTGAGCTATAATTTACATTTCCTTTATGCGCTTTTTCTTGCTACTCTTGCTAAGACATGGGCTTGAATGTTTTCATGTTCATTGAAGGATTTTTATTGTTAGTTAATTGGTTTATTGTTATTCTATTTTTCACATGTATTATTAGCCTGTGGAAAAAGGTGACTGTTGAAATTTAATTCAGAAGGCTGCAGATAAAAACAGTCATATGATTTTTATTTAACTTTTATGCAAGAAATGTATGCCGTTGATTCATTTTTTTAATTTGAATTTTTATTTCATATGTGTGCAATATTAAGTTATATATTGTATGGTATTAAGCTTTGCTTATTCCATATTCAGTTTTTAAGCAAAACCTGTTTGGGTCCATATGAAAAGGTTCATGGAGGAAGATTTTTTTTTCAATAAATATCAATGTTGGCCCTTGACTTTGTCCCAGTTTTGAATTTTGGCCCACTGCGTATTTGAGTTTGACACCCCTGTTTAATATAATTTCCATCAATGGAGAAAGCCTCTCACACAACAATCTGACAAATTTAAAGTGCGATAATATTTCATTCCCATAATCTCATTGCCTATTCATTATCAATCATCCCTTGGAGCCACCAAGTCTATGAGATTTTGTCTGGAGCATCACAACCAGCTTTGACCCTGTTAATGTTTCAGCCTTTTTTGGATTTGATAGCTCGAATGATGGAAAAAAAAAAGGGACCGCTGATTTTTAAATCGAAGTTGTGTCTGCCAGCCGAGATGATTTTTGATCATCACTTCTTCTTTTCCTTTGGGCTTTTCCCTTCAGGGGTCGCCACAGCGAATCAACCTTCTCCATCAAACCCTATTCTCTGTATCCTCCTCTCTCACACCATTCATATCCTCTCTCACGACATCCAGAAATCTTCTCTTCGGTCTTCCTCTAGACCTCTAATTCTAGCATCAATATATTCACTATCCCTCCTCTGTACATGACCCGACCATCTCAGTCTGGCTTCTCTGACCATCTCTCCAAAACATCCAACATGTGCTGTCCCTCTGATGGACTCATTCCTGATCCTATCCATCCTGGTCACTCCCAAAGAGAAGCTCAACATTTTCATCTCTGCTACCTCAAGCTCTGCCTTCTGTCTTTTGGTCATTGTCAGTGTTTCTAGAGCAGGGGCTGGCAAACGTTTTTGCTCAGGGGCCGCATTGACTTAAAATTTGACAAACGGGGCGGGCCACCACAAGATACAATACACGTGAAAAAAAAAAAAACACATTTGTTAACAGTACATATCAGACTCGTCCGACATTTGCTTTGAAACCAGCTTGGTTTTGAAGGCTCTGACGTTATCTTACATTTCATGCACAAAATGTTTTTTCCCTTGTAGCTTCACATCCAGCTTATTCATGTTTGTCAGTATGTCCACAGTAAAGGCTAAATCACAAAGCCAATCTATGACATTCAGCTCAGGAAAATTCTCAAGTAGCTCCAAAAATGAAATGATCTCCCGTTTGAGCTCCTACATTCATTGATTCAATCATTCAATCATTCACATCAAGTATGAATTCTGTACCAATCTTTGGCGGGACGGGTTAAAAAGACCACCGGGCCGGTTGTGGCCCGCGGGCCGTAGTTTGCCCACCCCTGCTCTCGAGCATACAGCTTCGCTGGTCTGTCCACTGTCTCGTCCACCTTTCCTTTCATTCTGGCTGATATTCCCCCATCTCATACTGCCCCTGACACTTTTCTCCACTTATTCCAAAAATGCATGAACACGTGTCTTTACCTGATTTTTGATCACTAATTATCAACCGCTTATCCTACAGCCAGGGTGGCAGCGGTGTCGGACGCTACCACAGCTGTCATTGGGCAAAAAAATTGGGATTCATGTTGGATGGGTATGAACATGGAGACTTATTCCGTGTCGGATTCCAACCATGACCTTCTTGCTGCGAGCAGGAAACGCTTACCACCTCACAGACGTCCCGATTTTGAACTGAAAATAAGAAGACATGCTACACATTAGCAAATGTGTCTGAATCAAAGCTTCTTTGTTCTCCGGAAAGACGAAACCCACTGAGCAGCTGAGGAGGATCTCGCCAGGAAAGTGAGTCAGAAGCTCCCTGTAGGCGAGCTAAACTGTGGAAGAAAAAAAAAAACAAAAACGTGTAAACGTTAACCTCACGCCCTGTTGCAAATGTCAAATTTATTAGCAAGTAAAATCGATTCTGTGGATAATTATTAGCTGGTGAGCACGTGCTTCCAGGACATGATTTACATTCAAGACCGCTTAGAGCCACGGAATCAGCCAACGCCTCTGTCTGCTATCTTCATCGTCTTTGAATGCCTCATTGGATTTTGATAGGATTCGTCAATCGCAATACCCGTGCCGGGGTCGGTACTTGCAATCTACCGGCAAAAAAACAAACAGTCAGCAATGATAAAACATCGCTTTCTTTGAATTCATTGAGGGAGATTCCCTGGAGCACGGTGACCCCGTGGGGGGCGAACTGTTCCTGGCAGTCGTTGCCGTTTCCTTGGTTGCCGAGAAACCGAGGGCAATTCTCGACCTGAAGCAAATCTCGGCAGTCATGTTTGCGTGCGTCTCCGCGGCTGCCGGGTTTATTTCTGGCCGTTGCGTTCCCAGGCTCGTAACATATTGAAAATAACACGTCGTGTAAAAAATACAACCCGTGTTCGCCTATCAGGGGACGGGAATCCAAGATGGCAGCACATTCAGATATGAACAACAAATAAATAACAGAAACATTTACCGAAACACAATTGACGTTTGTGAGTTTGCAGGATGAGTTTTCTGTGTTTTGCTTCAATAGGCCAGTTGGACGCTCAAACAGATGCTGTTGGTGTCTATTCCGAAAAAAAAAACAAAAAAACAGGCCCTAATTGGCCAAACGGGCGACAAGTTGAAGCAACATGCATGGCCTGACTGGTCGTTAGCTCCGGCACTCTGCTGTCCTCATTAGATCACGGGAGGCAAGCCCAACACTTCCAAGACTCAGACTAATTCCAAAAAAAAAAAAAAAACTTGCTTATTTGATATCGTATATGCGTCTTCTGGACTCGGCGACGGCGGAGAAAGCTCGGTGACATTTCAGAACCGAGAGCCAAACAAACACGCCGCACACTCTGCCATCGGCGCTCGTTCCAAACCTCCACCTCCCTGAGTCATCCACGGGCTCCGCCATCCACTCCATTCTTCCGTCAAGAGATTCGAGATAACAAGGCAGGCTTGGCAGCGAGGGTTTCTTCTTCCCGATTTATCGCTTGGGTTCCACGGTGTTGTCGCTCGGGCGAGAAGGAATCAAATCACAACAGAATGGTATTAGTATTACTTTTAATCTAACGTATGCTGAAAAAACAACCTGCACGGCAGGCATACAATATGGAGTAATAAAATAAGTAGCGCGGCAGATAAGCATATTAGAGGAGGACTACAATCAATGGTCCTAGTTTGGTGTGTGTGTGTGTGTGTATGTGTGTGTGTGTGTGTTATCTGATCTCTCTCTCCATCTCTTTCACATGAAGCGAATCTTCCTTGACAGACGGTTTGATTGACATGCCCGAATCTCCCGGGCGGCCGCACCGCTGACCATTGTCTGCTTAGAACAGGGACGGTGGGGGCGGGGGGGGGGGGGGGGGGGGGGGGGGGGTGGAGATAACGCGAATCCGGATTTTGGGTGCGATCTCAGTGGACCGCCCATCTGTCGTCCGTGTTTAATTTAAGATAGGGGTAAAGAAACGCAGTCGCCGTTCGTGAGAGATAACAAGACTGTAGAAACAAATACTGGTATTTTTTACTCGATTCACTTCAACAAAGACAATGGCTCGATCAGATTTCTCCCGGGTTGTTTTCATCTATTTTCTCCAGCGTTGGTCCGGCTGTCAGGGTCATCGGGCGAGAGGCGGGGTTCCCCCTGGATCGATCAAGGGTCCCCATACATTCTCTCGTTCACGAGTTTGGGAAATGACCTTTTTTGCATTTTTTTTTGGAAAACCCAGGGAGAAACGGCCAGAACAAGGAGGCTCCACGTGCAGAGGCCCACTGGCGAATTTAAACCCGGGACCATCTCGCTGTGAGGTGGAAGCGCTAACTGCTGATTATAATTCTAAACAGATGAAATTGTTTAGAAAAAAAAAGGCATGTCTCTAAAATATATACAGAGTTTAAAAGATACTAGTTATTATTTTTTTCTCATGCTTGTTATGAACCCGAGGTATTTCTTGGATCATGCATGGGCCTTTTGTTCTGACACAAAATAAAAGCCCCCTCAGAAAAGCGCAATCAAATGTACCGTCATCATTTGCAAGTTCAATCATCATAAAATCCTTCATTAGTTCCTCTGTTCTTTGCTTCAATTATTCCTTTCTGCTTCCCTGATGAAAGAAAAAAAAAAACCTTTTCACCAAGAGGTCCAATTTGCTCCATGTTGTTGCATTTCATTAGTAAAACTATCTAGATGGCTGCTCTTGTGACAGAACATTTAGCGAGGGTCCGGTAAAAAGACCAGTGCAAAATAGATGTAACACAGAAGAGTAAACGGAATATTCTGCACGGCTTTTGCGCCCCCGGTCGGAAAATACCGGCGAGTGTTGCTCGAGTAAACCCGCGTGGAGAGTCTAGAGCGTGCAAATGAAGCTCCGGGCAAAAACCTTATCCTGACAGCAGCGACCTCGACACGTTTAACCGCTTCTGGCAACATGTCAGCTTATTACTTGGGACTCCGCTGCCTCCGTTTGACCTGGATAGCCGGATGAGAGCACCGGCCGACGCTCGGTCCAGGTCCTGGAGGACTAGGACTAGGAGGTGCATTCAAAAGCATGGTGGATGTCATTCTGTCAGTTGTCGGCACCTGGTTCCCCCGTCCTCGGCCCCTCGATTGTTTCCACCAGTTCCCCCGTCCAGGACGCATATTTAGTGGGTCTTTAGTTCTGGTTTGTATCGAAGCCTTTGTCGTTCCGTGTCGGAGTCAAGTCTGGGGACTTTTCTTTCGCTGGTAATTAAATCCCGTCACATCGGCTCCAAGATGTACATTTGGGTTCTATCCGTCTCGTCAAGTCACCCCGAGTCGGTCGTTTAACGCGGTCCACGCAATTCGTACATTTATTCCCCAAAAACGACACACACATTTACACAACAACCCCGTTTAACCTGGCTGCCGCACAACAACTCATTCATTAACATGATGAACCTTCTCTCCTCTGCTTGGACCACTGCCCAGGCCCGGCAGTAACATACAGGAAACTCCCCCCGGTCTGTTAGAGCAGAAGAAGAAAAGGAACATCTTCGAGCCCAGCTGCCGAGACAACATTTGACAACAATTAAGCAGGACCTGGAGGGCTGAGAACCTTCGTGGCAACATGTCAAAATCTTCTGGTCTGGCAACTAGACTTGAGTTTCTTCACTCGAGCAATACTGCTATACTGTTGATTTCCTTTGCCGGTAAATGCCTTCTCTACTTCTAAGCCATCATGGATGCAGTACGAACAGTCGGCTGCCGTCGAACCAGCAATGTACAGTTTCAAGGACTTGACTTAATAATAAATTAAAGGCAGGGAATTTTAGTCAGTCACAAATTCAAAATAGTATTTCTGTTAATTTCAGGTGAGATATGTAACAAGTTCTCGTCGACGTGCTGGGATTTCCTGTAAATGCATTCAATGCAGTTTCCCAGACACTTCGCTTGTATATTTTAATTCTAGTCGACAAGAATTCACCATGACCTGGATGACTGAGAACCTCCACAGACTTCATGGGAACATATTCTGCCAAATATAAAGGAAAACGCAGGAATGAAGGGTGCGGTTCGAACCTTCCACGAGGCGTTTTCGCATTTCGATGGCCCACTTTGACTCAAAACAACAATCCTGGTCGTGGTCTGTGGGAGCTCGGAAGCTTTATTTTGGTTCGGTAGAAAAAGTCCTAAGATCGGAAGTGAAACTTGTAAATGTTCTTGGCAGTTCCAAACAAAAGACAATTCGTCCGTCATTTCAACAACAACTTGTCTCTTACACTTCCCCCAGACACAGGATGGGCATTGTTGGCAAAGTGATCGCCAGCGACATTATGGGGTTGCCATGGAGACTTGACAATTTTGTTGGCGTTCTTTGGGGGGCACGCGACAATCGCTAACCCGGTGACTGATCACCGTGGGAAATTCAAATAAGATGCAGGGAGGTGTGAAAACACCACAGCGCCGAATGCGGCGAAGCAGCCCACGACGTGCATACATAGGTGTGCATGCAATTTCGGTTTCTTTTAAAAAAGAAAGAAAAAATAAATCACCGCACAGTCTTACGAGTCTTCACCTGATCTGAATGCTTCCTGGCAGCAACAGCTCCCTCTCTGGGCGGCCGCACCTCCGGACACATCTTTAACTGCCATACCTCATCTCCTGCAAAAAAAATCATTGATTTTTTTTTTGTTTTCTTATTTTCTTGGACACTTTTGCTGACAGCTGTGAGCTCTAAACTCATATTCTCACCTTGTGAAATTAATATGCGGCGAGAGCGACTCCAAACAGCGGCTGCTCTGACGGCGTCGGCGTGAGCGAGCTGGAATATTCTTAAAGCGGCCATATGGCTGTGAGGAGGGGAGACAGGCCTCCACTCATTTTTTAGTGAGATACAAATTATCACGTGTTTCTGCATTTATGCTATTTTATTTATTCATTAATTCCGGTTTCATATATAGCTAAGGAAAAACCTCCATGCAAATCCGCGCTATCTATCCGTGGCTGCTGTGCCAAAGGATGGACGAGGAATTTGTTTTTAAACTGCAATCTAAATTATAATAAATCTCTACTATGCCCACGTTTATGTCCTGTCATTAGGCCAGGACATGTAATAAACCAGTGAGAGCTACTGATGAAGCAAAGCAATGTTGAAAAAAAATAATAGATAAAGCACGGTATCAGATGCAGAGCATGGTTACAAAAATCAATAAATGCTACCGGAATAACATTAGTTCAGGGAGAGAAAGCACAAATATAACTCTTTTATAACTTAACTTTTACGTAACGCGGTCCAGCGCTGAGCGAACAAGCCTGGAGCCACAAGTTACCGTACAAGAGTCCGAACGCGCAGCTGGCAGGAAACGCCGAGCGTTCTCAGGTGCAGCAGCGGGTTCGTGACCCAGCTAAAAACAAACAGGCGGGATTTCTCTTTTAAAATAAACAGCACGATGACAAACGATGACGTCCAGGCTCATCAGATCGCTTGCCGCGGGTACAGCCGACCCCGCTGAGGCGACCGCCAATTAGAGAGTGTCCGGAAGAAGAAGAAGAAGGAGAAGGCGTTAGCATAATTGAATTTTTAATGCAGAATGAAAGGAACAAGGCGATGAAACGATGGCGTGCAGCTCGTCCGGACGCTTTCAAACGTCTGTTTATCAAGAACCCGACCCTGTCCCGTGTTTCGGTATGTCCAAGTTTGTTGTTTTTGCTTCCAGCGCCTCCGGGGTAAACCCAGCATTCATCTCATTTCCTCTCAAGTACGGTTTTTCGGTGACGTAACCTTCGGGACGGCGATGGAGAGCGCGGCCCGGGATACGCCTGTGTGTGTGCGACTATTGGAAAAATAGCTTCAAAGGTGAACCGATTCGGTTTCGAGATGCATTTGACCGTAAAAGGCCGGTCTGCGGCGCAGCGAGCCGGCCCGTGCACCAGCTCACAGACTGACCTTTGGAGCTTTTTAGTTACAGTCTGGATCGTCGGGGCAAATTAGGCTGCAACGGGCCTGTTTCCTCATCCTCCGTGTTTCCAACCCCACCCTTTGCCCGCCGCCCCTCGGAGAGCTGCTCTTTTCATCCCTCCGACGTCGACGAGATCCTCAATTTTGGCCTTTCCCGGCACAGAGACACAGCCGCGAGGAAAAAAGTGATCTTATTGTCCCACCGATGCTTTTTCCAAGTATACTGCTCAAAAAAATAAAGGGAACACTTGAACAACACAATGTAACTCCAAGTCAATCACACTTCTGTGAAATCATAGTGTCCACTCAGGAAGCAACACAGATTCATTTTGACTTGTTTTAAGGACATTACATCAAAGCTGGATCAGCCTGGAGTTTGTTTTTACACTTTAATTTTGAGTGTGATTTCTAATCAGACCTCCATGGGTTGATACAATTGATTTCCATTGATCATTTTTGTGTGATTTGGTTGTCAGCACATTCAACTGTGTAAAGAGCAAAGTATTTCATAAGAATATTTCATTCATTTAGATCTAGGATGTGTTTTTTAAGTGTTTTAAGTGTATTTTTTTGAGCAGTGTACGTTAATGGCATCCCGGTTCAATCCGCTTCTCTGATTTTCCCCACCGCTAGATTTCTATGAACGTCACAGAACGAGGCAATTACCGTGAGATGCCATGTGTTGTCATTCTAACCGCCTTCCTGTCACCGCGGCCGAGACACGGCCAGCATGTAAAACCCTCGGACTGCCCTACATTTACCGACCCGCCAGGCACTCGTCAATACACCGGCGCCCCTCCGTGTTATTCCTTCCCCAAACGGGAGCATCGAAGAGCGTCGGTGACCCGCCGGCCCGCCGGCTTACTTTACACCGCCCGGTCCTCCTGTGGCTCCTCTTAATCCTTAACTAACACTGACAGTGTCAATTAAAGCCTGGAGTTCCCGGGAGGAAACTCCAAGTCTCTGCTATTCAACCGCAACGTCCGTGGAGTCTTGCAGTTCCGGGTGGTAACAAGAGCAATGTTGTACAAACTGACCAGAATTGTGAGCAACACCGCGACACTAGACTCGAGAGGAGAAATAATTAAGAGCGCCGTCGAGCCGGGAGGCGGTGGAATTCCTCTTCAGAGAGCGGTTGCCGTTCACTGCTGCTCACACTTGGTTGCACATCCCAGGCTGAACGCCATTTATTTATTTATCGGTTAATTAATTTTGATTTCTAATCTGTTTTTATTATTTTTGTATCATATTTCATTTATTGATTTCTTAATTTATTAATTTTCTATTAATTTCATTTCTGTGACAAGCGTCTTTGTGTACTGTGAAAAGCGCTATACAAATCGTATGTATTATTATTATTATTATTATTTTAGAGTTTGATTTTTATTCATGTATTTAAATTTTAACTTTTAGCGTATTTATTTTCAATCTCATCTTTTAGTTTTCATTTTAGTTTTTATTATGTATTCAAGTATCGTAATTTTAATTTCAATTTTACTGTATTAATTTCTTTTTTTTCCAGTCATTTATATTTTCTTCAGGATATTTCTCAGTGGGAAACAGCACCCCCAGTGAATGAAACGAAGGCTGTTTGTGCATTTGTCCCTTTGGTCAAATGCACAAAACCCAACTGACGTTCCTCGTTGCCCAGATGCTGGCGATCCTCTCTCAGTATTAATGTCGAGAAGGCAAATGGTGCGTGCACGCCCTCAGCCTTCCACATATGCCAGGCGACGTAGGTATTCGTTTGATGATGTGTTTGTTCCCGGCTGGTGAAAGTTATGTCCATTATTTTCGTCTTTGGTCCCCGGAACCCCGAGGGAAATATCTGCGTCTCTGCTTCACGGCGGGTTCAATTCAATAACCTCCCGCCGTTCGGTTCTGCCTCGATGAAAAGGAGACAGAGCCCGACAGGTTTCGGTGTCAAAGGATCGACAGAATATTATTTGAACCTTTTGCCTCCGGAGCTGAACGGCTGCGCGCCGTCTTCAAAGCTTGTGCCTGCGCACATCACATCGTCCTTCGCCGGACGAGAGCGGCTGTCGGTCAGATACGAGCCAGAGCAATAACAAACAGCCGAACCTCCTCCGACGACCGACTTATCAGTCACTCCTGTCTGAAATGCATTCAGCCCGACTGTCAACAGCCGACGCTCTGATCCCGCGGTGGGATCCCCCTGTCTGAACAGCCGGGGCAGCTTGTGGGTAATAACACCGATGAGATGACGGAGATACCGGGCCCGTCGCTGGTTCAGGGATGTGAACGTAAATGAATAGATTTGGGGACGAATTTGTCCTCCCACCTGTGTCTTTCTGTCTCTGGTTTTCCCATCGTTCGAACCAAACCGACAGACTCTGTCTGGGGCTTTGCCGTGCCGCAGCCTCCCGGTACCGGAGCTTCCTGGTGCTGCAGTCTCTCCCGGTACTGCTGCCGCACCGTTCCGCAGCCTCCAGGTTGTGGAGCCTCCCAGTGCTGGAGCTTTCTGACGTTGCAGCCTCCTGGTACTGGAGATTCCTGGTACTGCAGTGTCCTGGCGCTGATGCCGCAACCTTCTGCAGCCCCCTGGTGCTGGATACTCCTGGTGATGAGGTGACGCTGAATCCAGGAATCAAACAGTGGAGTAGGATCCTATCCTAATCTCCATTGTATCCTCCAATTCCAGCCCTGGGGAGCAGGTTTGACAATGTTCCTGTTTTTTTAAATTGATAAATCTAACTTGTTTGTGGCACGGTGGCGCAGTGTTCAGTGCTTCCACCTCACAGCAAGGAGGTCCCCGGCTGGATTCCGGTAAGGGGTCGTTCTGTATGCAGTCTCCATGTTCTTCCCGTTCCTACGTGGGATTCCTCCAGGTTCACTGGAAACCCTGACTTGTCCAGATATGTTAAAGGCTGCATGTCTATGAGAAGTGTGAGTGAGAGGGTGAACGGTCGATTTCCTCGGAACGATGCGTGAATGGATGAATGGCTGTAGGCCACAATATGACGTGAGAACGAGAGGGTGAACGTCTCCAACGATGGCGCTGTGATGGACTGGTACAGGGTGATATCCGACCCCCCAAAAAGGACGGATGATGAACGGATGAATAAATCAAACGTCGGGATGACATTTCGTACGACAGCCCGGAGAAAAATATGTCAATGTTTTTCCAAGAGCACATCCAAGGTTTGGGCTTCGTCTCCAAGGAGCCAAGGCTACGACTGATTGCCAAGAAGTCTCTTCTGGGAAGGTTCGGGGGGTTTATTAGACGTTCGAGGAATCTCTTATGTGACGCGGGAGCTTTCATGAGCCTACAAAGTCGGAGTCGAAATGAACTGACGTTGCTTTCGCGTTGCACGAGGAAACACAGAATTAGAGGGCTTCCGGTCCCGGGTGGCGTCCAGCCGCCGTCCCTTAAAGGGCCCGACGGGCAGATGAAGGCGCGTGCAGGAAGTCACTGCGCTTGTAGATACGAGGGGCACATGGGTAAACTGCCCTGCCTTCCTGCCTGTTGCCTAGCTACCGCCTACATCATAACGTGTGATTTTATTTCATCTTTTTCTATTTGCCCAAGCTGAAAGATGAATTGAATAAAGCACATGTGCAAATATTCATTATTTCACGTTATGCATGCATGCAAAATTTTTTTTTTTTTTGTACCCCCATATACATATTCTTCCTCATTGTTTTCCCTGCCTCTAATTTATTTATTCCTGGATATTTCACAGCCAAACCCTGTTGTGCATGGAGAGCAGATCGAATCTTAATATTATTGCACAACAACGTGAAATAAAACTTGAACCCACGCTGTTTTATAGCCGAGAATCAAGACATCAAGCTACTTTGCGACGACTCCAGGCCGGCCTCGTTTTTCACCCAAAGTCATCTTTCCCTTTCATATACTTGCCCAAATTACACCTCTAAACGCCAAACTTTGAGCGGCGTGATTAATGGCAGAAACAAAACTGGAATGGAAAAAATTTGAAAATGTTTTTTTTTCTTGTTTATTTATTTTTCTTACCCCTGTCATTACTCATTTTTTAAAAGGGAATTATAAGAGGGTATGTAAATGATGCGTGGCGGGGGGTTCATGATCTCGCGGCTGCGTTGAGTGGCGTGCCAAGGACAACGGAGAAACTTTGCAAGTGAATGGTTTCACCCTTGGATTTGATGGATGCGTCCACTTTTATTACAGCTTTAATATATTGCTGCGAGGAGATAACACTCACAGCCGCTCCAGTGCATCGAGGTTAGTGCTTTTTCATTAATGTCTTGTTTCTTCTTAAACATTGGTTCAGGTTATCAATAACTTATCCCAACCTGATGTGGGTTGTAATGAGCTACATTGCTGTCGGACACTCTAATTTATTTGGAGGCGGTTTGTCCGGGTATTTTAATGAGATTTAGAAATGCACGGCTAGAGAAGAGTTGTTTCCCAGAACCGGCAGCTTCAACCATGACTTCATCGCTTGTATAAACAAGAAGCAACCGGTCGGATTATCAGCGAGCATCTACCACCGCTGTGATGTCAGCGTCAACTTGTAAAAAAGTGAAAATATACACCAGTCCGTTTCCTTTTCCCATCCTGTAGGCGCTCCTAACAAGCTGGAGTCTTTGTGGCTTTTGCATAGAAAGCTCCAAATTCAGCTCCAGGAAGTATCCTCCCCCTGAGGAACTTTTTAGCTTTTAGCGCTTTTTAGCAACCCCTGAAGCTCCAGAAAATATAATGTTGAAGAAGACGAAGAGGAAGAAGACATGGGCGACACGGAGGTGGAAGCTGCCACGGCGTTCATGGAAAACCAAGCACGAACGATCAGATGTGCTATCGTCTTCAAGCTGCACTGTGAGGAACCCTGTTAGCCATTAGCTAACTCTGCACTTATTCTGGTCAAAGTGTAGATATTCCTCTGCAAACCCTGGAAACCCCTCTGAGGCCTAACAGGCCAGAATAGCGAGGACCTTTTGGTCGAAAAATTGGAACGGCAGTTTTTGATAATGCTGCAGAGCGAGAAGTATGTGGAAACGGGTCTGGTTTAGGAGTTAAATCACCGAACACCTTCATTACACAAGTTCCTAAGGAACCCTAAAAGGACTCTGCCTCGAAGTAGGAGCTACGATGGTTCTAGGAGGTCCACAGTTCCTCTGCTGCCCCAATGCACCGAGAAATGGCCCCGTTCCTGGGAAGGTTCGAGGAATTGCAGTGCCAAAGCGGTTTTTACGGTTTCGTTTTTTAAGTTGAAGTTAAGCTCCCCTTCTCATTGCTTTAGCATTTGAGCAGACGCGATAGCGTTCAAAAATGGTGCCATGTAAGAAGTATCAGGTAAACGGCGTGGCTTGCGAGTTCCACAAATCACCTATGCTTCAGAGAAGGATCTAAGATGGTCCCAGGAGCGGGAGATCCATGATCCCCAGTACCCCTACTGTTCAAACACACCTGGAAAGGTTGTAGCAGCTGCAAAAAGTTCCTCCAGTGACAGAGCGGCTAATATCACTGCAGTATTTGAGCTATCTTGATGCTGCTAAGTGAATTTGACACCAACACTGCCATGCAGTAGTGAGATGAAAGCAAGGACTTCAGCATCTTGCCGGTGTGTTTGCAAAGCCATCGCTCCCATCCCTGAGCTACGACCCGCGTTTTCACACTCATGCACCACTTTTCTCAGATGCTCCCATTTACGGCTCGGCAGCACCCGGCCTCATCGCGGCTCACAGTTTGTCTGATTTGGTTCGTTTGTTTGTTGTTTCCTGGTGAAAGGAGGCCAATAAACGGCGAGGGTCGAGCGATTGCCTCTCCGAATCCACCTCTTGATGGCGGATTGTGTGGAAAGGCCAGATGAAAACGCGGATAAACGCTTCTAGCTGTGCCGTCAAAACCCTTTTTTTGTTTGTTTTTTTCTTTATTTTACCCTGTTTTCGTGGCTGTGAGCGCAGAGCTCACCCCCCCCCCCCCGTCCTACATATTACATATTTATTTAAAGACACTCCTTTAGATCGCCTCTGAGTGGGCTTGCCGAGATGAACGCGGTGGAGGTCACTAAAAACCGCTCTCTCCGAGGGTGGACTCCGGCAGCCGGCCCGCTTCGGGGAGGTTTTTTTTCTTTTTTTCTTTTCTTCAGTTTTGATGAGACCGTCACATTTAAAAATACTTTCCGCGAAGACTTCAAATATATGGCGCAGCCTGTCGGGGGGGATTTCTTGGCAGCGTGGAAGAGCGGGATCTTTGATGAGTGTGTGATAGCTGTGCTCGCTGTCATTAGTTTGAACACGCGAACTTTAAGTTGCGGTGTCTCCTGGGGGGTTGAGGCGACTGTCAAATAATCCAAGAAGGGAAGTAGAGAAGGGAGGAGTGAGCGAAAGCGAGGGGTCGGAGTGGAGAAAGCGGTCGGAACGTCACCCGATGACCGTCTGCGCCCGTCATCACATCGACAAACGTGCCTGCAGAAGGCATCGCATCGCAACATCTACCTTGTTTCTTTCTGGCATTTCTATTTATATGAGTTTCCTCAAGTCCCATCCAGTCCGTCATGCAGGCAATTGTCCCGTTTTCTAATTTCGCCCCGGATTTGTAGAACCGCTCCCCCCGCTGTTGTCTGGCCGCCTGCTCGGCCGCGCTTTCCAAAACCCGTCCAAAGATCCGGGCGCGCGGATGAGATACCGAGGACCGAGGTCGAAGCGGGTCCTGGAAAAGCGCAGACAAATCAAGCAACTGCCTCAGGAACACAAAAAAGAGCCTCTTAATTTGATGTATTATCCTAAAAAAGACTTAATCAATCATTATAATTCAAGAAATTACCTTCAAGAGATATTTCTGAAGCGCTGAGAACAGCTATGTGGGTTATTTTCGTGACGTTATTGTCTTTAACCCACAAAAGATGCATTTAGTGCTTTTTGCGTGGACAGTGAAGTATTCTCAGGCAGCCACTGAGGCTGCAGCAAGCATCCTCTGTCAGCTAAGTCCAGAAGAAGACTACAAACGGCACCTCATGCCACCTTTGTGAGCCTCCAGTTGGCATGGATAAGAATACGTCGGATCTGCAGCCACTCCTTGTGTTCTCTTAAGATAACCTTTATTGATCCCCATAGGAGAAATTCTTATGCCACAGCAGTGTAACTGTTTTTAGTATCAATAAATATAAATACAGTGACAATAGAAGACAATTAGAGGATAGCAAAAGACATCCACAAATAGATAGACACCGGAGAGAACAACAACAATTTCAAAAATGAGCATGGACAATAGAATGGAAAAAAAAAAAACAGCAAGGGTGAAAAGAGAACATGGCAATAACGAGGATAGGAACATAAACAGAATGGCAATAGTAACAACAAAAGAAACAAAAATAAGCAGGATGCGAACAGAGAAGTGCGATAAATCGATATTATCAGCCAGTAAGGCATGTTATATGGATGGTGTACGGGCATGTCAGCCCGCCGCCATATTCAAACACAGTCGTTTTTCTGTTATTTCAGTGTTCAAATGTGCGAAACAAAAGTAGCGGCTTATAGTCCGGAAATGACGGTAATCAAAAATCATATTTTCTCCATCATCCTTGGAAATATATCTTTAATTTCGATTTTTTTAATTCATATATATATATATATATATATATGTGTGTGTGTGTGTGTATATATATATATATACACATACATATAAATATTGCATATGCATGCATATATGACGGTAAAAAAAATTACCTTGAAAACCTGAACGTCTCACTGCTTTGAAGACGTCTATTCAAAAACGAGATGTTGTGAAGAGCAGAAGCTATATCAGACCAGGCAACGATTCACGGCTTGAGGAGTTGCACGTTCCAGCGTGGAACGCGGGGCTCCATGTCCACCAGTGGTATACACGAATGGCCTTTAACGACACGGCTTCCATAACAATGACACCGAATAAGCTGTTGGCAATCCTTTCATTTATCACCCTTGAAAAGGAGGAAGAATGCATTCCCTTCTATAAGAAGGGTTACAGAGATGTTTGTTTGCCTGCAGGAGTCACAGCCAATCATCTTCCTCCATCTAGTCTTCACCTCTCACACCAACTTCCTGTCCTTCCATAAACCTCCTCTCTGGTCTTCCTCCAGACCCAGCTCCAACCTAGCACCCTCCTACCCAGATCATCCCCATCCCTCCCCCGTCCATGTCCGAACCATCCCGATCTCCAGAACACTCCAAGCACTACCTTACTAACCGCTCTCAGCCCCCACCCCCCCACCCCAAAAAAAAAAGAAAAACGATGAAATGAATGTATGTATGTATACAGTTCAAAGATGGATAATTGGTTGAGTGGTCACTTCTAACGTCCAATTACAGGTACTTTGGATCTTCAGGGACTGAATTGCACTTTTTGTAAGTCGCTTTGGAAAAAAGTGTCTGCCAAATGACTAATGTAATGTAATGTAATGTAACATCCAGCATGTGCCATAAATTATTACAGCTTATAGTCCAGAAATTACGGTACTCTAAATTTCATCGCACATGTTGTGATGACAGTTGAAGTCTTGAATCCTTGAATCCTTAGGTTCTCTGGCAAGCCTCCTGTAGGAGGAACCCCCCGCAGACACGGGGAGAACACGGGATGCTCCACACAGAAAGGGGGAATCGCGACAATTGCTGCGGTCGTGCGACATTCTTTCGATAGATTATGCGTTTGAGGGGAATTCCAGCTCTTCCGCAGGGAAGGGCTATTTCACTCCAGCTCAAGACGTCCATCAGAGAACTGCACCCAATCGACCGCAGCGTCAAATAACCTTTTTATCCCTTTATTTTCTTTTTCCCAGTCAAGCTGCGAATATGACGGGATTAACTGACGAACTGCTGATTCTCTTTTCATTGCACCAATACCTTTATTTGAGTAAGTGTCACTTGCCTTCTCATATTGCCTGTCGCCAGGCGGAGGTTCCCTCATTCAACCGTTAAATGAGAATTCAGAGCGGTCTAAATGCAAAAACCATGTTCTTCAACCTTTTTTTTTTTCTCGCACGAAATATCACAGAAAAATCTCGAATCCTCACCGAGGCTCCTGTTACACTTAAGTGCGAGCCGCACGTAAAGCGGGATGTAATGTGACTTAAGCCGGCGAATATTTGGTGGTGACATTTACTTATCGAGGAGAGATTGCAATCTGCGAGAGACAAGAGGGCGGCCGCTCCTGTTTCGCCCTATGGAAGGTTAACCTTTGCTGTTTGAACTAGGTTTGTTGAATATGTTGATGAAATTAGCCCCGTGTTATGTGTTTGGCTGGTGTTTGTGCGGCGGCCGGTGACTCGGGCGCAGCTCCGAGCAGATGGCGGCCGGACTGCCGCATAAAGTACACTTGATATTCATCAGGAGAGCCGACCCCTGTCATGATGTAGTCAAGCGTCCAGCAAACCCCACGCAGGGTTCACCCCTGCATCACCGATACATGCAGAAATTCCAAAACAAGACAAAATCCGTTTTCTGCTTCCCCGTCGGTCACACTTCCACCTCTCATCTCCCATGCCGCAGTTAGGTGGAAACATATAGCTATAGACAGATAGATACATAAAGAAATAAAATAAATACAGATCAGCACTGGTGTGGAGTGTGTTATTCAAGTTTTGGTTATTCAAAGAATCTGCAACGAGAGGTCGTTCGCCAAGGTCTGCGGCGGAAGGGAAAGTGCACGCCCACATTCGGCAACATAATTATTTCTAAAGGGAAAAAAAACGCAGGAAATATGCCGCCGTCCAATGCCGGCTCTTTGACACTTGCAAAGATTTTGTTCACGCAGCCTTGAAGCGCTACAAACATTAGTGCGGGTAAACTGAATCGGTTTGGGGTAACCCCACGCCGAGGGTTCAGAGAGTGTTGTGAGAATGCCTTTCCTTGGTTCACCAGCAACATCAATATTTCATTGGGAGGATTTTCTTTCTTATTCACTTTTGAGAATTTTCAGGAAACATTCAGCAGGTTCAAATGAATATCTTGCATGTTTTGGATGGTGAGAGGAACCCGCTGGAACCCCCACGCAGACATGCAGGGAAACTAATTTAAAAAGAAAAAGAAAAAATTCCAGCTGCAGAGATTGGGTTTCTCTCTCTCTCGATCATTAACCCTCATATTATGTCAAATTGACCCTTAACATAATATGAGGGTTAAGCAAAATATTAATGGCTTATTAAAATATTTTTTTTCTTCAGAAAGTCAGTTTACTTCCTCCTTCCCAAAATCAGACGAACGTTTGTGGCTCTTCAGTGCTTCAGAATAAGACAATCACTCATCCTGAGCCCAAAAGTCAAGAAGCAGCTTGAACCAGAAGCAAAGTTGACCCGGACCATCGAGAACCTCTGTAGATGCGCTCCTTTTCACTCGCAGTGTGTCTGCAGGAAAGCGACTGGGTTTTGTATTTGACCTTCCGTTGTTTGGCCAGTATTTACAGCCGCTTTTGCGGAACACAGTTTCTCGTGACGGTTCCCGTGTCGTCCAAAAATATCACCGGCTCTTTGCAGCAACAGATTGTATTAATGATAGGATTCGGTGGAAACATCTCCGAGCAGGAGTTCCTCTCATCGTCCCCTTTGGGATTCCGCATCCTAAGGATAGGACTGCACAGAGCTTCCCCCTTCAAAACCCCTTCGATCCACGGTGGTGAGTGATGCGAGGACTCAAAACCACTGTGATCTTTTTCTGTGTGTGTGTGTGGAAAGTCATACACACACTGCCAAACGTGCTCCGACAGCGTATTCAACCGCTTGGCCGAACCTCCTGGGGCTTTTTCCATTTTGCACAGTCTGCAGCTGCACTGTACACATGGACGTGATACCTGTGAGAAGGTGTCACCGAGCTTCGTTCCCACTACGACGTCCCTGGGATAATGGTGTATGTGTGTGTGTTTGTGTGTCTGTGTGTACAAGCGCACAAGCACATGTCCTTTTTTTTTTGTTTATTTGGGGGGGGCATACCTGCATATCCTTCCTTAATGCTTCGTTCTTGATGCACACTATTTCTAAAGTGTCTGTCACTAAGTGGAGAAATAATGCCCTCACTGTATTTGCATGTTTGTGTGTGTGTGTGAGAGAGTGTGTGTGAGGGGGAGGACCATCAGCAGGTGCTTCCAAGGAACCTCTTTGTATTGCGGCCTATTTGCTAATTACGTTAAGGCTCTCTTTGTGTACACGCCCGCCTGTAAGCCGCATTCTTCGAACTTATCTATTTAAATCAAGTAAACATATTTTGTAGCCTGAAATCTTAGCGTGGGTTCACGAGCGCGACCTGCTGAATCACAACTCTGAAATGACATACGGTAAAGCCCTGACACACACACACACACACACACACACACACACACACACACAAGCGAGCTGCTTCATTTCTGATGGGTTTCCTTGCCGATGGGCTTCGTTCCTCCAAACATTCGTGTCAGCATTGTTAGCGCGTGATGATAAAAAGCGGTGAATGGCGGCAGAGGCCATTGCAGCTCCGGCGCCGCCTCCTGTCTCTCTGTCTCCGCTCGGCGTCTTTAAGCAAACTCATTTCTCACTCTGTGAAATTAGAGAGTTAATCGGCTTTGGTGGCGCTCTGCAACAAAGTAAATATATCAGTGTAAAGCCTTTAAAAACAATAGTTGTTTGAAGTTACCGCAGTCGAGTTTTAACTTCCTGCAAAAGGCTACACTTGAATGCTCGCCGCTAGTCATTAATCGGTTTAACTTACCATCTCAGGTGAATTATATTTCATCCTAAATGTGTGGGTATATTTGCTTAGTTATCTGTGATCTTTAAGCGGCAGGTGGGAAATGACTTCCCCATCACCTCTCCGCTGCCGCATGTATCTTCTCTTCCTGTGAGTATATGTCCGAGGAATGTAAAACATATCAAGACGCACACGTGCAAATATAAATGCATTGTAGAACAGCGCACCAGCGGCCCACAGTTTCAGAAATAATTCTTAAAAATAGCAAAGTGATGTGCATCGTAAAAATACAGTGATGGGTGAACAAGTTGGTCAGCATCATAGACATGCAAGAAGCTACTTGTTCTTTAATTAATAATAAAAATAACAATGATGATAAAAATATATTATATATATTATTATCTATAATATTATGTTATATTTATTATGACTTATAATATTTGGGAGGCTATTTTCTTTCAATTAAATGAAAAGTTATATTTTCTCCATCCATCCCATCACTCTATCTATATAAATACACACACACATATATATGTTATACAGTATACACTAAATATACAATATATACACACATACATATACAGTATCTGCTATCCATGCTAAATATGCTATATATCTATATATACACACACATATAAGCAGGCATATGCAATATATATAAATAAATTAAAAATCGAAATTAAAGATACATTTCCAGGGATGATGGAGAAAATATAATTTTTTCATGTATTTGAAGGACACACACCAAATATGACTTCTTTTGGATTCAACGCTGAACCACAGAGATATTGTTTCATTGCACGGTTACTCTTAAACTTACAAGATGGTAAGAATTTACATCAATATCAGTTTAAATAAGTGTTTTATCTGAGCTGGAATAAACAAAAGCAGTGAGCATATAAAGACTGACATTACAAATCATACGGAATAGCTTCTTCTTATAAATTGGATTCAAGGTGATTTTCATTGAACTTGTTTAAATATTAGTTTAACTACAGGGTAAAACAAAAATACCCCCAAAAAACAAAAAAATACACCACGGTGGGGGGCGGTCAGGCACTGCTTTTCAGAAAACCAGGCAGATTATTGATAATGACATGGCTATGGTGGCTATGGTGGCTATGGTGGTAATGACATGTTTCTCAAAGCTTATTTATTCTTATTTCAATGGTTTCATATTGTTGCTCAAACACATGCCAGTGTATTTTCCCACCGTGATGTTTGACAACAAAATCCAAACGAGATGCTGGAAGCTCCTGATACACACTGCCTGGTCGTCTGTGTGTGTTTTCTTGTAGCTGATGACACAAACACACACACACACACACACACACACACACACACTCAGCCACACACTGTCCACCTGGTTCACTGTAGATACGGGTGTGATACCTGTGAGAACCCATGACCCAGCTTTGTTCCCACTCCACCCAGGGGTAGACGTGACCATACACACACACACACACACACATGCATGCATGCATGTATGCACGTATGTGAGGGTGTGAACCCCATAGTGCTCTAAAAAAAGGCCACATTCTGCAGTCCAGAATAGAAAATAATATATGAAATGCAGAAGAGTTCATGGTGTGTGTCGGCTGGGGGGGGTCGAGGGTCGGGAGGTCAAGACGGGTGCTTTAAAACTCATGGTCTCTTCACTAATTAGGCTTGAGCTCGCTCTCTGTGTCCCCGTGAGTGTGTGTTTGTATGTGTGTGTGTTATCCTGCTCTTACCATCAGCTATAGTTATATGACTTTCTATGACTTCCATGAGTCAAGCAACAAATGAATGAATGAACAATAAGATGTGTCTCAAATCATGACAGGTGATGCTTGAACGAGTCACATGAGAGAAATTTGCCGATTTGAGTCCTTTAAGCATCACACTTTTTGATACATGCCATTTAATTTGTTAAATTTAATGCCATCTCACCCTCGGACCGCAGCGGGTCGTGTTTATCCATTTACAAACTATGTTTCCAGGTAATCTCGTAAAGCTCAAGTCCAAGCGCTCTTCTGCGCGCAAACGAAGCACGACAGGTAAACTCAGATTTGAGATTTTGCCGCTGACAAGAGCTGCGTCCATGACGTGATGAAAAACAAAAATGCTTGAATTGTCTGAATGCAATTTGGGATTTGTTTTCCTCTGCTCTCATCCTCTTTCTGAAATATGCGGTAAATCGTATTATACTGACGGTTCAATTACTTGTTGAGAATGTGTATAAGATTATCTTCGTCAACATCATGTTTTTATTTCACATTAATTCAAATTGCACCCAAAAAGCCTTGAGACATTCTATACACACACGCGCACACACACACACACACACACACACACACACACACACAAATAACATACATGTAAACCCATAACCCCAATTAGTGAAGAGCAAAACGGGTTCAATATTGTATCTTCGGTCTGATCATCTTAATTTGAGCCGGATGTGCAAGAAAAACGCTTTTAATTACAGGCCGGTTTGTTTTTTTGCAGCGGCATTCAATTTCTCCAAAACAGCCACTGTGTGCAAAAATAAGCCTGCATTCGTCAGCCGGGAGGTTGGACTTTGGCCTGAGTGGGATATTGTTGGCTGAAATAAAAGAAGATAGCGGCGTATTTTTGAGGATTACACCAGTCCTGGTAAGATTTTCTCATTGTCGCACACACCATTAACGCCCACTGTCTTCTCAACACTTGACGTTCATGATGATCAGATCATAGTGGGATGGAGAATGGAGAGGTGACCCTCTGGAATCCATATATTGAAGCTTTCCAGCGGCACCGGCAAACCCCCAAGTGGTCCCACCTGCAGGCACTCCTGATAAACCCCTCACACCGCCTTGCCGCTGCCCCGTGCGAAACGTGCAAAATCAGCAAAAAACACATCGGATTATTCATTTGCTACCGAGACCCGAAGGCGTCGAAGTGCTCCGTTGCCTCCGGAGAAATCTAAATTGGCCGCTCGCGAAGCTGAACCGCTCCGCTTTGGGGTTGCGTTCCGCAACCCGAGAATCCAAATCACTATTTGTAACATCTCAAATTCAAATTGCGTTTTTCCAGGGGAAAAAAAACTGCGATAGCATCCTGTCCAGATTTACGCGGCGTGCTCAGGCAAGTTGAATCACGCCTGCCACCCACAAGCTATTTTCCACCTGCTGCCCACCTACACTAACAATAGTGAAGAAGAGCCCGGGATAAACACAAGTACAGACACAACAAAGTGCACATGGTGGCCATGCTCCGCAGATTAACCTCCGTCCCTCTGGAGGACATCCGGCGTTCTACCCGGATTCAGTGGACCCTTCACAGCATTACCCCTCCGTCTGACTCGGGATGAGGCAGACTTGGGCGGCGACGGTCCGCGCGACCCCCGGGCCGGCCGCATTAATCATCGCGCGTCTCGCTCTGATGTCATGCAAATGTAGGCAACAGTCGCCTCATCAGATCAAAGCGTTTGCAGCTTTTTGAGTCAACAGCTGCAGCTGCTCTTCACCAGCTGCAAGTCCTCAGGACGGGAGGAACCCGGCCGCCCTTCGTTCAAAGCGGCCCCTTCCTGGCCAATAACACGGGATGTGTAGGAAATCACAATTTCTTATACTCACACACACACACACACACACACACACACACATATATATATATATATACTGCTCAAAAAAATAAAGGGAACACTTGAACAACACAATATAACTCCAAGTCAATCACACTTCTGTGAAATCATAGTGTCCACTCAGGAAGCAACACAGATTCATTTTGACTTGTTTTAAGGACATTACATCAAAGTTGGATCAGCCTGGAGTTTGTTTTTACACTTTAATTTTGAGTGTGATTCCTAATCCAGACCTCCATGGGTTGATACAATTGATTTCCATTGATCATTTTTGTGTGATTTTGTTGTCAGCACATTCAACTGTGTAAAGAGCAAAGTATTTCATAAGAATATTTCATTCATTTAGATCTAGGATGTGTTTTTTAAGTGCTCCTTTTATTTTTTTGAGCAGTGTATATATGTGAATATAGAAATATGTGTAAATATGTATGTATAGGTATGTGCAAATATGAGTGTGTGTGTGTGTGAGTTAATCATGTAACCGTAATGAAGGATAAATCATCTTTTGGAAACCATTTTCCCAAATACAATCATTTCCAAGCGAGCCGAGGTACTGATTTAATATCACATATTTCACAGT
Organism: Fistularia commersonii; assembly: GCF_037954325.1. NCBI lineage: Eukaryota > Metazoa > Chordata > Actinopteri > Syngnathiformes > Fistulariidae > Fistularia > Fistularia commersonii. The sequence goes on along the minus strand of NC_141287.1, from coordinate 15,155,140 downwards.
GCGTCGCCAAATCACCAGCGCAGCTCATCGCACAGACTGTGAGCTCAGACTCATTTTTTCCTTGATGTGATTGATTGAGGAGAACTTGATGATTGCTTATTCTTGGGTTTTGCAGAACTATTGTGATTTATGGTTTATATACGCTCCAAACAAAATTTGAGTAATTACAGATATTACCTTGCGGCGGGTGACACATGCTGGATGTTCAGGATGGTTAGGACATGGACAGAGGAGGGATGGTTGCAGCCGAGTCTGGAGGAAGACCAGAGAGGAGGTTTATGGATGGAGAGGAAGTTGGTGCGAGAGGAGAGGGTTAGAGGGAGGAAGATGATTGGCTGTGGCTCCTGTAGGGAAACAATCAGCTCTGTAACCCTGATTATCGTAATTAAAGGTAATAAAGGAAAGGATTACCAACCGCTTATTCAGTGTTGAAGCCACGTAACATATAGTTTGTGTCATTATTATGTCATTAAAAAGCCATTAGCGTGGTCCGCTGGTGGACAAAGAAGCCCGGTTCCACGCAGGAACGTGCAACTCCTCAAGCCATGAATTCGTGCTGGGTCTGAAATAGCTTCGGCTATTATAGCACTATATATATATATATATATATAAAACACTGCGGCTTAAACAACGATCCGGCTAATTTATGGATTTTTTTTTGATTAACAAGCTTCACGCCGCCAAAACATTTAGCCTCGTCACATCGGACCAATAACATTGCCGTGAAATTCCGAGGCCGTTCAATTACGACACCCAAGAAGACCACTTACATGGTTTTAGTGCACAGGAGGAAGACCAAGATAGCGATCAGCTGGAGTGGGACAAAAATGGATGGATGGATTGACTTTTCCTTGTTTTATTTATCATTAAGGCACTGTTTGTTACGGGTAAATATTAAATTCAATTTCTGTGTAATTTCTGTGTATATATCTCATGTTTACACGTGGACACCTGTGGCTTATACACACGCGCGGCCTACATACACACACATGTATTTATCGAGTTATTTTTAGCCAATGGGGTTTTATACTCCGGTGCGCTCAATAGTCTGGAAATTACAGTACATATATATCGATAAATATTCCTTTAGAGCAGTTTCAACATTGATCCAGAGTACCTAACTATTTGAGAATTCCAGCTTTGCATGGTAAATAAAACGACACATTAATTTCTAGTTCCATATCAAAAGACGATTCCTAACTTGGCGTGATTTAAAATACGTCTGGAAACTCTGTATCGTGCTTCTCTCCATAAACGTAGCATCGCGTTATTCACCTGTGGCTGTCATTTGTGAATCTGGACGTATCGGACCAAGGCTTTTTTCACTGGACGGACCGAAATCAATCTCGGTATTCCAAGCGGAAGCCAGCAGCGGCTGCCGTGCATGACCTCCGACCTCCGTTCAGTACACTTCCTTGGAATCAGTAAACCAAAAGCATGGTGTTTGAGCAATCTTTGTCACCTTTGAGGTTTTGCCGCCAGTCGAGTTTCACGAAGCGACCGTAAGAATCGAGCCGGTTCCCGGGGATGGGGTGTTTGGGTTGGGAAGCGCAGTTTCTGCCATTTAGCTCCCCCTCTGTCTCCACAGCTGCACATCAGAGACAAAGGAAATCTGTCTGGTCACATTGCATTATTCACAGAATGTGCTTCCATCAAGATGAGCGGGATAATCTGCGCCGGGTCCGGGAGGGACGGAGGCGGCGCCGGCAACTGAGACCATTCCAGAGTGAGGATTTCTGCCCACGTTAGTCCTCGTCCTGTCGGTTCGCGAGCTGATTCCGCTTCGCGTGTGTCTGAATGTTTATTTCTATCATGAGAAACCAGCTCGGCTCCATCACGACAGGGGGAAGACGTCTCAGAGACGACTTTCTTTATCGCCGTTTCAATCGTGAGTGCTTTTGCCCTTGTGACGAATCAAAAGAACAATAGGATTGTCACGGTTTCCCCCGCCGTATCAATATTTGACCTCTTATTCTTCCTCTCTCTCTCTCATTCTTCTCCGCTTTTTCTTCTCCGGTCTTACCCGATTCTCTAACGCAGCATCTTCCATTCAGGATCCGGCCTCGGCGCGACAGCCACAGTCAACATGTCTCTCTCTCTCTCTCTCATCGCCTCAACTTTTAGGGCTTCTGTGCGAAGGAGAAAGAAAAAAAAAATCAGAAAACAAGATTGTGTTTTGAGATATTGCTTCGCCCCGCGGAGGGAGGCTGTTCGCTTGTTGTGGATGATGACTCGGCTGTGGGAGCAATGCCGGCAGATGGAGCAACTAAATGTTTGCGGTGACAGAACCCACCAACCAAGATTTTATTCAAATCGGGTGTCCTTCTCCCCTGTGCCATTGTGCTGCAGAATTCTCAGCGGGGGGGGGGTATAACAGGAGAAGAATTCTGTTCGGTTGTGCAGGTGACGGAGACAGGGAGCTCTGCAAAGAGAGAGGAAGGCGCTCGGTTGAATTTGTGGCGGAATGAAGCGGGAAAAGATTGACCAAAATCCCCGCACAGAAAATAAAAATATTTGAATTTTTGTGCGCATTATGAATCACAGCAGGCCTTGGCAGCGATTCTGTGTTCTTCACATGCTTTTCACATGATAAATAAGAGGATACAGAACATTTCGTCGCAGAAGACCCAGAATTGTCCAAACACATGAATGAGAGGGTCAACGCTTGGATTTCTTTATATGTGATCGACCGGCGACCAGTCCAGGGTGAAACCCGCCTAGAGTGCAGGATAAGCAGTACAGATAATAAATGAATGAATGAATGAAGGAGTCCTAGCCTGTACCTTAACCCAACTATACTCCATAATCCTGCTGTTACAGAAGGTGCTGGTGCCTGAGGTAAATAATCATGATATAAATATACCATAAATTCCAGACTATAAGCCGTTCCTTTTGTCACACGCTTCGAACACTGCGACTTAAACAACAATGCGGCTAATTTATGGATTTTTTGGGGGGACTGACAAGCTTCGAGCCGCCAAAACATTTAGCCTCGTCACATCGGACCGGTGAACTTACCCTGAAATTCTGAGGCCGTTCAATTCCGACATCGCAGAAGACGACTTTAATGGTTTTAGTGTGCAGGAGCTGGAGTAGGCTCAGCTGGAGTAGGACTACTATAGTTGGATTATTGTTAATCTTTTACATCAGCCATGTTCCAGGCACTGTTCGGAAAAAAAAAATCATTTCCAGTACGTATTTACGGATGTTATGTATCTAATTGAAAATTCTTTCTGTGTAAATATCTCATGTTGGACAACGTGGACACCCGCTGCTTATAGACAAATATGTACACATTTATTTATTTAGTTATTTTCAGCCAGTATTCAGGTGCGCTCAATAGTCCGGAAAATATGGTAAACTTTAAAAATGACAATATATCCAACAACCTTCCTTCACTTCACTGTTGCACTGGGAGTCTGGCTGTTTAATTGCTGCCGGTACAAGAATATTACATTTTATTCAGACATATGTATTGCAATAAAATGTCTATTGCACACAGGCAAATACATTTCCATTCAACACAATGAGATAGATTGGCTAGGCAAGTCATACATAATAATGTATGTTAATAAATGTGATATAATATGTAGGATGATATTGTTCGTTTTTTTTTCTAAATATTATTCTTGACTTTTCTTGAACATTTAAAATCAGGCAACAATCAATTCAGATTCATCAGTTTTTGCTCCCGTCAGGATTCATTGTGTTTACTGTCGTCACCCACCGCCATCAGGAGAGGACCCTCTAATCAGGGAGAGGGATAGAGCCGGCGAGAGGCCGAGAGGAGAACGAGATCAGGTTTCTCAGCCGCTCGGTACCCTAATCCTGGATTTGGAGATGGGATGACAAAAACGGTAGGTAAGGAAAACACAATAACAGCACCGGCAAGGGATTGGTGGATTGGGGGTGAGCAGCTTGCTGGGAAAGAGGGGGGTCTTGTCGGAGTGAGGAGTGGTCAGCTGGAGGTAGGGCAGGTATAAATACCTGCAGTAGGCAAGGATGCAAAGTACTGAGGGTCCGACAGATTCTCGAAAACCTGCGGAAAAAGAGCGACATGCGCAAACAGAGGCCCTCATGAGATAATTCTCAGTAGGTGAGAAACAACCTTACCGAAGTTTGTCCGACCTGATTTCGTCGTCCCGTGATCTTCAAGTGCCTCGGCCGATAAGCGCTCGTGTCTTTGCCGCATATCGGTCTTTAAGGGGAAAAAAAAAGAGGTTGCGTGGGCTTTAACGGGGGAACAGAAACATGGAGGAAGAAGTGAGAGGAGACCAGAGGCAGTGAGAAAACAACCACGCGGACCCGGAGGAGACCCCGGCGATGACAAGAAGGCGAGACAAATCAAGAAAAATTCTAGCAATACAGTGACAGCAGAGGATAAGAAAAAAAGGAGAAAAGGCAAGTTAAGCAATAGATGTACAATGGGTGAGAAGAACAAATGAGACGAGACCGTTCTCCAGAGAGAGCGAGGCTGAGATAAGACCCGCCGGAGAAAGGGACCGCATCAAACCTCACCCGGAGCAGCCGCCGGAGGCCACAGACAAATGGCATCCCAGGCGTTCAATGCTGATTCTTTCACTCCTCTGGCGGGAGACTCGCCTCTGCCAATCTTCATGCACCACAGCTCTGCAGGGGACTGCCTGCCCGCCACCTCTCATGCCCACAGCATGGTTTCTGCAGGTAAACACCCCCAAAACACCCTCCGTATGGTGAAAGTATAAGATTATATCAATTAGCTGACTGATCTAAAAGCATGTGAAAGGCACTTTGGAGCGCATTTGATTCACCTAGAACATGACCGGATTTCCAGCCGAAACGGTGACTATTTAGTGATTTGTAATTGGCGAGGGATGAAATTTCTATGATGCCTTGCACTGTTCCTTAAAAATGTAGAGATGCAGCGGGTTTCCTGAAGGAGAGGTGCATCGACTCATGTCGGAGAGGCGTTGAAGCAACTCCCTGTGCTGCTATCGGTGAATCTGTGCGGCCGCATCCATATTAGTGGGCGCGGTAACAAATCCGGTTGCAAATCCGTTCGGTTATATCCGGTCCAAATTATGTAGATGACCTGATCGGATGGTTTGACCCGGCTGTATGGAGAGATACGACCTGGACGACGCCCTCGGCAATCGCACAATCATCGTTGTGTAAATGCGCCGCCCAAAGTCTAGAGCTGCGATTACACCGTCTGGCATCTTATGGACACGCACACCGGCAAAGCAGACATTGAAACATTCTGATAACATAAGCGCGAGCATTGTCCGGCTGGATTTAGCACACGGGTTTTCCCTGCAGAGATGGATTAGCAAGCTGCAGCTGCAGCAGCCGTGCAAGTCTATTCAAATCGCTACCGATACAAAATATAATATATAACAATAAATGATAATGGACTTCATTGTTCCGGCATACTGTAATTGCCAAAATCTTCATTCGAGGCGTTTCTTGACGGTCCCACAATTTAGCGCCTCTTCTGAAATGTGAGCAACTGACAATGAAGTAAGAAATAAAAAGACCACGGCAGAGCATGACCCCAATTAATAGTTATTTTTGTGCTGACGGCGGTCACGTGAGTTTTTGTTAAGCCAAGTCAAATCCTCATACATGATGAAATGGGCCTCGCGGGCGTCGTGGAGGTGCAGCTCGGCACTTCTGCCGCCCCAGTATTAGTTTGCCCTTTGAAGGAATATCAAACTGCATGGACGATGAACATGATGTAATTAGCGGGGAGCGTGGCCGGGACGGAGCGCCGCTTCCGTCTGAACACAATCGGGCGGAGGGGAACGTTCGCTCGACTTTCCAGCGAAGAGACACCGATGCATCTGAATACAGACGCGGGCCAGGTCTTGGGGGTGGGTGGGAATATTTGTTGATCGCCTTTAACCTTCATAAAAATGAATCCATGAGGAATAATTCAAGTCCGATCTGCAATTCTTCCCATCAGTGTCATCTGGGCTTTCCCTGGGCCAGCCGTCCAAGCGCTCCCACATGCACCTTTCCACCACCTCCCTGGGGAATGTTCTCGGCAACAGTCCCCCGGGCCTGCATTACCCCGTCACCCCCTGTCACTACAGCAACCAGCAGACCACTTACGGCATCATGGCAGGTGGGTTGTAATAAATAATTGTAAATGTATGTCATTTGAGCGGCACAGCGACGCAGCGGTCAGTAGGTCCCCCTTTGGATTCCCATCAGGGCCCTTTCTGTGCGGCGTCTCCATGGAGGTTCATTGGAGACCTCAGTTGCTGCGAATGAATGGTTACGTGCCCCCCCGACATGACCCAGCGTCTCAGGACAAGCAGTATCAAGAATGAATGCATGAATCAATTCATACGATAAATCACATTGCAGGAAAAAAAAAAAAGTTCTTAACGCATTTTACTTTTTAGTTTTAATGTCAATACCTTTTGAGTTTGTTCCATATTCTTCTATTCTCTTGGCCTGTTCAAGGTCTGAGTTGGATTTTACCATATTTTTTTTTTTTTTACAAACATTTGAACAGCCTGAGAGGGACAAGATGAGGGACTGCACGAGGGGAAGAATAGAAGGAAGATAAAAGGAGTTTTTTTTTTTTGTGAATTCATTTTGATTTCTAAGAGCAGGTTTGACTTGTCAAGGTTAAAGTCAAGATGAGGCATTTCTCCAAGTTACATTCAAATTTAAATTTCAGCATTCATTCTTAAACATTAACATTTTATCCAAGCGACAGAATAATCAGGTCGTTTTATTACCTGTGACTGGTTATTGAATGCCGTCCTTTATTACTGACTGAAGCGAAAACACCTTATTAGTAAATCCCATCAGTTATATTTACATTGACAACCAAATAAAGATCATTGTTTATGGAGATGTGATAATAATGATGGCGATACATGATCCGTGATAATGAAGCCCCCCCTCCCCTTCCCTCTCTCTCTTTCTGTCGCTGTAGCTCAGGAGATGCTCTCCGCCAGCATTTCTCAGACTCGCATCCTGCAGACATGTGGCGTCCCGCCCCCAAACATGGTGAGCGCCACCAACCCATTGCAAGGTAATGACGACATACATTCCACTTAACACAAAATATTCAGCAACGGCATGCGATACACTCAGATTAAGAAGGAGGTCGTGCCACCTTGGAAACCAAAAAGTCTAGATCTTTTACTTTGTTGCAGAATTTAGAATCGAGACCAGGATCTTTAGGAGAACCTTAAGTTTTGGTTAATGCTGAATGTGAACACTTGCGTGGTGACAAAGAATGTTTGACGGAGCTTGGCAGTGTCTCTGGGCAGAGCCACGGGAAGGTTAAAAGGATCTGTGTCAGAATTAGATGTATTGGAAGTCTCGGCCGATTCACACCCACACACACACACACTCAAAGTGTTTACCCAGTGCTTGACACACACTCAGATATTTGGGTCAATGCCCACTCCATTAGAGCCAGATTGCCTAGTTCCTCATGGTAAGATGGCTCAGTGCTTCTTGCTGCCCTGTAACTCAAGTTCAGTTCATCCAAACTTGGGTTTATCGCTCAGGCAGAATATTTACAGCTGAGGTTCCTCTGGATTCAGCGGCGTCCAAATCCATTTCCGCGGTCCAGTCGGCGACCTCTTCCCCACACATTGTCTCACCTTGGAGGAGCCACAGCAGTACCTTCGCAAGGCCCTCCCAGTTATATTTTGGGGCAAAAAAAATCCTCCTGTTTTCACGATATCGAACTCGACATGAAGACTAACTTGCCAAATCTGCAACCCATTTGTTATGGAGGAAGGCTAATCATACGGATGTCTCCGATGTGTCAGGGGGGAATTCGAGGACTGACGTTCAACGCCTTGCATTGACTCACTCCCCTTTTCGCCGCAGCCGTTTGATGCCTTTGCGCGACCGTAAATCTGGGAGTCAGTCTTGTACGCGCAGCGTGTAAAACCGCATTTAGGGACAAAAATAACCAAAAGGTATGCCGTTTCCTTGAGCGTACTCTGATGACACAAAGGCCCTCTGAGAGGAAAATGCAAAAACTACATGAGATGAAAAGAAAAACGTTTTGGTCAAACGGAAGTCACGTAATTTAGCCGAGTTGCGAGGCGATTAGCACTCAGCTTGGGGAAGAGGTCATGAAAGGGCATCTCTAAAATGGAACCGCAGCCTCCAAAATGAAAACCCCAAGAACGCTGACCTGAGCACATGAATGGCAGCCGGGCGTCTTTGAGCAACGCCGTCAAAGGCTGCGGCGAGTCGCTTTGAGGTTAAAATGACACGCCAGCCACCGTGCCGCCGTTTGCCTTCAATAAAGCTGGTCTCTCCGCTTTTGGAGAGTCAAAGGCCGATTGAAAGTAATACATAAATTCGTGTCAGCCAGCAGCGGCTCGTGTCGTCCACCTGCTAATTTATATATCGTGAGAAAATGGTATAAAACAAACGGATGTGCGATAATTTGAATTAGGCGTGAACTGAAAGACCCGCCGGCTGTTTCAGTTCTGAGCAGTGACTGAGCAGCTGAGCTTCCGGTTTGAATCGCATCAACAGATGAGCCTTAGCAGGTTGGAGTTCGCAAATCGAGTGAATTCAGTCAATAAGGATATTTTCTTTCTCATGAAGCTTCATTGTTATATTGGTTATATGGCATTCAGGCAGATGGTAAGCGGAAAATGTTCTCGCATGGGAACTCTCCAGCTTCAAATTCCCAAGACTGTCTTACAAGAGGCAGTCCTGCTCTCCCAAATCCACCCAGGATAGCTGCTTAAACCCCTCAAAATCGGAGGGTGAAAATCAGCCATCCGTTTTCATCTCTGAAAATAAATTCCGCCGTCTGCCGTTCGCCCAACTCTCCTTCTTGGAACAATGGAATTTTGAACTTTGCACATCCATGATATGCTCACAATCTCCATCTTTTACCCGCATTTGGGTAAAAATACGGCCGAGGCTATTTTGAAGGAGTCGTTCTAACCTGAGTCAGGTAGTTTGGTGGAGGACAGTGAAGCGTGGCTCGTCTCCGCAGAGCTTCGGGTTGGAGCTGCGGAGCTCGGACACACAAACAAGGAATCCAAATATCTCAGGCCTGGGGAAGTAAAATAAAGACAGCTGGTTTAATTGCGAAAGATAAATTCTCCCTGCTCTCGGGGATGTAGACAGCAGAGAGACAATTGCCTCTCAGGCTACTGGCTATGGTTATCTTGTTGTGCTGACTTTGCTGAGGACTTTTTAAGCCGGGTTTCAGATCGAGACAGATTTTACTTCTATGGCGCCAAACCACAACCCGGCTGTCCGACGATACTTTCCATGCAGAGCAGGTCTGAACCACACTTAGAAATGACTTGCCGAAAGCCAACGTTTCTCCCATGATCAAGCACCTTTACTGGAGAAGGAACGTTGGACGGATCCCAGACAGATGCAGGCGGCCCTCTGCCTCGACCAGGAGGAGAGACAGAGCGGGACGGCGCCATCGAGGCAGATGTGTTACGAGGGCTGGGAGGGAGAAGCACAAAAGATCTCGCACTATTAATACCGGTAATGCTAACAGTTCCATGCTAAAAGTTGAAATGAGGCAATAATAGCTTTAATGTTTATAAAATATAAATAATGAAGATAATACTTTAATAATCCCCATGGGACAAATTCTTTTGTCACAGCAGCGCAACAATCAGCTTATCAATAAATATAAGTAAAATATAAGAGATAATTAAAGGATAGGAAAAGACATCCACAAAAAATGGACAGCAAAATGAACCACAAGGATAAAAATAGACAGCAGAATGAAAAAAAACGACAGCAAGGGTGAGAATAGACACCCAAATGAACAACAATGACAAGGATAAGAATAAACAGAATGAAAAAAAAACAACAGCAAGGTTGGGAACAGACAACCAATACAACGACGACAAGGATGAAAATAAACAGAATGAAAAAAACAATAGCAAGGGTGACAATAGACAACCAATACAACAACAGCAACAACAACGACAAGGATGAAAATAAGGAGAATGAAAAAAAATAAAAAAACAACAGCAAGGGTGAGAATAGACAACCAATACAACAACAATAATGACAAAGATGAAAATAAACAGAATGAAAAAAAAACAACAGCAAGGGTGAGAATAGTTAACCAAAACGACAAAAACAAGGATAGAAACAGAAACAGTGACAATAGCAATCATAAAAATGGAGTGGGAAACAGGATGCGAACGGAATGACACCAACAAGGATAAAAATAGTGAGCGGTGTTGGGGCATGACACGTGCGAATGAATGGCGAGACACTGCAGAAGATCAAGCCCTGCACCCTGGGAACCTGTGAATCCTAATGGAATATACGATTAAATATTCAAGGCTAATGGGACTGGAAGTTGGGACGACAGTGAGGCCGTCTTCTAAAAGGGAATAACGGCGAAAAACCCTTGTTTTCCCACCTCATGTAATAATTGGAATTGACCACATTGCAGAGGCAACTCCCACTGAGGAAATAAATAAGAAAAAAAAAAAGAGAAGAATATGTTGCTGTACGTCAAACCTTCAAAGCGTCTGTCCAAGAGACCTGCGATCAAACAGCACAAAGCTCAGCGGGTTCGCTCTGACACCTGCAATCCGCCGCCAGAGGAAGTGGCCCCGGACACCGCTGGAGGCCAGAACCCTGCGGTCTGGAAAGAAAGAGGCAGCTTCCGAGACACCGGGCCTGTGGCCTCCTCGCCCCCAAACTAAAATCTTTTCACTTGAACCAAGCAGAGAGGGAACTGGTACAGGAAACATAGCAAGTATTGAATATCAAAGTACATGGCTGAGGCATGCAGCTGGCTGGCTACAGCTAAAAAAGGATAAAATATCAGTGGGAAGGTTGGTTATAACTTCAATCAGCTGTGCAGCCGTTAATCAACGGTAAACTGGAGAAACATCTTCCATCCTTTCAGCGGGATAATTGAATGAAACGGGTGAATGGGAGGTCGCATGTCTCTTTATACTGTGTGAATGCTAAGCTAAATGGCTGCATGTCTGGATATGCTGTTTAGTGACAGAGTGGATGGTTGTTTGTGATTGAGTGAAAGAAACACCTGAAAGTGACCACGGATCGTCTCCTTCCACAAGAATAAAAAATCCATCGTAATGCAGGGCGTGAATTCAAAGTTAGGTTTGGGTTTCTTTAATGCAGTTTTAAATTATTCTCACAGTGAAACGCAGTTTTGCGCTGAGGCTCTTTATCCCACTGCTTTTCAAATCAAATGAATAACAATAATTTCTTCTCTTCTCCATTAATCCTAGTTAACTAGCAGCATTTTATGATATGAGAAATTAACCACCAAATTATCAAAGTGAAAACAAGTAAACGTAATAACATACATAATATGGTATTAAATGATAAATGTGTCATAGAGCTTATGGATTTGCAAAGAATAAAACCAGCAATTTGATGATAAATATGAAAATGAAACAGGGGGGAAATATGGGTGAAGAGGTGGATCTCTAATAGCTAAATCACGAAAATAACCCGATTATGGTTAAAACTGTGAATCCCCCGACCCGCGAGAAATTAAATGTAAAAAAAAATCCATTTTGTATAATAGAATACAAGTCAAGGCCAAGTACATTGGGTGTGAAAATGCAATTTAATGGCATGAAATAAAATTATTCTTATTGCGAAGGAGATAATGGATGCCCGTATGTCTCGCTGTGCGGTAAAATAACACAAAGTCAAACCTCTCCCTTGACCTCGTCTTATATATTTGGGTCCATACACCTCCTGTCAGGGGCCTCCGGTGCTGTCAGACAGGTCGAGGATAGACAGAACAGAAAAAAAACCCAGGTGTCCTACGGTCCTTTCAGACGCTGGGAGAAAAATGCGAGGCGGCGGCACCGATTGTATAAAGGGAAATAACGAACGATTCAAACTCACCATTTCGGCTCCGCCGAAGACGGTCAGGAAAATAGATACGCGTCGATCGGTTGGATTGCATTCAACACCTGTCCTGTTGAATGTTTTATAACAAAATAACCACATATTGATCTTAATGTGATTTAGTCTCAATTAAATACGTGACTCCAGTCCTTTCAGTTCACTTCAGGCAACTTGAATTCAAGGCTGAAAGGGAAATTCAGTTTGGGAGTCTTTAACGTTCCCGTAATAACCTCAATGATAATCACAAATAAAGCAAAGATATTTGATTGGCTGATAGCAGAGGGGGAATGACCTGCCGTGCAGCCTCACAACCACAAAGGGGCAGTGTTGTACCGTCAGGGTAACCGCCTCTGAGAAGAGCGGGATCATCTGGTAACCTTTGAGAAAAATCAAAATACATGCATTTTTAAATACCTTTGCTTTTCTTGATTTTCACATGTAGACGGCTCACGGATGACAAAAACGAGTTCTACGATTTAATCCGTTGCTCATATTAAAGCAGAATATCCGTCGAGGCACAAATTGGATATAATTAATGATAACCATGATTAATTACTGTTTTTAAAAAGATTATGCAGTATTTCTTCTGGCTGGAGAAACTTCAAGATATGAAGAAATATAGTATTTTAACACTTGCAAACGTGGAAAATTGGCAACAAGAAACATTTCTGTATTGAACATGGTTTAATGGTTTTAACAGTATCTCAGTAAATCACCGCCTTGATATTTTCTTTTGAAATTTAAATCCCCTGTAATTCATGTACAGAGTTCGTCCTCTGTAACGCCTTAAAAGGCATTTCATCTACTCCGGGCTGGTTCGCTCTCAATGGGGTCTTTGGCCGGAAAGTCCGCGTAGCATTTTTTTTTTCTTCTTCCATCGTTTATTTGTCAGAGGCACACAGCGGCGGAGGGTTTGCCCACCACCACCGCCGCCCGATGTTTGGTGATTGTAACCGGGGGTTACCACGGATAGATAAGACTGCATGACTGTTCTCGACGGGGAGAATAAGATTAGAAAGGAGGTCGGAGTAAGGGTAAATATCAAATCAATGACACTGAATGTGTTTCCCAACAAACAAATGATAATAATACTAATAATAACAGTCTTTGCAAAGTCAACTGATATGTTTTTTCTGGACCTCCTCAGGGTCTCTCACTCCTTGTTTGTACAAGTTCCCGGATCCCGGTCTGAGCAGCAGTTCGTGCGCTCTGAGCCACGGCTTCTCCTCGCTGCCCTCTGCCCTTTTGCTGAGCGATGAGGCCCCCGGAGGTCCCGCCATGGGCCAGATGAAAAGCGACGGCCAGAGGAAAGGCATGAGGGAACTGGAGGATGCCCCCGCCATGGATTCCCCTCAGATACGAGAGCTGGAGATGTTTGCCAACGACTTTAAAATACGGCGGATCAAGCTCGGTGAGATTCTTTACTTGACAATGATCCTAATGAATGGCAGCGTGTCTGACAAGGTGTGTGTGCCCTCCACCAGGCTACACCCAGACTAACGTGGGCGAGGCTCTCGCCGCCGTTCACGGCTCGGAGTTCAGTCAGACCACCATCTGCCGCTTCGAGAACCTGCAGCTGAGTTTCAAGAACGCCTGCAAACTGAAGGCCATCCTGGCAAAGTGGCTGGACGAGGCCGAGCTCGCCGGCGGTGAGTCGCGGCGTGTGGCTGAACGGATCTGATCCGAACTTGACACGTGACTTCCGGGGATAAACGTCGGTCGTAAAAGAACACGTTTTGCAGTGTGTTTTTAGAGAACGTTCACCTTACCGACATACTGGGAAACTCTGAAAAGCGGCGCTCCTTGGAAGCGGTCCTTGACAGCCAAGAAGCTGACCTGAAAATCATTAAAAGTCTCTCAGCTCATTGTTTTACATCACATCGACCGGCAGGAGCGCCGCTCCTTACCGACGTGCATTATTGACTGGCGACCAAAAAATGACACTGCGTTAAACCATCAGCATCACATTCTACGGCTGTTAAAGGTCGGAACAGGGGTTGAATAAATATTTTAAACTTACTTGAGTGCAGGTGAACTGGTCACTGGTCTGACCATCCAGGTACTCCAGGTTTCAGCCCTTCAGGCCTCCGTCTTCAAGTCCAACCCAGACAACGAAATCACCAAAAGCATTGCCAAATGAAGGTGATATAAAAATCAATCCTGCGCTTTAAGAAATAAAATGTATATTTGTGTGAAAATGTGGGACAGACGCTCTTGTCATAAAGCGGGCAAACTGAGATCGCACTCTCTGAATACTCATCATTCTAAATGATTTCAAGCGAAGCCAACACCCTTTCGTATATGTCATATTTGACGCCGTTTGGAAAGACTCTCGCCTTAAATTCATTTCCATCCAAACCGAGGTCCCCTGCAGCAGGAGTATTTATTCCACTGCTCGGTTTCGAAGGAGTGGAAATGACCCCTGAAGGTAAACAGGGCTGCTTGTCTCCTGTACTGTATCCAAGATTTGACTGATAAGCCCATTCTAGGAAACAACATAAAGGATTTAACAGTTTATTTTATCATAATTGGATGTATTGGAATCCCCGAGGGGAGGAGGTTGAAATCGAAACCTTTGCGGCGTTCAGGCGCTGAGACCGAGTGACAACAAATACTCTGCTTTTCCCCCACAGCCCTGAATAATGACAAACTAGGAATGAACGAGCGGAAGCGGAAAAGGAGAACAACCATAAGGTATGATTGGAGGAGAACATTGTTGAGGAGTGATGATGATCAGTCCGTGCAGAGTTTATTTCCTCTCCTTGTCTCCTCCTTCCTCTTTTGTAGCCTGGGAGCCAAGGAGGCTCTCGAGCACAGCTTTGTGGAAAAGAGTAAGCCGTCCTCTCAGGAAATAGCCCGGATTGCCAAAGGCCTCCATCTGGAGAAGGAGGTGGTCCGAGTCTGGTTCTGCAACAGGCGCCAACGAGAAAAGCGGGTCAAAACCAGCCTCAATCTGCTCATCCAAAATTAGCTGCCAGTTGAACCGCACAGATAATTAAGAGACAATGCCAAGGAATAGAAAGAAATAATTGTGATGCGTTAGCATTGAATATTTCACAAAGCATCTTTATGCAGACAGTTAAAAATGATGCAATGGTGGGAAAACAGCGAGGCACAGAAGGGTCCAAGGAGGATGCAGTTTATTGCCTTTGTGTTTAGAACATGGTTTATTGGTGGTAGCTTTTCTGAAAGGAATGTTGGGATATTGCTGATTTGATTTGCAGAAAATAATTATCATTATTATTATTATATGCTCTCATTTTCTCAGTGTGGTATCCTTAGACCTTAATGTGCAGCTCTGTCACTACCCAGGAAAGACTTTCTCCGGGCAGCTAGTGCCTAAGTTAATGCTGTGAAGGTCCTGAAACTCATTGGGATTGGATCTTTGTTTGCTGTGTGTGACACCAACACAGAGTTCAATTACAGACCAAATGTGATCTAATCCATCAGCATGGTGGCACAGACCTGCTCTCAGACAGGGAGAAGAGTACTCTACTTTCAAATCTGCGTTTTCACCGAGTTTATGTCCACATGTTCCCCGTGTTTTGTCCTTTATTTAATCTCGTATTTAAAATTTCTCGTGAACTGTTATTTAAATGGATGTTGTCGCGTTTGAGTGTCGATGCAGAATTATTTATATGAAATCACATTGTGTATTAAGGTTTTCTCAGTTCAACTTATCTGATGTGTTGTCTGTACGCAAAGGGGAAAGCGAAACTTTTAGAAAGTAAGTCAGATCCAAATATTCTATAAATTTTTCCCACCTTGACAAACTGTTATATAGAAAAGAACAGCGGACTGACACTGACCCTGCCGTGTTGATAAATGTCACAAGAAAGAAGAGAGGCAAACTTACATAACACGGGTTCCCTTTATCCAACTCCTTAGCCAAGGTCTACCAATTACAGCGGAACATTAACATGGCAGAACTTAAAAACAAAAATTAATTATAAAATACAGAAATACCTCACAGGAACGCAGAGCATCTGCCTTATCGTATGCAAATGTAAATAAGCTAAACACTGGATCTGATTCTTTTCTGCCAAACAATAAAGCAGAACTATGCTTGTGCCTTCCAAGTGTCACATTATCTTTCCCAGTGTCATGGAGACAACATACATAAAACACATAAAACCGGATTTACAAACAAGCGATTTGTGGAATGATTCACCTCCAGCTGTCGGCCTAGAGTGCTTTGAGGGGGCAGAAAGGGATGCTGCGCCGTCAGATGTCCGAGGACATGAAACTTAATGACAGTGTGGGACAGGGACAACCGAATAAAGGTTTGAAAAAAATCTGCACACCAAGAGCGCGCCAAAATTAAAGATAAAGATCAAAAATATGCCCTTCCTCTAATGCTTACCAAAACTTTTATGAAAATAATGAAAATACATAATTTAATGTAAATATTTTATAATATGACATTTTTGTTCAAACCTGAGGAGTGTATCTTTGCTCAAAACATCATGCTAGAATAAATTTTCTGTCATTCTTGGAGTGCAGATTTTTTTCAAACCTTTATTCAAGTCAATACTTTTGATCCAGCACCCATCATTGAAATGACATCACATTCAGAGCAACTTCAGAGCCTCTGCTTTCCCCATTCCTTTCGAGCCTTTGCAGTTAAACGTGCATATTTTCATATTTCTGCACAGCTCAGATGTAAGATACTGTTTTAAATGGGTCCAGGTCTGAGTCTCGTCAACTACCGATGTTGTATTAGAATGCTCTCACCTTTCAGGTGCAGCCCTTCTATTGTGGGATACTCCTCAGCCAATCCATTTCCCCCTTCGTTCACTTTAACACCTAGAAACAAACAGAAACTCACCAGGATAAAGTCTAGCTTTTTTTTTTCTTTAAAGGAAAAGACAATTGTTTTAACAAAATGTACCTGAAGAATTTTTATTGTTTAGAAAATCCCCCTTACATTGTCACATTAGTGATTCAGGAAACAATGATTATACATACACTTACAGGGTGAGAAAAAACTTACTAAAATCCAATTGCACTCAGCAACAAAAACAAAATCTCTCAAAACATTGTTTCTGCTCAGAAAATAATGTTAAAAAAGGGTTTAGCAAAGAACGGCAATGGGTTGTGTGTTTTCCATGTCAGACATGTGCAAAAATTGTGTTTGTTTTGACAAACAGCAGTCAATACAGAGGGAAAGACAGAGGATGACAAATGAGCAGATTTCAGTGTCACTCCTGTAAATCCACTCAGGCAGAAATTGAAGAACTAAAGACTTGGCTTCAGTTTTCATGGAGCAAAGGCCTCCTGGATCACAGTGTCATCTTAACCAACATTTCTGCCTTCCATCTAATCACTGCTGTAGTGTGTGTGTGTGTGTGTTTGCGTGCGTGCGTGTCCGTCCATATGTATATATGTATGAGGCAGCTCAAAACAACAAATCACAGAAACTGCACAGCAGCTGAAAGACAAGAGGGACTGCAGGGGAGGAACCATCCTGCAATCACAGTATATCCCATGTTCTGTACAAGGTATAACAATCAATAGAAAACAACACGAGAAGCCCGAAATAACCCCCAGTATCGCATAATTTCAAAACCCCTTGGTATGCCAGTCGTTCATTAGTATCAATCCGGATTTGATCAGATTCTCAATCTGTTGAGCACAGCAGCTGCGGATTTCATGGTCAGTTTGACCACCACTAAACGTGCCCTACCACTCTCACGTGTTCTTCTGATGTAAAGTTCTGGCCGCGTCTTTGCTCTGGGACAAAAACCTCACCCACATATTTCATACATGTTTCAACTGTGTATTATATGCATCAAATTATTTCAAACAGAGATGGCAAACTCGCTTCACTTGCGTGGAAATAGTAACTGATTACGTGATCCTGAACCTAGATTCTCCTTGGAAGCTTGATTTAAGTAGGCAAGTACGTATCTTTGATTTGTTTATGTCAGAATGCAGCGTTTCATACACAGAATCATGTCAACAAGGATGGTTGGCCTTTAAGGAAATTAAACAGACCAGAGCCAAATCAGACGAAAATTGCGGGATGCAAAACGCTACTTCCAAGGTGACGTGCACACTGTAGCCCTTGCAGAGACTGGGATGGCTCAGACCTCTCTATGTCAAGTCCATAATTCCAGTATGTAGCCAATCTGGTGAATATAAACATTACATTATCAATAAATCAGATGTTCTGCAAGGTATCGTACCTGGGAACATCTGCGTTTGTATTTGTCTTACTGCTTTCCTTTAAAAGTATGGGAGTGTTCATTGGCATGCACCCTTCCTTCCAACCTAAAAATCTCATCCGTGTCAAAGCCAGTGTTTCAAACATTTGCGATTTTAACAGTGTTCGTTCGTTCTGGTGTCGGAGAGAACGCTTCAGCAGAGTGACATTAGTCCACTCCCAGGGCTCTGAGCTGTCTCTCAATCTCGTCATCAGTCATAGCCGCTTGTTTGGAGGAGGTGGCACCAGGGACGCTTTTTCCTGCAGAGGGTGCTTTCACCATCTAAAAGCACACATGAAAAAGTGACTTGTCATGAAAATTGTTCACTTCTATTCATTCAGTAGTCATTTCTTGCTCATTTTTTAGGCTGCCACACAATTTAGGACTTTCCTAGATAGTTCTCAATCAAATTTCTTCCTATTTGTGACATGTACATCATCTAGAGCTTAGATTAAATCAATATTACTCTGAATTTCTGATGAATCATTACACATATCTATCTTGAGGCTTGAACATGACACAAAGTTCCAATGAATGTGAAAATCGTACCTGCTCATCTAATAGTCTCCCAAACAACCAGATTGTGGTCATGTAACATTTTTTCTGCTTTCAGATTGATTGAGGTTTTATTGTTCCGCTTCTCCAGGGAAGTGCCTTTTGGCAGAGCACTAATGACTATTTACTCTGTCTTTAATTCTGATTGAGAAAATAATATTGGGGGAAAAAACAGCATTGAAAGTTTTTATGCAGCAGACTGTTTATTCTCTCCAGATGCGGTTTTGTTTATTAAGCAGTCTGAGACTCAATGTGTTGTTTTGTGAACAGCAATAACTCACGGAGCCCCCAGGGGGAGCCCAGCTCACAGCAGATGTCCGGGCCGCAGTTACACAGACTACAGTAGTTGGGGCTGGAAGAGCTGAGGGCGAGCCCCACCACGCGGCAGCTGGGATACATTAGAGCAGTCTACTAATGGCGACGTGGAGAGACAATTGTTGACTTCATATTGCTCTATTAGGAGACGGTACGGGGGTAAAATTGTCGTGTGGCAAAACTTCCTACAGAACAGCCGCTGTTCATATTCAATCTCAAATTATTTGACTGGGAACCTAGATAAAAAATAAAATACTGACTTTGGATTTAGAATTAAGTTAGATTTATTCTAGGGTTCATATTCGTCCCGGTTAGCTCACCAGGAGGGAACTGGGAAATCCATACCTTTCCTGAGATCTCGATACCGATCTCATCCAGGACTTGGTTGACAATGTCCTGAGATTCCTCCTCGTCACCAGACTCGTCAAAAATCTCATCCAGAGTGTCGTTTACTGTGGCAACAGACATACAAAGTCAAAGACGGTGATTATCAGAAGGGACTTACGTTAAGGTTGACACGCTTAAAAAAAAAAAAATTGTAATTTAGTGTGCTGCACTGATTGCTCAATGATGGCCATTTGGATAATAACCTGACGATTATTTAACCAAGTATTTATCAAAACAAAGACCATACAGACATGGCCGCTCACAACACTAGGTTTATCCAGACTATCTGGTTTCGGAGAGCGTGTAAATACCAGAGCTGTGTGTGCGCCTGAGTGCTGTGAATGCTCTTACTCATGTCCTCGGTCATGCCCATCTTCATGTTCTCCTTCTGGAAGTCTTGCATAGTCTTCAGGGTCTTCTGTGGATCCATCTTTTTGTTCACAGCTTGCATTGTCTGTAGGCGTGAAAAGGTTTCAATAACTTCGCCCTAGCTTCTTGTGTTATACTAAAAGGCAATTCATGTTTGGTTTTTGTGGTGAAAGTACGACAATATGACTGAGGCCGAAATGGTACAATAAAAGGCCATGTGAACATTGAGGTGACGCGTCTCAATCCGTCCTGCGGGGGATCAGCATAAAGTTGGCCTACTTTCACTGTCATCTCATACATCTAGGATTCTTTTTTTTTAAACCTGTTGGTAACAGTCACTGTCGAACTGTCGAAAGCAAGATAAACAAGAGCTCCAAGTATTTGGGGGAGGAAAAGACAAACAAAGGAAAACTACTGCTTTGTTTTTCCAGCTTCTTTGTGCACAAACAAACCTTTGTTTCTTTGACAAATCAGACACGAATGGACCCACTCATTCGATATCTGTCTCCGCTTTCCCCCTCTCCCCCAAACAGCTGTAGACTCACCTCATCACACTTCATTAATCTGAAGCTTAATTACATTTGACCTGCCTCTGTTTGCTGAGTCTTACTCTGAACTACATTTTGCTTCTGGCCAATTATTTCCTCTCATCCTTCATTAACAACATAGAGACTCTCCTTTAAACATGAACAGATCCCACATTAATACTTTAATTACAACACTGAAATATTGATAACGGTAAACTACAAAACTAGTCCATGCTTGTAACTGGAACACACCTAACTTAAATCAGTAAACTCCATGGAGGACGTATTGATAAAGGGCTGGCTATCGGCAGACCAAAATACCAAAAAGGTCTGGCCAGTGTTTCCCTCTGGTGAAGGAGGGTTAGCTTGTCTTGGTCACAGTAGTGAGACGGCAAAGCTACGATGTGTTGCTAATGGCAAGCACTCCATTATTGATTTTTCTGTTAACAGAAACTGCTCTAGTTCTGATGATCATACATAAATTGGAAAATACAATTCTTTTCTCCTTTTTTTCCCTTCAAAGATGACCAAAAAGACAGCAGTGTTGAGTACAAACAACAGTTGTTTCATTAACCAAGTGACAAATATTTCAATGCATGCAGCCAATTTCTTATCTGCATTATAACCTGGTACAAATGGTACAGGAATTTAATGTTTCACACAACTAAGCACATCCCACCAAATGAAGTAAGAGATTAGCCTACCTTCGCCGTAGTGGACATGGCGCCGGCCATTTTCATTTGGGAATTCATGACTTTAGTCTGTGTAGACATGGAGGTGACCTTGGAGCTGACTGCATAAGTGCGGTTCTTCTGCTTTCTCAGTTGGACCAGCTGCTTTGCAAGGATCTTACAAGCCTCCCGGTTACCGCTCTTAGCCATTTTCTTGATCTCTGCCTCCTGGAAAGCAGAGAGAAGATATCATGAATAATTAAATGTTCCTGACATTTACAAAAATCTTAGACACTAATAGTAAGTTAACTCTTAATAAAAACATCGAGACAAATCATGAAAAAGAGACAGCTAGTGCAGTGAAACCACATTCAAATTCCAATATGTCACTGATGTATTTGGAGGAATTAATTGAAAAATCTTAAGGTGCACGTGAAATTAAGGTACTAATGATCATGATAGTGGACGTTGAATTAACGGCCCTTCAATACAACTGTTAGTCATTGCAGCTACTGTGAAAACAGATCCCCAAACTTTTTGACAATGTGGCATTCTTCTACTAGTCACAAGCCAGCTTAGGGGTTAATTCACTTAAGGTAGAGGAGGAAACAGATATTTAAGCATCCAGTCTAAGAACATACATTGTGCAGGCCCTCAACATATGCCATACATCTTGTTAAATTAAGTTTTGTGTTCATCTGTCGGGATAGTTGAAAGACGATTATGTTGTTGAAGATGGCTGAGTGTATTGTGCGAAACAAAATCATCCTTGGGAACATGCATAAATAAAAAACAAGAATTGAAAAACAAATACAAACATATCTCAAAAGCTCCAGGGGGCAAAGTGTTTACAAATATAGATATAAGAAACCCAGTCATATGATTCAGGCCTTACTCACTGGCATGCAAATGCATGCTTTTAGCTTTGGTAAACATTGGAATCTACACTCATGCCAACAGGGATCCTGTGTCTGTGGGTATAACTATGAGTGAGCATCCCAAGAGACAGGAGTGGAGCTCCGAGTTACGGTACACGAGCCAGGCCTTCCAGCGCTGCCCCATCAGGTCTCAATAATTCTTGAGCGTGTGCTGAACAAATCCCATACAGGAAATAATAATATATTATTAATGCTTGATTTTCAGCTCTGTCTTCTGTGCACACAAAACAGGTACATTAGTGTCAGGCTACCTCTCGCTATGAGCTGAAGTGAAAATATACACCTCTGCTACGGGGAAAGTTTAAGGAAGAGGCTCGATGGACACAATAATCATACCAAATGTAATGGGATGTGTAAAACCGGGAGGGGATTGATGGGTACAACAAGGCAGATGAGGGCGGAGGGACTACTGCTGGTGGAGGACTTATGATGTCTTATTTACTGCCTTGTCAAATACAGAGGATGGGGGAGGGGGGTGATAGATTGAGAGTTCTCTCCCTACCATGAGCAACTGCAAGCAGTTCATACCTTCTTGGTAGAAACGGGGGTTCTGTGCATTGCAACATATTCTGAACAACATCTTTGAACAGATGGACAATCATTTGCTTTAAGGAGGTATGTGTGCTGACCCAGGAAAGTACAATTTCTTCATTATGTCAAAACAACAAATGAACTCAGTTCGATAAATAACTCGGACAATGCTGAAACTGAATCGAAAAACTGCCATCACATTCACAATCACATTATTGAAAGTCCAAAGATATTCAGATACATATTGGATCATGCACCAAGCATGGTTAGAGTTGGCATTTCTTGTGTTGTGCATGGTAGTGCAAAAATTTCAAAAGCAAAATCCAAAAAGTAAAAACAAAAAGTAATTAAAAATAGGACTTAAAAGACATTTTGCCATTTGAGTAAATGTGTTCCATGAGAATGTGCGTGTGTGTGCATGCACTCCAGGCAACAGACAGCCATGTCCTGGCTAAACTGCAGACATAGGTCATTTCTATTTCTTAGCGAAAAATGTATTCTATTAAAAATGTGCAACAAAGACTTTAACACTCAACTAATTAGCGGAAATCATAAATGAGGAATAAAATGTGGTTCCCCAGGGAGGTAATTATGTGCTGTATGATATTTACTTAACACAATAGAGAGAGGACAGAGGCAGTTTCTTTCATCTTCCAGTGAGGGGAAGTGTTCTGTGTTTCTGTGACTACAGAAACAGCCTATCCTGCCATTGCGTGAGTGTGCACAGGGAGGCGGGAGGAAGAGAAAGGTTTCACTTGCCTGAAGCCAGAATAAAGATCTTGTCTATTAATTTGAGCCCATTAGCCAATCTGGTTTAATCCCGGAGTGTAGAAAATAGAAACAGTGCAAGTCTGTCACTATGCATTTGGGAAGCACAGGGTGTTTGGAGGCCTTTGATGCAATATGTTGAAATCGATGTTATCCTCGTGTATGTTTGGATGTGCATCTCACCATTTGCTTCTCTTGTTTCTCCAGTGCGGCTCTGTCTCGTGTGATCTGTCTCTGAGTCCCGCGCAGCTCCTTAGACTGTTCCCTGATTATGTCTTAGGGGAGACAGAAAGGAAGACAGACCACTCACACTCATCTGTAGAACCTAGACATTTGTAAAACTCAACAGTTATCTCCAGATGTTGCTGAAATGCAAATACACAGTTCTGAATGAATCTGTCTGCACTTTTGGCTTAAAAGGTTTGTATGGCTTCAAATCAGTAGCTGTATAATCAGAGTGACAAAGAGAAAATCCTTGAATTGTAATTGTTTCTCTCTTTTAAACAACCTGAGGTTGAAGTGGGCCTCTAAACAGCATAGACATGTAAACACACACTTTGTAAGAGGACAAGACAGCACATGTAAAGGATCGGAAGCAAAGGTGGTGATCCTCTTTTGAACTGTTATATACAATTTCTACTTCTTAATATTTTCTCAAGGTGTACTTGGAGCAGTGTTCAAAAGACTGAAAAACATAGAAAGGAAAATACACAGTGATGAAAATATTTCAATTTGTGCAACACAGAAAGGAATTGAAAAAGGTCTCGGCCAGGTCTATAGAGCTTTGGAAGGGACTGAAATCACCTGAACAGAAGCCAATTGTGTGTGTGTGTGTATGTTTATGTGTATGAGATGGTGCACACGCACATTTAGACTTTGCACAAAAACTTCCAACAAAGCTTAGACAGAAACCGAGTCACACCTAAATGAAGTGGTGTCATCAGTGAAATAATGCCTGACCCAAAGCTGCACATCTACCCAAGGCTTCTAGGTGACAGAAAAAAAAGAAATCTCTGATAATCACACAGCTGTGCTAAATACATAATGTAGAAAAAAATGTCAGATATTGCTCTGTTGTATAAAAATGTCTCAAGCATATTAAGGCTGACTAATTTCAAAATTATAACTTAATTTAAACATATTTCAATAGCATATTGGTTTTGGGTTGCGTAGATCTGAAAAAAAAAAACGTTAAAAAAAGCCTATTCTGTTAGCAAAGTTCAGTTACCATGACCTTGGTCAAACACGTCACAGTGCTGGACCACTTGCCGGAGCAACATGTGTATACGTATGTGATGACGCAGCGTCGACGTCTTAAAGTGGGAGGGATATCGTTCTACTAATATAGGTGATCAGCCACCACCCCGCCACGAAGTAACCAGAATTCACCTCAACCAACAGAACAAGGGCAACAATGGATGTACAATCTAAAGACACTTAAAGAGAACATGAGATCAAACCCTATGAAATGTCACAACTTATGAGATCTGATGCTGGCTCAGCGGAGAAACGAGGCGAGACGACACGGCAGGGTAAGTAGAAACCATGGCGGAGTCTGGAATGCCAGGGGTGGGAGGGGTAGGATGGTTTAGGTGGTGTTTTTAGAATATTTTCTACGCCTAATAATAAACTTGCAAAAGAGGAGTTTTCGCAGTTCATGTGGAATTCATCCCAAAGAGGTCGAGATGACGTGAGGACTTCTTCTCTACCTGAGGAGATTCAGCCCTTGCAGTTATGGCCTTCTGCATTTTGATATCGTATAATTCATCAATTATATCAAAGAAGTGTCTGGGTTTACGATACGACCTTTATGAAACTGATTATCTGTGCTGAAGAAAAGTGGCACATTTAAAGTCTAACACAAAATGGCATTATTTAGTCATTTTCCAGCAAACTACTCTGTGAATTTCTTTTTGTTTGTTTGTTTTTTGCTTGTTTTTTTTTCCTCCAATGCAGCAATTCTCTTCGGGAGGAAATACATTGCAAATTTCAATAAAAGACAAAACCTAAATGAAACCCACTTAAATTTGTTTTTGTTTTTTTTCTCTCCACAAAGTAGATATGGAACAACGGACTAAGGAAGAGATTAATACAGTTGAGTGAAATGAACAAGTCAAAAGAGAATAATTCATGTGAAATATGTGACAATGAAAAACACTTCTGTCATGTTACTTGAATTAACCTGAAGAATTTGGAAGTATCACTGAAAATAAACAGAAATTTCAATTTTCAACCAATTTAGCTTTTAAAAATAGCAACAGATTACTTAACATACAGGGATCTAAACCATGTAAACTGATGTGATGCCGTTTATCGCCGTTATTGTGGACTGCGAAGGTGTCATCCTGCTGTATACATATATATATATAAATGTGTGTGTGTGTGTGTGTCATAGAACAGCAACGTATATTCGATTTGAAACCACTTCGAAGCTGTTTTCCGAAGCCGGTTATACTAGTTCTGTGGCGGGGGAGAAGGGAAAAGCACCGCTGCTGTGTGTTCACCGAGGCTAATGAAGTTAGCTAGCTTAAACACAGAGCAAACTTACCGTCGACAGTCTTCTTCTTGAACAGGGAAGCCATGGCGACGCTTTATAACAACCTAAATAACAAATAGAATTCCTTTTCTGGTATACTCAACGGACGTGGAGCTAAAAGCCGCTGTTTGACGGACAGACCGGGGCGGCTCCTCGGTAGCTTCGGTTTCCTGGTTGACTTTCTGCCGTCGGAGTTCGTCCCTCAGCTGACTGACTCAACGGCTCCCCGTGACGTCACGACGAGGCTCTCGTGATGCCTTCGCTGTGCCTCATCAAAACAAAGCGTCGAGTTGAGCGCGGCCCTTTCCCCGCAACAGATCGTCTCATTATTGTTTTATTATCATTAGTAGCTGACTAATATGACAGAAAAAAACAGTTTTTTTGAAAGTTTATAGACGCTACTGATTATTTGTTAGCGTAACAACCGCACTGATGCCGGCAATCGCGGCTATTTGACAGAGTCGTAATATTTCCTATTTTTTTGAACGCAGCATATGGGCCGGGGGAAACTGCTGACGTAATGGGCTCATTGTCAACAAAACTCATGCCTTATTCTCTCAGCTATTACGCCAAGTTAAGTTGTTCGAACCCGTGTGTGTGTGTGTGTGTGTGTGTGTGTGTTAGAGAGAGAGAGAGAGAGAGAGAGAGAGAGAGAGAGAGAGAGAGAGAGAGAGAGAGAGTTTCCCAAACCCAGCCATAAAGAAGATATTTGTCCTAAAATCAATACAAATCAACCATTGCCCCTCAAGTAAGTCTTTGTGCAAAAAAAAAACAAATGTGTGTCAAATCTGTAGGTGGGTTTCTGAGGAGATGTAAAGTGGGGGAAGCATCTATCATCAGACCCGGGAGCCGAGCAGAGCGGAGAGGAGCCAGGTGACTTTGAGGGAAGGGAAGGAGGATGAGGATGAGGTAGCCCACAGCTCTTTCCTCTATCTCTGAGGAGGTGTGTGTGTGTCTGTGTGTGTGTGCACACACTTGCCTGTGTGCATGGACATGCCATCCTGAGGCGTTGTTCTTGTTAAGGTTATTAGAGAAGATGTTCGCCACTAATCAGAGGAGGACTTCGGGGACCCCCACTAAATGGCCTCATCTCCAGAGGGTCCATGTGGTGATAAATCTAGCCCCAAGCACCCAGGGGCCCTTCAGGAACCGGGGCCTTATTTTTCTCTTATTTTAGTGCCGCAAAGTGTAGATCAATATGCAGAGCTCTTGATGATAGATTGCTGGATACATTGATATATATCTGCCATTTTTCTGCATTTTCAGAAAACACAGCAGACTCGTTCTCCACGGTTTCTAATGAAACCTGAAGTCGGTATTTCTTAATATTTACTTTTGTTGTACGCAAAAGAATACATGCCATTTTTGTTCATTAATTGAAAAAAAGAATTGTTTTTGAGTTGATAATATGAAATAATTGTGTTGCATGTCAAACAACAAAAATGAGAATAGGGCCAGATGCAAGTAAAGAATAAAAAAAAATCTATACATGCAGAGTTTAAACAATTCAATGGCTAAAATTAAAGTTATCCATAAGTCTTTATCAGTTTTCAATTTCAATTTCTATTTCAAGAATCAATTTTCTTCGATATTGTCTCCAGCATGAATGAATTCTTGACGGATCCGTATCACCAGACAATAGAGCCTAAACATCTCTCCCCAATTAAATGCAAAATACATCTAAATTCACCCTCTGAGAATTTTGCCCCTCTCTTCCTCCACCTTCTCTCCGTTCTTCTTCTCTATGCAACTTGCCTGGGGCACGAGGACATGTAGCATTCAAACACCAGTGTGAGAACACACACACACACACACACACACACACACGGGAGAGACACTTCATGTGTGAAATGAGATCCCTGCTCAATCAGTGGGAGTCGCGGCAATAAACCACATCCAGCTTTTCAGCTTAGAGGTATCATTGAACAAATCGCTCCAGCATCCTCTCGACTGATGTCTGCGAAGTTCCAGCGGTCTGATAACAACTCTGGCTTCCTCCTCTTCACGCATAAAGCCAGTCATGAACGACGTGGGAGGTGAACATTATGTCCTGCCTTCGGGGGTCTTAGTATGTTTTCCGCACAGAACAATATTATGTTTCTACCACCTTTTATTGCTGACCCCCCCCCCCCCCCCCCCCCAAGTCTCACACACACACACACACAAACACACAATTCCTAGTAGTTCCAGCCCCCTTTAGTTTTGATCTAGATGTATAAGAAATGATGATAAGCAATGGTTGCTAAAAGACCCAGAACTTGATCTTGGCAAAATTCCTTTTTCACTAAAATCCGTCCATTAGTGTTCTGTTATGGATTATTCCAACTGACCTCAGAGATTTCCTTACTTAACAACCTCACTACCTCACCCATTCACACGTGTCACAACCTAACTCCGTTGTCTGTTTTGATCCTTGTTGGTGTCAGTCAATGTGCATCCTGTTTATTTTTGTCATTGCTATTGTCATTCTGTTTATGTTCTTATCCTTATTGTTGTTGTTTTGGTTGTCTATTCTCATTCTGTCTATTCTTATCCTTGATGTAACTATTGTAAAAATCTGTGAAAGGGCCATGTACGAATCACTTTCATGTCAGTGTTGCAGATTTATTTATTTATTTGTTTTTTTCCTTGTATTCTGTGACTTTCAATATTATTATTATAATATCATTATTATTAATATCATACAATAATCTAATATATAATATAATTACATACAAAATATAATCATTATTATAATATAATATTCTTGATATTTATGTTATCATTTCAATATTGTGTTCAAACAGGCATCAGTTAAAATGTAAAGCATCTCAAAAATCTGTGCAAACTGTGAATATAATTGTCAGACTACCTATATGTAATGCTACACAATTTGAACATTATTCTGGGACACAAGAAAAAAAAGCACCTGATTTTACAGCCTCATATGTATCTTAGTATCCCCCAAGAGGGACCGTCATGGCTCCACATTATGTCACCTTCACAAGATACAGGAGCAATTCCTGCCCCATATATCACACAAAAACACTGAATTCTATTTCTTTTTCTGTGCTTTTGTCCCGTGCAATAGAATATCAAGTCACCCCTCTTGAGTCCGGGTTATATATCTCATACTCCATCTTTATTGGGCATAAATCCCGAATTATAGCAGCAGATAAGCTATGACTATGTCACACTCTTCCGTGTCCCCCCTGATATGGAACTAGGCTGAAATGTATTTGTATGCAAGCATATAGGAACAACGGGATGTGATGGCAGGCCTGGGATTTCATCTGCAATTCAGCTGTCTGATGGATGGTGTCATCGCTGGACCCCAAGTGGATGGAGACGGATGGAGGAGGCAGAAGAAAGAAGCAAGGATTAAAAAATATGGAAGATATTTGAGGGGAAACAGGAAAAGACAGTCGTATCTGTGGAAAAGAGGGATTTGGCATATCATGATTTTTCCGAAAAGAAAAATTGGGTATTTTCGGCTGAAGGTCCGAAGAAGAAAAGATAAGAGGTCACCAGCATTTCAAAGGAAAGTTACTCTGCTGTTTAAGTATCAAAGATATTTTAATCGTAAAAAAACGCATTAAAATTTATGGCAATCAAGAGAACAAGCATTAAAAAATATCAAATTACTGCAAAAGCATTCAAAGAATCCCAATTCAAATGTCGAAAAGGTGCTATTGCATTTGACAAGAGCGCTGAGGAGCTGTTCCGACTTATGTGGGAAAACTTTGAAAATCAACGGTATATTTAATTGATTGTATATATAACCAAGTACTATGGAGGGGCTCGGGACAGATGGAAACCCAAAGCTGGCTGAGGGAGCGGTAAAAGACAGGGGGACGAGGAAGCAGGAGAGAACATGGAAACGGCAGCAGGGGGCCAGAGGGCAGGGAGTTTGTGATGGTCTAATAAATCGACTGAGTGACTCCACTCACTCCTGCCCGTGGGACGATTCACACTCGCTGATGCAGTGTGGCATCTGGGAATTGTGGGTAATGAAGATTCTTCTCCCCTGTAGTGCTTGCTCATCACCATTGCCACCCGGAGCCTCCCCCCTCCTCCCATGATTTTGAGCACACACACGCACACACACGCACTTACACATGTTTATAGGTCTGGATAGCATACAAGCACATGAAACCCACATCACTTCTGCAGATGATTTTTACCAGTGCAGCCAAATCTGTTGCAATTCTGATGGATTTACAAGCTTTATTGATGTTGTGTTTTATCCACAGGTCTCTTTAGCCCGGGGAGGACAATCTGAGGGAAGCCCAGTGTATCACGGCCTCTATTGCCCTTCCCCTCTCTCTGCATCCTCTCTCCTTCGGCTCGGCGTCCCCGGCCCGAATCGCCCCGAGGCCTCTCTGTGACCAGGAGAAGCCGGCTGGTAGTCCCAGCAGGGGCCGCGGCTCAGACGCACCATTAACATCAGGGAATTAGAGTCATTACAACTGGAAGGGCAACGGAGGACAAGTTCTTCTCTCTGCAAAAGAGGGGGTCAGCGGAGAAAGTTGCATCCCAGAATGTCATTAAAAGTGGTGTGCCATTAATACAGACTCCTGGGGGATGGCATTGGAATGTGAGGCATTATTAGTCAGATACTTCTGATACATTTATCCTGTATGAGGGCTGTTAATGAATATTTAAAGAGGCTGTAGATGTGACCGCTAATATGTGTGGTGAGCTTAAAAAAAATCTCATATTAAATTTGAAATGTAATGAAAAAAGAACAATTATTCCACAAGTATGGATAATTGATAATCTTTATGACTAAATTCTTACAGGTAGGTCATTCAGGATGATTTAACACTGGAGCAGGGCTGTGCAATGAGAGGGACTCAGTCATTTAGTTATAGAAAGAGCCCGAAAAGCTTTTTAAAGTGAAGTAGATGTCAGCAATGTGTATTTAACCCATTCATTCTCGATGCCGCTAATCTTGCACTGTCATTGGGCGAAAGGCGGGGGTCACCCTGAAGCAGCCAGTCAATCACAGGGTACACTAAACAGTCATACAACCATTCACCCTCTCATTCACTTGTCTGGACAATTCAGGACCTCCACTGAACCTCCTGCATGTCATCCGGACTGTGCTAGGAACCCGAAGGACATGGAGACTCATCACCTAAAGGCTCAAACCTGGGACCCTCATACTGTGAGGTGGAAGGGCTAACCCCTGTGCCGCCATCATATATTATTTTTAAATCACTGGGGTGAGCCTTTGGATAAGATCCCATACAAAGACAGTCCAACGACACACATGCAAATAAAGAACGTTGTTTGTCACTACAGCGACAGAAAATGTTGTTGTCCGATACGTTTATCTGCCAGACACTTGGTTTTAATGGGACAAATTATACGGGCCGACATTCGTATGTTTAATTTCACACATATCCAAAGTATGAACTCGTTGAATGTGCATGGACAGTGGAGTATATTTCCATTTTATTGTGGTTTTTCAGATTTAATCCATGTGTAACATTTGCTTTTTTAAAAAAAAAACAACCCTTCACATAATGACCCTCCAGCAGAAAGTCACATCTGTCACACAGAGCCCCCCCCCCTTCTGCCAAAATGACCCCGTCTTTGAGTCTCCATCATCTCATTAACCTCCATCGGGGCGGCCGGGGAAGCCTCCATTATCTTTACACGTGCAGAAGAAGACTCGAGACCGACAAGACAAAGTAATTATGTGCTATTTCAAGCAAAGTCAGCAAACTCGAAGGAACGGGGGAAGATCCACCGGTCACTTTGTCGCGAGACGTTCGCTCCCGGTTCAGACAATCCGACATGCAAGGAAACTCGCTGTGAAAGAAGTTTCTCTCGTCTTTGCAATTAAAACCCCCATTACCCTTTGCAAAATGTGCAATAATGGCAGGAACAATTAAGAGCTGGAGATGTGAGATCAGAGAGATAATGGAAAGCGTATTGCTGTTTTCACCAAAAAAAACAAAAACCCCTGTAACATTTTTTTCCCACCGGCTCAACATGGAAATTCATTAAAGAACAAATGACTGTGTTTTGCCCATTAGGCTGATACAGTTATTTTGTGTCTCACTTAAATGGGAATTAAACATCAAGACGCGCTCTGGTTTTAAATTGCATGCCAATGTCGAAACATTTATTCGGATCCAGTCGCACTGAATCACACGTGTGCTTTACTATGAAATAATAGTATATCGATATTCTGCCCGTGCTACACAGCAATGGCTGATTTCTGTAATTAAACAAGCAAACAAACGATGATGAATACAATGTATTAATGTTAAATTAATTTCAATGCGCATGAGCAATGACATGGCAACCCTGTCGAGCTTTCACGGCGCAAATAACCGAACAAGCCACATGCGTGTGGTTTAAATGATCCCAGGAGAAACGAGAGCGCCTCGTCCAATCACTTTGCTACCTCCATCGGAAGAGGTGAAATATGCACGGTAACACATTAAAACCATATGCAAATATGCCAAATTATAAGACTTTCTCCAAGAAACTTGTTTCCAAAGGACATTTTGTGGCTCAGAGCCGAATTCCAGCATCAAACATCGTCGCCCCCATCAACCTGCACGATCCCCCCTCCCGGTCGTCACCATGATGGTGCGCTTCTACACATCCGTCATGGATTCCATCCTCACCTTCTCCATCACCTGCTGATACGCTGCCAAGGACAAGGACAACCTGCAGCGCGTCATTCCCTCTGATCGTCATTCCTGCAGGACCTGCACGACTCCAGGACCCGGAAGATGCATGAACAAATCAAGAACAAAACCTCACTCAACCGGAACAGCTTCTTTCCATCAGCAAATGTCCTGCTCAACAAGCTCCGTGCCCCGACTCCTGTCCTGCTATGTTACCCAAACTCTCACAGCAACACTTAGAGATATATTCTTATCCTTGTATTTTATCAATGTTGTTGTTCATTCTGTTATCTATTTTCATCCTTGTTGTCATTCTGTTATCTATTCCTATCCTTGTTATTGTCTTTGTCCTTTTAATTTTATCTTCTGTATATATCATTTTTTTACTATTTATTATTATTATCGTTGTTGTTGTTGTTGTCGTTATTGTTGTTGTTATTATTATTGTATTCATATTTATTGTTATTGTTCCACTGCTGTGACAAACAGTTTCCCCTATGGCGATCGTAAAAATGTTTTAACTTACATCTTTCGACGTCTTTTGTAAATGTCCATCCATCTTCTGATGCTTATCCAGCACTCAGGGTCACGGGGGATGCCGGAGCCTATCTCAGCCGTCATCGGGCGAGAGGCGGGGAACACCCTGGACTGGTCCCCAGTCAATTGCAGGGCCACATAAACAGACATACAGCATATTCACTCACTCATTCATTCAGGGTTATTTTCCCAAGTTTTGGGAAACTGGAGAATCCAGGGAAAACCCACGGATACATGGGGAGAACATACAAAATCCACACAGAAAGGACCCCTTGTCGGACTCGAACCAGGGTGCTTTGAGGCCAAATCCCCAATCATTGTGCCACCTCGCTTTTGGAAATATTCGATTGCTAAACCATTATTTTTTCCTGACCTTGTTTCGATCTGTTGTAGCGCACCAACAGGCCATGAAGTATTGCTTGTCAGCGAAAATGTACTCTGCATTAAAACCATCTGTAGCATATATTGGATACATTTATCCCTTGGATAAGAGCTGATAGCTTCTCCGGGGAGACTTTCTCCAGACTGACGGCACGTATTCAATCAATGCACTCTGCCCGTGTTTTTTCGTTATTCCTCAACCACATACTAATACTCGGGTCAAAACATGCACGAGGTCATCCATCCAATATATCATATCAACCCATATATACAAAAGCTCGAACAGTGGAGGTGTTTTAAGACTAAAAGTGCGAAAATTGTTCATGATGCTAACAAAGGCCAGAAAAAGGCTGCAACCCGAGTACCTTTGAGAATCCACATCCTAGGATCGGCCCGTGCAGATTGTTTTTATTTGTTTACTTGTCTGTCTCTTGGTGCCTTGGTGTCCTTCATCTTCACTATCATCATAGCTCTCTAGACAGCAGCCCGGGCAGGTGTATCCTTTTACAGACTCCCCAGGGCAAAACACAATGGCAGGCGCGTGCAAAAAAAAAAAAATCATGATGCAGCACTTTGGTTAATGTGAGATATTATCTCAGCACTCAGCATTATCAAACACCTGCATCGTCAAGAACATGCTGTGTGTTTTTTCCTCTAATTAGAATTTGGATTTGGATTGATTTGAGCAAGATACTGAAACCGTTGTTCAGAGAAAAGCTGAAGAATCAACCCCTGAATTGCAGTGATACTTATTATGCACAATAATTATATCCCCAATAAATCTGTACATCAGAGAATTCAATGGTGTAGAAGAGCTATTTTAAGAAGATCCAACAATTTTAGCATAATGCAAACGAACGCATACACCATTTTTGTTTGTAAAAAAAAACATTATTCAAACAAAGGGTGGGATCAGTTGCTGAGAGACAGTAAACACTTAAAATAGTAAAAGTAAATTACAGTGTCTGTCAGATATGCGATGGAAATTCTTAAGACGAGTACGTTCGCCTCGGAGGGTGTCATGGCAGCGGTGAGCTGCGTTCTCCCTGCGTGGGGTTCCTAAAGACGCAAAGCTGCAAAAACTCATGAAAACACACAATGTGGGAGTGTGTTTTGTTCATTTTTTTTCTTTTCTTTTTGCGAACGTGTGTTTTCGCTCACAGGAAGGAGGTTTGATTCCCGGGAGGCTCCATGTTCTCCCTGTGTCTGCGTGGGGTTCCTCCTGGTTCTCCAGGTTTCTCCCACAGCCCAAACACATGCAGGGGGGTTCAGTGGAGACGAAATACGAATGACATGGTGAATGGTTGTATGATTCAACCTGAGATAATGTTGGATCTATATTATGAATAAATGGTCATGTGCCTCTCGATGTGACCCTCTGATGGAACCCCGCCTCTCAACCCGTGACAGCAGGGATCGGCTCCCCTGAGTGCAGCATTAGCGCTACAGATGATGAGTGAAAGTACCTGAGATTTTTTTCTGTATTTTATGTCCATGTGTGCAGCTCCTTTATTTCCATCCTCTCATGTCATTATCTGCAGACTTCAAACAAAGCCCTGGAACTTTCTTTTTCCTAAACTTTCTCCTCTGAGACTCAGATGTGGGACACCGTGCATACGCCTGCGACCTGCTTTCTGCTTTTCAGGGAGCCATTCCCAAAACATCATCCCTCCCTAGGTCCAACGTTCCTCTGAAACGTGTTTGCATCATGACAAATTCCTTCAGATGTGAAGGACCGGGGGTTCCTGTCGCTACTCCGACAGGAAAAGCAAACAATTTTTAAACTCTGCTTTAATTCCTGTCCTTTTCCCTCTTTCCCCCCTCCAGATCATCCACTAATAACCATCTCTGTGCCTCATTAAGGAGTGAAGCAGTAGCGGCGCAGGCTGCTCCATATGTTGAGAGGAAAACCCTCAAGGTTCAGTGTCTCTGTTCAGGAACTCAAACGTTGGTGTGTTGTCATCACACGTGCATGAATGTGTGTATGTGTGTGTGTGTGTGTGTGTGTGTGAGCCGCTGTAAATTTGCGCGTTTGATGGCTCCTCCGGTGTCTGAGGGCATCACTCAGATGCTCCACTGCCCCACTTCCACAGCGAGCGAGGAAGGAGCGACATGGGATTTCTTTGGTGGGAACACTAGATGGAGATGTGGAGATGTGGTGGGAGATAAATCTTCTGGTCTGCTGACAGCAAGGCTTTGTGCCACGCAAACGGGTTGCAGGAGGATCTCCGAGATTCTGCAGTAAATTAATAACCCCCTCATTCACTGTTACATGTCACATAATAGCTATTTTAATTATGTATTTGGGGGATTTTTTTCCTTTTTTTAAATTATTTCCCTGAGCTCATATTGGTGCTTTTGTTAAACTAAAATAAACATGATGAAAGGGATACATGTCTTACATTTACCACCGTGCAAGCTTAACAAGATATAGTGCTCTTCGACATGTGCCGATGGCATCTAATCACAATATCAGTTTGTTTCTGAATAATTCAAAACCTTTTTTTCCTTCCCAGGCATCAAAGTGAAGAAACATGAGTGAAAATGATGAGAATGTGATGGTAAAGATCGACAATCACTGCGGTCGAGCTGATGGGAGTGAAGGATTTAAGACTTTTGTTGTCATCACACAGAATGCAACAAAATTTAGAGATAGCAGCTCCTAGACAACCTTAAAAAACAGGACAGAGCACAACAATACAACAATACATTATTATGATTATTATTATTAAAACTATAAATAACGTTTAGAAGAATAAATAAAAAGAAGTAAAAAAGCTTAAAAAAAAAGGGCGTTATTGCATTGTACTGTATGTGAGGTTTGTCAAGTGTTTAAATTTAGTGCAATGACTGACCACTCTAGGGTTAAAAAAAAAAAAAAAAAAAAACAGCGAGCGGGGGGTTTGGTTGGGGTTTTGATATTTAACCGAGATGTTTGGAGTATGATGAAGAACATCACGGCGCATTTGGTCTGGAGATAATGGCACACACATAAAAGATCCTTTTAAATGGTGGCATTAAAACAAATACTGTAGCGTGTGTCCCCAGGAATTCCACAAACTATTAATATGCTAATATTATGTTGTTTTACAACTGTCAATTTCTGCTCTATATGAAGTGGAAACCTTAAATCTGAATGTTATACTTATGTGCACTGGGACGTGATGAGCATCAAAAAGCACTTGTGTGTTTGTGTGTGTGTGTTGTCACAAATCCTACTCCTGGGCTGCATGTCTCTAAATAAGATTTTAAATGAGCGGAGAAAATGCACTGTGTCTCGGGTGAACGTGAAATCACTTCGCCCCTCAGAGCTCGTTCGCCTGTGTGAACGAAATCCACGCATTTCTGGCGGAGCCACCGCTTGCAGATTGAACGTGAAGATGGAAACAGGGGTTTTATTGGAGGACGTAACTCACTACGCCTCACATTAAACACATGCTGGGAATTAAATAGCACTTTCTCTCGCCCTCCGTCGGTGAAAAACGGGTATTGTGAACTGCGTAAAAATCCCAGTCTATAAGAACAGTCGGCTCCTCTATCCTTTCTCAGCAACCACTTGCGTTTCAGCTTTTCAACCTGCACGATTCCAACGCACACACTTGGCGGCGGCGCTGCGCGACGGTCGTCAAACATCCATAATCGACCTCAGAGCATTCATGGCCTGACTGCATGTTGAATTGCAAAGCTGATTTTTCACAGCAAAGTTAGAATTTTACTGTACAAGGAAACACTTGCTTGGTGTGCGTAGGACAATAAGACCTTTGAACCCTTGAATCCTCCAACCTCGCCAACAGGTGGCAGCAAATATCTCATCACTTGGACCTCCGGGCCCTGAACGCATCAAACCCGAGAAGATGTTTTATGCGGTTCGACCTCCACGTGTTTACTCATTTGCAGTATTTGAATTCCTGCAGCAGGATTTAATTTCTCAGGATGGGTTCAGGTCCTTTTTTCATTCATTCATGGAGGACGGAGCCTATCTCAGCTGTCATCAGGTACATTTGAGCGGGATGATCGGCCGGAATAAAAGGAAAGGTGTACAAGACAGTGGTGAGACCAGCGATGGTGTATGGACTAGAAACTGTTACAATGATGAAAAGACAGGAGGCAGAACTAGAGGTCACAGAGATGAAGATGTTGAGGTTCTCTTTGGGAGTGACCAGGATGGATAGGATCAGGAATGAGTCTATCAGAGGAACGGCAAATGTTAGATGTTTTGGAGAGAAGGTCAGAGAAGCCAGACGGAGATGGTTGGGTCATGCACAGAGGAGGGATAGTGAATATATTGATAGACGGATGCTGGAATTGGAGCTGCCAGGCAAGAGGTCTTGAGGAAGACCAAAGAGAAGATTTATGGACGTAGTGAGAGAGGATATGAAGGTAGTTGGTGTGAGAGAGGAGGATTCGGAGAAAAGGGTTAGATGGAGAAAGTTGATTCGCTGTGGCGACCCCTGAAGGGAAAAGCCGAAAGAAGAAGATCCCCTGGATGAGACGTAAACCACTTACTCACCCATTCACAAATATGGGTAATCTAGGGTCTCCACTGAACCTCCTGTGTTTGTTTGGACTGTGGGAGAAACCTGGGGAACCAGGAGAACCCACGCAGACACGCGGAGAACGTGGAGCCTCTCGAGAATTTAACCTCCTTTCTGTTAGCGGCACCACATGTTCACAACGAGACAAAAAAAAAAACAACATTCAGCAAAACACACTCCCGCATTACGGTGTTTTGCAGCGGATCAACTTTGCATCTTAAATCACTTTCACTTCTACGTTTAAACCGGAGAACCCCGAGGAACCCCACGCATGGAGACTCCACACAGAAAGGGCCCCCTGTGGGAATCCAACCAGGGACCATCTTGTCGCTGCGCCGCCATGACATCCTCCGGGGCAACAGTACTTTTCTTCAGAATTTCCATCACATATCTGACATTTGTTGAAATTTGAAATTTCTATTTACTATTATGAGTGTTTATTGTCTCTCAACAACTGATCCCACCCTTTGTGTTTTTGGTCAATATGTTTGTATTCATTACGCTAAAATTGTTGGATCACAATGTTCACGAAAAGAAAAGAAAAAATAAGCAAAACACACTCCCACATCGTGTGTTTTCATGAGTTTTGCAGCTTTGTATCTTTTAGTATCGATTCAACATTTGAACCAGATCTGACACGGACCATCACCGATGTTATTTGTGACATATCGCGACGGGAGCCCCGGTCCCGACCGGCCCTTCCCCGGTGGGTGTGCGTAAAAGTCTCCAGCCCTCTCCAACTCCCCCGCCAAACAGGAGGGGAGCGCAGGGGGACAGGAATGCTCAGCCAGTCTCCAATCAGGAGCGGTCAGAGAAGAGTTTTTTTTGCAGGGGGGGGGTGTGTGTGTCTGTCATAAGGTTTGCGTCGGTGCCGCGGCCCCGGGCGGCGCACAGCGGGACGCGCATTGTTTGCATTCACACCGGACGGCATGGGCATTGTATGCGTCGGGGCATATATGGAGCCACGGCCGGCTCGGAGGATACAGCCTCTCTGAAGCCGCAAGGGGACTCACCGCCAGCCGCGCCCCGGTTCTCCGTCTCTCCCTCCGGGCTCCGCCGCCATGAGTTGCCTGGATGTGATGTACCACCAGAGCTATGGAGCGCACTACTTCCCCGCGGAGGCGCACAGGGCGCCGCACCACAGCCATCATCCGCAACAGGTGGGACCCCCTCCGACCTCTGCCGTGGGGATTATAGAAACCAATGCAATCAGGTGATATTCCATATTACATGATTACTATTGGGGGGGGGATCATGAAGAGAAATAAACAAATAAAATAGTGTGAATGAGCCCAATGCAGCTTTAACACTGGTAGAAAGTACTTTCGACTTATTCCATACGCTCTGGATTTTACCCTTGGATACTGTCTGATGTTTCAAATTTATCATCGTAGTTTTTATCCTAAACGCGGCGTGCTCTCGAGGCCTGGCGTGGCGGTAATGTGTGGTAAAATGGGGATGTGAAGGCGGCCGGTCGCTGAGGAATGTGGACGCGGGGCAGATGGGCCATGGCAAAAGCTGGAATGAAGTAAAGGGAAAGTAATGCTCTGAAAATAGTAGCTGCGGGGCGTCCTGATGATAGACATTGCTCAGGATAAAGTTATTTATAAATCCCATCTTTCATTCGCGGCTTGATATTTTTCCCCTTTTTTTTTTTTCTCTCGCCTCCTTCTGCATATAGAAGCCGTCATAGCAACGGATTTCACATTTGTCTTAAAGTCAAGGATCCTCGTGATTATACCCGAGAGCTGAATTTTGTCTCCCTCTCCGTCTCTCCAGAGGAAGCCGGGTGTTCACAGTAAGATGCAGAATTGCTCGGGGCAGCAGCAAGGAGCGGCGCGAG
This sequence comes from Fistularia commersonii, assembly GCF_037954325.1. Classification (NCBI taxonomy): domain Eukaryota; kingdom Metazoa; phylum Chordata; class Actinopteri; order Syngnathiformes; family Fistulariidae; genus Fistularia; species Fistularia commersonii. The sequence goes on along the minus strand of NC_141287.1, from coordinate 15,115,550 downwards.
GCCCGCTGTCCAGGGATCAGGGTCCCGGACACCAGTCGGGATGCGTGTCGACAGACGGCGAGTCGAAGGACGTCGCTCAACCGACGGGGGCCGAGTACTTGAACTCCAGGTGTATTTTGTTTACCTACTTCCAAGGGGACATCGGCGACGTGGTGGACGAGCACTTCTCCCGGGCTCTCAGTCAGGCCGGCACCTTCGGCAGGGAGACCAAGCCCATTCGGATGTCTCAGCCGACACCCCAAACCTCGACCGGCCTGTGGAAGGGTACGTCAAATAGTGTTTATGCATCAATTTACCCCAAATAATTCGGCGGTATTGGCTGGGGCGCCGTGGCGCGGGGGTTAGAGAGGTCGTTCTTGGACCTGAACGCTCCAGGTTTGATTCCTGGTTTCTCCTAGCCTGCCGAAGTGCCGTTGAGCAAGACACTGAACCCTTAGCTGCCTTCTGCTTATGGTGCATCCATGGTGGGTTAAATGCAGAGGTCAAATTTAGCTGATGTTGTGCTCTGTGCAATACAATAAAGGCATTTCTTCTGCTAAATCCCAAGATCCCGCATTGTCATGGAGAATTTACCACCGTTGAATGGCTAATTAAAATATGATTGACCTTGTTTGGTTTTGGAAAGGAGGTTTAGAGTGTGCTCCCTCTGTGTTTCAGACGGGGAGCCTCTTCCTGAGAGTCAAAGTACTTCGGTTTGGAACAGCTCCTATCCACCCCATCCCGGTACCTGCCTCCCGTCTGTCTCCGTTTCGGTTCATCCAGACTTTCCCCCCGGCCATATCTCCCTGAACCATACGGACGGAGCCCTGTGGGCGGGCCACGTGCTCTCCCAGGCCAGTCTGCCCCCTCTGGCGACGCTCCCCGACAGCTGGACGTACAGTTTGAACCCTCAGAGTGCGACCGGCTACCCCGGCGTACACGATGTCTACCACTCGCACCCCCACCCACACCCCCACTCCCACATCCACACCCGGCACCACCATCCCATGTTCCACTCCTATTCGGCCCACGGCGCATCGCTGGAGTCCAGATTCAGTCCACTGCTGCTGCCCGGCGTGAGGAACCAGAGCCAGCCGGCGGCCAGCTCGGGCAGCTCCCCGCACAGCGAGGTGGGCAAGGCGGAGATGGACCCCAACAGCAACAGCCCCATCACGGCTTCGTCTGTCAGCTGGACGCCCCCACCCCTCCAGGGATCCCTGGACTTGTATGACTCAGGTAGGTGCAAGAAAGAGGTGATCCGCGAGACGATTCACTAAAAACAGCATTCCGTAAGCTTCTCCGAGTGGAAAAGATGACGGCACGGGCAAAACCATCCAAAACCTTGGTCGGTCTCATAACGGAGTAGAAAGTCACTGCTTCTGGCGGAGTATGCCCTCGCCAAGAAGTGTAGCTTTGTTAGCTCTTCTCTTGGACACTGAGATCTCAGGGACGATTTGTGTCGCAGGTCGAAATGACAGCAGCGGCACTAATGATTCATTTCCTTTTTCCCGCAGCTCCTGATCAGACCAAAGGAAAGTCCTCTGTTTGGTTCTAGCTGAAGTCGCGAAGGGAATTACCGGTCGGACGCTCCTGCATTTCGACCCGGTCCGAAGGAGACGTTGTGGTGGCTGCGGGGTCCTCATTGGACGTCGTAGATGCTCGCCACGGATTGGAATTCTATCCCGACACGGTCCGCGCAGTCGTGCGGACACGGACTCAGACCAGGACGATGACATGAAGCTTCGGCAAGAACTGTTAAAAGAGGCTTCAACTTTTTTTTTTTTCATACGACGTACGACAAAGCGGCTCTGTTTCAAGAGCTCGATTTAGACTCGGTTTTTGTACAGTTCGTGTGGGTTCAATGTTGTAAAAGTTGTACAGTTTTTTGCCTTTTCCGAGTTTCCTTTTTTTCTGCTGGACGACGTCTTTTTTTCATTTACTCCCTAATGTTACCTTATGACAAATTTGCCTGCAGGTATCGTGCAGTGTAAATGTTGCTACTCTCTGTTACTGTGAGTGATAAATTATGATTTGCAAAAGGAGCCCTGCAGTCTGTTGTGTGCGTTCGATCAAATTAATGAGGAGTCAGAGGAGTCTTTTCACTGAAAATGTCGATAAAGTATCCACACACCGTCCTCAGGTGCAGGATTGGATTTGATCCCCACTTATTAAACGGTGAAATTCCTCCGGATGCCGAAAGTGCTACCGTCTCTTATCTCGGCTCTCTCACTGAAGTAACTGAAAGCTTTGGGGCTGCGTCTAAAAGCGCCATTTCATCTTAAATAGACGGGCATTTCATAGATACTCCAATTCACATAATCCAAATATCCACAATCAGTGTACCCAGGTGGACGCATTGCACGGTGATCCTGAGTAGGGTTGTGTAACTCCTTCTGAAAACCGAAGGAGCAGTTTGCTCAGCTGCGGTGGCTGTTTCCAGCACATGGCCCCGACTTGGCCTTAATGCTTCGCAGATACAGATGTGCCCCAAATGGCCCGATTTCATTTTCGAGACCGTCTTTAAAAAAAATGCTAAAAGGGAATTGCCGCCGCCGCTCCTTCGCCACCAACTTTCACTCCTTGGCGTCCCGAACGGTGCCGTACAGGAGTTATTGTGCTCTGACCTACGATTGCAGGGGAAGTGGACTGCATTCCACACAAAGTTATTGTAAGATACCATAACGGGTTCATTGCCTCTCTTTGCACAAACACATGCACGCTCCCAGTCCGACACCAAAGAATGCATTTCCCGTCTGGACAGGAAGTTGGTTGGTGAGATGCAGACAAAGCCACATTTCTAGTATATCAGCCACGTTTGATATCTTGGAAATCTGTGTTTTGCACAATAAATGTGGGCAGGTAATCTGACAGAACAACTTGACAGATATTCCTCGTCGATTCCATATTCAAGGAATGAGGAGAATGTAAATTGTATGACGCAAAAAAAGTGAAAAACATATGTCAGACTCGCCGCCGCGAGGATCAACATTGTTTGGCCCCATCTTGACATAATCAGCAGCTGTCTGAACTTTCGTGTGTGCGTGCGTGCATGCGTGTGTGTGTGTGTGTGTGTGTGTGTGTGTGCTCCGGCCAGGTGGTGTGATCAACAGTAGCAGCCTACTGACATTCCAGTCTCCTCTCCCACGTCTCACCATCTAAACTAGCCAGCGGCAGTTTGAATCTGGAACGAATCATAATGCACCGAGCAGAAAATCTGGGTGGAAAAGGGAAATTGAAATATCCTCTCAGAATGTGTTTTATCGTATATAAACATTCTCTGCTTTGAATGATTTTCTGTCAGAATTCCGCAAAGAAGCTGTTGTCTGTCAGAGGGACACAATTATGTTTGACACAGTAAATATTAAAAGTTTGACGCAATTTGTCTCCGATTTCTTCAGAAAGTACCTTTTTCAGTGAACGCCAGCAGGAAGTCCCACTCGTTGTGTGCGACACGACTATTTCTGACAAAACGCCGCTTGTCGCCAAACACAAAGAATCTCTTTCCCAGTCACGGGTGATTTTGAAAAAAGCCCTCCGACATTCAAACCCGACATACGTCTTTCTGCACAGAGACGCTGTGGTGAAGTGAGCCGTTGGAGTGAAGCGCTGAGGAGACAGTGAGTGGATGAAGAAAGAATATTGCATTTTATTACGTGGAACAAGCTCTGGTTGTGTGCAATTTAAATTAAAAAAAAAGCCAAAACGAATGCCGTTATATCATAAAAGGCTTAAAGCGGGGGTGCCCAATACATCAATCCCGATCTACCGGTCGATCGGAAAGGTAGTGTGGGTAGATGGGATGGTATTAAAAAAATAAAAATAGAAAAATAGATGTCAACCTATCATCCGTCCTTATGATGAAATTCGTCACTTAACTGATGTACAGCCAGTCTGACGTCTGACCTTTTCTGCATAGACAAAGGCACTTAGTGCTGCAAAACTCTAGCAAGCTAGTGAGTTACCTCCAATTTATTTATTTTAAACTCTAGAAAGGGCATTTAAACAAGTGGGGGAGCTTGACCAAATAAGAAGCCAAAAACGTTTTCAAGACTTTGCTTCACTCGAGCCAATCGCTGCAATCGTGTGCTACCCTTTTCGGGAAGATGCTGAGGTTGTTTCGCTCAGGTCAAAAATCAGGACGGTTTCGCCTGAACTCTTCTGGAGCGGTGGATGCAAATTTCAGCTGAAGTTTACAGCTCATGGACAGTTCTGGAACTTTCTCACAGAGGAAAAGTACCCCAAAATGAAGAAATCTGCTACCTCCTTGACTGCATTATTCGGCTCCACTTATTTATGTGAGTCAGCCTTTTCCCACATGAAGATCATTAAGACCAAATACCGTTCTACCATGACTGATGATCATTTGGAAGTGTGCTTGAGGCTGGCTAGCAGTCGCTCCGGTCCGGACTATACATCCCTGGCTGATTCCATTCTGTGCAAGTCATCGGAGTAAGGTCTTGACAAAAAATATCCGGAGTTGTATTGTGCAATGTGGGCTCATGCAGTTATGCAAGGTACACCAACATATACTGTGCATAGAAAATAATTCTTAATATATTTATAAATAAATATATGTTTTGCATTTTTATAGTAGGTTGATCATTTTGACTTGGAAATTTCATAAGTAGCTCGCATGCTGAAAAAGTATGTGCACTCCTGGCTCACAGTAATGGTAAACTGGTTTCAACGCTTTTACCATCGATCCCATTCACCCATTCACACGCCTCTCAACATAAATGTGAATTGTAATTTCACCCCCAGAAACATCCAGGATATACAGTAATAATGTCACTTTTTAATTCTTTGACTTTTAGGATTTGTCAAAATACAACAACCAAACTTTGATAGAACCCACTTGAGACCAAAGTGCTCGAGATGCAGCATTTTTCCTAAACTCTCGTTTTTTATCTTCTCCGTCTTGCTACCATGTTTGGATTTGTTTATTTCGGCGACGGAGCACCGATGTGCGAGTGACATTTTAATAACTCTGATATGTGTGACCATATGGCCCCTTCCTCTTCCCCTTTCTCCTCTCCCCTCACACCTCCTAATTAGCATTAGCATGTAGCCCCTGCATTAGCATGTCGTGTACTTTTATGCAAACAGACATCCCACTGGCAACCTTGCAGAATCACTGCAGGCACTTCCGCTCCAGGAAGAACCCCGAGCAGCAGATACACACAAACCTGGAGGCGAAAAAAAAAAAATTGAATTCTGAAAAAACTGTGTAGCATCTGTAGCCGGAGGCGCTGACAGAGGAGCGTTGTCTACTGTCATATTATAAAGGTGTGAAAATCCAACACTCCACGAGGATCTACGGGATATTCAGCGGATTAAATGTTGTTTTCATTTCGATACGACATCATGCAATATGACAATATAATTCCGTCTTGAATGTTTAATTCCTCCACCGACTGAGCCTTTGAATTTAATAAAAAATACATGTTTAATTAGATACAGTGGTGTGTGCTTGAGACACAACAGGGGCCAAAATGGTGCATTTAATGTGATGCATTCTCCCGTTGGCTCTGCACACCAGACACTTTTTCCTCGGTTCACAATCATATGTGGTTGAGGAAAAGGGGTCAGGTGTGGCGTAAAACTGCACACCATGCAATTCACTCGTGGCAGCAACTGAGCATATTCAGTTTAGATTTAAACATTATGAGAATCTGAGCTCCAGACATGGCATGGAAATGTCCATGACCTGAGGATGTGAACTCTGTACGACAGACAGACAGACACACACACACACATACACACATCCCACACCAGATAAACCCCATCTGCGGCTTTTCTCCATTTCTAATTGGTATTGCCTCTTTTCCAACCAACATTTGCTTCCTTTTTCAATGAGGAAACTACTATTTAAATAATTTATCTTTTCTTTGGCGGTTTATTGCTTACTGGCTCAGACTGAGTTGATATCCGCCTGACTCTAGTCTGGCCCTTCAGTCCGTCCGTCTGATTTTCCAGTATTTCGGAGCGGGTTAATAGGAACCCCTCTAAATGCACAATGAAAAGTGAATTAATGGATATCTGAAATGCGGATTGTGATTATTTTCAACAGAATCAGTTGATGTCCTCCATGTTACGGGCTCCAAAGAACTGATGCAGCTGTTCAACTGAATGGATTTCATTTCCAAGGTTTTGTTAAGAGTACCAAGAAACAATATATGACCCATATTACATTTGATAGTTTGCGCCTAATCTGTTATTTCGTGTGCAGAATGTAAAACAATCTGATTTTCCTTCGGCCGCTGCACCACAATCACCCATTAATCGTATTCACAACATACCCGTAATGTTAAAACAACTTTGTTTATCCAAAAGAAATATTGGTTTGTCACTGAATTAAGCGAATCTAATTCAATCAAGTTCGAAATGGACGAGGGGAACGAACGAGACGGGACTGCAAAACGGGGCGGCGGACGGAGACCGCAGAGAGTCAAGGTCCACAAAGGAGATGAAAAGAAACACTGAGAGAAAGAGAAAGCTGATCAGTCATAACACGGCTGGCCACACATTCCAGAGTAATTGAGCGGATGATTAGTCTGACAATCGGCAGCACAATGCCGGCTGTCTGGACAACGTGCTACATAAATAAAGACACGGAGAGGAGGAGGAGAGGAGAGGAGGTGAGCTTCACTGAAACCCCTTGCATAATTAGAGAGGGAGGAATTACAGGTATAATGGGAATCGACGAGAAGCTCAGCTTCCACCGCCATGTTTGTGTCGACGCGGGCTCCTGGTGACGCGTGCAGGGGGGCGTCGCTCGTCACTCGTCCCATCACTTTTCTCCAGCAATGAGGGAAACCCAGGGGGAAGAAGAGGAGTTCCACTCATTGCACCATCCAAACTAATCTGTCATCCCTCAGTTAGTGATGTAGCGGTGACTCTGCAGAGAACAATGTGGAGTATGAAAACAAGATTTTTATACTTCGGGAATACGGCTGCAAATCCCTCTCACCGCTGTGTCCTCCCACCGACCTGTGCTCGGTTTGATCGTCCCTTGAGTCTGAACGCACGCTCCTCGGGGCTCAAAGAATCCCCCAAGTGGGCGTTAGGGACCCTTAAGGGAACCCTTGAGGCAGGGGTGTCAAACTCGTTGCCCACGGACTGGATCAGGCCCACGAACGGGTTTAATCCATCTCGCGAAGCTAAAAGATATCAGGTTTCAGGGGTGAATCGAACAATAGGTACATTAACAGTGGTTAATATGCCATGATTTTACCCGTCCGACCCACTTGAGAATAGATTTTCCTCCTTAAGGCAAACTCATTTTCACCGAGGGCAATATCAGCATAACGGTTGCCCTTAAAGGGCCACATGTAACAGTTATAGTATAAATGGAGCTAAATGGAACCAAATGTAATGTAAAATAAACTTAACTCCACCTTAATGTTAATTTACTCTGAATTTATCACTCATTCAAATCTAAAATGTTACATATGCATTTGCATAGATGTAAAAAAAAAATTATTTAATTTTCGTGCTCTGTTACAAAGCTAGCTTTCACTGCTACAGTGTTTTTGGATGCGGCTTTCTTGAACACATTCTGCTGCCATCATAGTTTGGCTTTTAATTCTTCGACAATTTGCTGTTTTTCTGGAAGGCTAACTTTAGCTTACTTAGCGCCGTGTTTGGTGTCAAAATGTAGACCTAGATTGTACTCTTTGACAACTGACACTGCCTCATAAGACAAAAAGCATATCCGTTTTTCTCCTTGAAGCACAAACATGTATTCACCGTCCCATCTTTTTTGAAACAGTCTTCCATCTGCATCAACTTTTCTCTTCCTGGAGATTTAGGGATCATTTACATTTCTCAATTCCACTTGTTGAAAATCGCATTGATGTGGATAGACTGCAAACTAATGACGGGATCCCATCACTTGCTGGGTAACATGATAGACATGGAATGGAGTTTATGGTCAATGCACACATTTGTTCAATTTATTTTAAGACCTTTTAAGATGTTCTCGTGGGCCAAATAAAATGACGTGGTGGACCGCATTTTGCCTGCGGGCCTTGAGTTTGACACATGTGTCTTGAGGGATCTTTGCAAAATGAGTGGTCTTTTAATCCGCAGTACAAAAAAATCTAAAAGCCAATTAGCTTGGATAGAAAAAAAAAATATTCACTCCTTTAGTCCTGGTATCGTCTTTAATGATGTGTGAATGGTTCACTGAGAGCCAAAAAGAAACAGACAACAAGCTTGCATCAAATAAATGAATGAATTCGTGAATTACCAAAGAAAATGTGATCAGGAAAGCAGAAATATGTGATAAATTTGCAAAACAATACGATATCATTCAGCCCACAATGCAGCCTTGATTCAAATCCGTTTAAGAAGAATTTGCGACAGGGGTGCAGGACATGTATGACCGAGACAATGTGATGACTGGGATGGTTTGGACATGAACACTCCCTCATTTATGTCCAAACCATGGTGAAGACCTTGATTGAAGGTTGCTGGGAGTGGAACTGCCAGGCAGGAGGTCTGGAGGAAGACTACAGAGAAGATTTATGGATGGAGTGAAAGAGGACATGAAGTTAGTTTGTGTGAGAGAGGAGGATACAGAGAACAGGGTTAGATGGAGAAGGTCGATTCACTGCCGTGACCCCTGAAGGGAAAAGCCGAAAGGAAAAAAATCAAGAAAAATTTACAGCAATTGAGTGTAGTTCCTGCTCGCTAACTGTCTCAATGAAATCCATTCATATTCCTTTACTACTGGGTTTCTTGTTTCGCTAAAAAATACTTTTGTTTCACTGGATGAAACTGTTGCAACAGTTGGAAGGCTTTGAACCGTTTTTATTTATTATTGGCTCCGAATTAAATAAAATGGCTTGTAAGCTTCTCTATGGGGTGAGTGTTGGTATTTGGAGAGGGTGACCCACTGAAGCTGCAGCAGCTGAGGACAGCCTGTTAAATCAGAATTGGATATATGGTCGCACCTTGGGAAAACACCAGCGTGTACGGCTGCTCACAATGTACAGCGAGAACATTCAGCCGCCGCCGAGGCTCGCCGCATTCCTCGGCCTGCCCACACACAGAGCAGGAGGACGCCGGGATGTTTTTTCCGGGAGCGAATCCCCCTTCCCTTTCTGTAAAAAAAGACGCTCAAAAGAATTTTTGACCGCTATAAAAACACAGGACTCGGTTTGTTTACTAAATAACACACTCATGGAGATATTACGTAACAACTTCCTCGCTCTCATTGTTGGTTGGCAAGTCAGAAAAAACTAAAAAAAAAAACTGGTTCCATCAGTGGAAGCGAGGCTCGGCTCCATTCAGCGGGTTGTTTCTGCCGGCTCCGCTCTGGGTGCAGTGCCAGTAACCGCAGGGGCCAGTGCATAACTGTCATTCCTCTGCTCACTGAAAGCACATTTAGCAGCCAGCACCTGTTTCCCCGGCTCACTTTCCTCTGCCGCTCGGCAGCGCCGGGCTCCTCCTCACGGGGTTTTTCACAAGGCGACGCCGCTGCCCGGGGACTATTTTTAACACCGATATTCACCCCGAGTCACAACCACTAAAAAACACAGGACGGGATTTCAATCTTAATAAGGCAGTAAAACTTAACTCAGGAAATATGAAATTCTTACAAGTGGGTCGGGGCTGTATTTATAGAACGGGTCACTGCACCGGCCTCCCAGTTTTCCTTCCTTGCATCTTAAATGAGAGGAAATGAAAAATCAGATTGCAACTTTACAGCATGCTGACCAGAAGGAGTTTTCGGTCCAGTTTCTGACAACGCCTCGGTTATTTGCTATGGAAATGTCAGGCTGCCAAATTACGCCCCGCAATTAACACAGTCGCTCAGAAATGATATGAGGAAACTCTGCAGAGAGAGAGGCCCATTGAAACCAAGATTCTCTGCATTTTTAAGTTTATTTCCGCTTCCTGCTCACTGCAAGAAGGTCTCCCGCAGGGGTGTGGAGTCTCCATGTTCTCCCCGTGTCTGCGTGCGGTTCCTTAGGGTTCCTCCTACGAACCAAATACATGCAGGAGGTTCACTGGAGACCACACGTTGTCCGAATCTGTGGATCCGAGGGTGAACGGTCGGACGTCTCCATACGTGACCCTCTGATGGCCTAGCGACGGGTCCAGGTTGAACCCTGCCTCTGCCCAATGGCAGCTGAGATAGACTCCAGAGCCCGCCAGGTGCAGGGGAAGCAGCTTAGACATATGAATGAATGAATAAATGACTTTGTTTTGCTTATTTTTTTATAACTGTTATAACTTTTCGTTTCCTACCCCAACTGTATGTTAATGATTTAGCACTGCCCCATCTTTACTTACCACTCTCTTTGGTGCAATATTATATTTATATTTCCATCCATCCATCTGTCTTCTGCTTATCCTGCAGTCAGGGTAGTGGGGGATGCTGGAGCCTAACCCAGCTGTCATCGTGCGAGAGGTGGGGTTCAACCTGGACTGATCGCTAGTCATTCGCAGGGCCACATACAAAGACAGGAAACATTCACTCACTCACTTATTTGGGGCAATTTTCCCAATGTCTTCCATTTCCACACAGAGGTCCCCTCGTCGGAATTGAACCAGGGTCCTTCCTGCTGTGAGGCTAAACAGCTAAACACTTATATTTATATTGTTTTGCTTTTAGCACCCACATCTCTATAACCATTCCCTGAACAAAGGCCCTTCTTTTATTTCGCTTTATATCTGTATTCTATCAAATATATTGGAAAAAGTTTACTTGTATTTTATATCCTTTTCTTGCATATTCTTTCCGTTATTTCTATTTGCCCACCGGTATTACTATTTGCTTATCTTATCTTATCTTATCTTATCTTATCTTATCTTATCTTATCTTATCTTATCTTATACCTTATACCTCATACCTTATACCTTATACCTTATACCTTATACCTTATACCTTATACCTTATACCTTATACCGTATACCTTATACCTTATACCTTATATCTTATACCATTTAACCAGGGGTGTCAAACTCGAATACACAGTGGGTCAAAATTCAAAACTGGGACAAAGTCGCGGGCCAACATTGATATTGAAAAAAAAATCTTCCTCCAGATATGACAATGAACCTTTTCATATGGATCCAAACAAGTTTTGCTTAAAAACTACATTTTGAATAAGCCTAGCTTAATACTATACAATATATAACTTAATATTGCACACATGGAAAATCCTGTTTTCTGCCTAAGTAGCAGGGTGCCAGTATTAGCATAAGGTCGCTATGACTACTGTACACAGAGGAGAGGGTGTTTATGGGTCCTGTTGTGATTTTTATGCCAAAACACCAGCAGAAAATTCTGGGATTTGTAGAATTAGCAGTACATCCATTGTAGACTATACCCGTGGGCCAGCTCTAATAGTCATTTGGTATAGCTTTGCGGGCCAAATCTAATTACAGTGCGGGCCAACTTTGGCCCGCAGGCTAGAGTTTGACACCTATGCCCTATACCTTATCTTATATATTCTATCTTCTCCAATCTATATCGACCGAGTACTTGTGTTCAGTCATCGTTTACCCGGAACAACATCCACGGGGAAGGTTTTCCCCGTCAGGATGGAGGATACTACAATGTTTGCGCTGCCTATTGTGATAGTAGGAAGGGGAGTTATTACCGCAAATAAGAGACAACAGTATGGCCCCTCAAGAATGCCTTTATCTGGAGAAATAACCACTTTAGGGCCCAACCCTGTGAGGGGGAACTGTCCACGTAGCAATGGGGAATCCCTCGCTCTGCCACCTGCCTGCCAATCACCCCGGACCGCTCATGTGACCCTACCTGCTGCTACGGTCCCGCTGCCCATAGTGACCATTCCAGGCATACCACAGCCGCGGAGGGGCATTCCAGCCCCATTGAATCACATCCTTTTGTCGTGGTCGATGTTGTTGTCGTATTTGATTTTAAAGCTGTCGGTGTAACCGAGTTTCCACCGAGAAGTAAAACAACTGGAGGATGCACATGTGCAAAACAACAGGACTGACGCGGCTTTTCCGAGTCACCGCCTCTTTTCAGATCAGGGAAAAATGCTATTTTCAGAGTTCAAACACTCAACTTTGCCTGATGGCTTGATGTTTTTCCACTGATGAAATGATTCATTTCATTGTTAATATGGAATGTATACCGATAATATCGTGTTTGACAAACTCAATCCTTAAAGGTTCATTCAGACAAGTCTCATTTTCTCATTATTTTCATTTGTTTATAGACACGTAATTATATATAACTTAAAGGCCCTTCACTGCTCAGATATAATATAAATGAAATATTATTTGTATAATGTCCACTTAGAGTCCAGCTTCTTGGAAACAGCATTTTTTAATTGAAAAATGTGAAAAACAAGAGACAAACTAGAGGCTTTGCTGAGATTGCTGTTATAAAGTTAAGAAATAAGCGACAGTGTGGAGCTATTAGGATTTCCCATTTCCACTTCAGAAGCAGATTAAAAATGCATGGAAATTATTTCTTCCATTTCTTCCCAATTCTTCCATTTCTTCCATTATTCCATTATTTCTTCCAATCCCCATTTCGAGAGTAAATTTGGAGAAATCCATGTCATAAATCTCTCTGAGGGAGTGAGTGAGTGCTGATTAAACTGATCTTAATTTCGGAGAAATTAGTCGGACGGCCAGGATGACGACCGTCCGGCTGCAGTCATTCACCCGATGGATGGCCTCTAAAGCAAGGATTTGTACCACAATTCATGCATAATCGCTAATACTAGTGTTTTGATACTGCATTTGTGTGTGTGTGTGTGAGAGTGTGAGTGGGGGGGCTGATGAGAGACAGAGAGTGTAATCTCAGGGATAACAAGGTGCTTATCCGGCTTCTGACGGGTTGACACCCATCATTCTTCACACCGACTTTACCTAATTGGAAGGTAATTCCATGCTCCCCTACCGATCTTCTACTGTCCGTTATTGTTATGGGACTCGGCCCCTGCCGGCCGAGGCTTTATCCGCCCGTCTAACTGAGCGCCCCCTGAGGCTGGGGAGCCTCCCAGCAGGGCTTCTTGTTCTGGACCAGAAGCTCGGTCGGTTTCACCACTGTAATCTGGGGAAGCCAAGTTGGGAGCTTCTTTTGTGATGATGACCCCCATGTGGAGACACTTTCTACCGGGCTGACAGCCGCGCCGGCCCAAAAAAAGAAAAAAAAAAAGGAATTCCCAACCTGTCAGCATCTACTGCCCACCCATCCTTCCACACACGCCATCATAGCCAAATCAGGGTCAATGAAATTAGCCTTTTTAATTATTTACACTCCCGGGATAAGTTTGTTGTATTGCTTGTTAAGGTTGTTTGCAAACCAATGAAAGTTAATTGGCAATGTTAATGAGTCAACCGCTCAACAGTGAAAGTTAATGAAGTCCATTCACACGTTGCACTGGTTCTCACTGAACCACCTGCCGGCCATTTGTCATGGATAAATAAAGTCATGGATACATTTATGTATATATCTACATATATTTATGTGTGTGTGTGTGCGTGTGTGTGTGTATGTATATATATATATATATATATATATATATATATCTGTATATATGTATATATATATATATAAAATAAAGGAGAAATTATCCTTAAAATTATTTTATCTTATTATACATATACACACACACATATATATTTGTGTGTGTGTGTGTGTATGCATATATACATATATATGTATATGTATATAAAATAAAGGATAAATTATTCTTAAAATTATTTTATCTTATTATACACATTCACACACACATATATTTTTTTTCATTATTTCATTCTTTTAAGTTCAAAATTTGATGCCATTTCCCCTATGTGCCTGCCAACCCTCCTTTGGGGACAAATAAAGTTTTTTTTTATTCTGATTCTGACTCTGATTCTGATAAGGACAAAAAAAAATGCTAATAATAAAAAAAACACATGTTGTGATACCTTATTAGAAGAATGGGCTTTCCATAAGCAGACAATAACTCTCTTGAAAAGCAAAATTAGGGAGATCACTGAGCCGAACCTGTTATTATTATTTAACTTCTCCGTGTTTGCAGTAACTCTCACCCGGCCTGACAGTGATTGACAGCTGCTTGTGGAACCGCTCTCCACTGTCAGACACAAGACATATGGGAGTCCCGCCCTCCTGTCATGTCCAACCTCCCATGAGGCCTTTGTAGGGGAGGTTGCGGTGGCAGGAGCAGTCAGGAGCGTGTCGGCGCAACAGGAAGCTCTCTCTCTTATGCACACACTTCCCTCTCTCTCTCACAGGGACGGCCCTAAAAAACACTCGCTGTCAACCCCCCTGTGAGTGTGTCAGCTGTCATTAGATCCCCAGACTTCCAGTGGGCAGAGCAACTTCCCCTCGCTGCAGCCCCCCTCACAGGTGACTCTCACCGGGGGCTCCATGCTGGGAAGGCCAACATCCCCGCTGGAAGTCCACTCACCACCAGTCCACCACTTTGAGAAATGGCATAGAAATAAAGATGAGCACAGCTACTGCACGCGATCCGGGCGATAAATGTCGATTTTTACGAACTGCTTGTGTTGGTTTTGTCGCCTGTTGCGCTGATGCTGAGTTCGCTAATATTGATGCTCACATGATAATGACGTTATTTACGATTTCTATCGAGCCATATATGACATTCCTGACCTGTGAAATGCAGCGCTTACGTCACTCTATCATATCCGGTGCTATTGTGAGTGACAGTTCCATGCTCCCACGCACAGGCGCCATAATTGTCAAATGTTTCGGCCAACACGCAACACTGACATAATCGAATTACCTTCACATCGAAATGATTCATACGGCAATATCCAGATAATCATGACTTGCTTGGCACGCACAGCTGGACGGGATTGGACGCTTCCGCATGAATCATTTGACTGTGAATTTAAATACAGTACACACACATAAATCTAAATTTCAAGTGGTTATTTGTGGTTAACGTCGTAGGGTTTTTTTTTTTTATTCGTGTGTGTGTGTGTGTGGTGTTGAGAAGAATGTGTGTGTGTGATATAAAGCCACTCTCCTTGTGCTACAATGGTGTCTTTGACAAGCAGTTGAAGGGAAGGCTTTGTTTGGTAACACCACACAGTGTTGTGAATGCCCGACATAGCTGCCATTCCTCTCTCTATGGCCTCCGCCAGGCTACTGGCTTATCAGGGATTCCTCTCCTTTCTATCTGCCTACGCACACCCCTCCATATGTGTGTGGCTCCATGTGTAAGTGAGGGGGAAAGAGTTTCTGAACCAGTGATGCTAACACCAAGGAAAATGCAAATGAGCTCAGTGGGAGAATTGACCCTTTGTTTGGTTACGCACTGTATCACCGCCGAAATGGACTGATTTGTTTGCTATTTTAAAAGGATTTCGGGGAACTTTAGAGTTCAGGTTTCCTTTTGCACGATTCAATTGTTCCACGGACAAAAACAAAGTTAGAGACTCCGCTGCGTCTGATTTACAAGGTTTGTTTTAATCATGTCGGATTCATGCTGACACGTCAGAGGTCAGATCTGAGCCTGCCTCATTAGGGAATAAGAACATCCTAAAGATATACCACATATTCCAGTCATATAAACTGTTTGTTGGACTAACACAGCTCAGCTGCATGAGGAGTAGGTCGCTGCAAACCCAGAGGCAGGGGTTCCAGGACTTCATCCCATTCATCCCAAGTCCCAAGTCTCCAAACCCGCCCTAGATCTAACCAGGTAATGCAATCATGTAAGCTGGGTGAAATCCAGGTGAATGACATGGACCTGCAGAAATGGCTGTTTCAGGGTCTGCAGCAACCTACTATTGCAAGCAACATCAGAGATTAATGAACCAACAACTGTTGTGAAACAAGTGTTCCGGAACCTGCCTGAGGAATTATTTTATTTTATTTTATTTTATTTTATTTTATTTTATTTTATTTTATTTTATTTTATTTTATTTTATTTTATTTTATTTTATTATTTTTAAAGCCCGATTCAAAAATCATAGGCTATTTCTTTCCTTATGTTAACAAGGTCAAATTTTATCCTGGATATTGTGTCGGTCAGGGCATTTTGAGCATATTACAGTGTCATCAAAATAGAAAAAAAAAAGAAAGCTGTCTTGAATCTGGAAACAGTGCTTCTACTGGGATGTGGGAGGTAGGCGTTATTCTAACACTTCGCCTTCAGGGAACAGTTTAATTCTTTTATGTCGTTGTGCCTAATTTCATCACTCCTCCACATCCTCCTCTTGCCTGCAAGATAAACACACACTCACAACACACACGTTTTCTAAAATGAACATGCGTGGTCCATGTCTCCCAGGAGCCCCCAGCAGTTGAATAGTAGCCATTCCATAATACTCGCCAGTACCGCTGTGGGAATATTAACACAACAAATTAGCCTTTCTTTTTGTGACCGCGCCACCGGTTGCGTCTTTGTACGCCGTCGGTTCACGCAATGCCGAATGTAATTCCGTGAATCGATAAAAAACAGATTTATTTCTCACAGGGCGTGCCCGCCCGTGTTTGCGCATACGTGTCACCGTGTTGTGCGATCTGAGACGGGGGAGGCCAAGAGACAGTTTGTTTCCAAATACTAGCAACTGGCCTGCTGCCTCACACACATTCCATTACATCCAGACAGACTCTCAGAAGCGGGAATTTAAAGGCATCGGAGTTGTTAAAACATGACATTCCCAAAAAAGGGCTGCTCGGCCCCGAGACTACACAGAAACATCCCACATGACACAATCCTGCAGGAATTACAGCACCGCCAGGGTCGCTGGCGAAGGTCCTCTCAGAGATATAGCTCCTCTATTTTCATCATCTCTTCTCTCCGATTCAGTACTTTTCCTTCTTCATCGCTTCGCACTCTCCTAAACTGATTTATCCGTGGTGATCCTTGTTATTGTTTGTCAGTTTGGAGCGTGAAGGCCTCACTCGGCAGCGGTGACGGGGACAAGGTTTTCTCAGGTGTTAAATTCTAATCTGAATTCAAACTTGAGAAGTCACACGTGTGTATGTATTTTTACGTCACTTTGTACTCCAAAACAATTTCAGGAAAATAGCGGTACTTCTTCAATCATAGTTTTTCCAGCCCTTCCTCTTGACTGAAAGCCATGAATTTCCAAATATGTTGCTTTTCAATATTTCAGATAAACAAAAGGATTAAGTGTGTCTTTATTGGTTGAGAACATTTCCCCAGACTACTTAGGCTAAATAAACAAGCAAAAATCCCCTTTTGGATCAGCTGGAATATGAATCATCGCAAAAACCGAGAGCGGACAGCGGTTTCCGAGCTCATGAAAAAGATTAATTTTTACTGATATGCGCGCGTTGCCGAGAACGGCAACGCCTCGGACGTGTTGCGACAAGATTAAACTCAGTAACAGCAAGAGAAAGAAGCATCGAGCAAGAGGCATCTTCATCGCGGTCTTCATGAATACCTTCACGTGTTGATGTTGTATGATCTTATTTCTAGAAATGCAGTTTCAAATGTGGAAAATATTTAGATTAATGACTTGTGCAACAGTGATTAATACACACACACACACACACGCACACACACCCAGAGGAATGTTGCATTGTGAGTGGGAGTTGAGGTCAAAACTCACTGTCAGGGAATGTGTTTGGTGCCTGCACTGGCTGAAGGGACCGTCTGTGTGACAGTGACTCAATTCATCTCGCTGGGATGAAGAAGGACCAACGGGACCCTCGCAAAATGTTTAACATCGCACCCGCTGTTTCTTCAACGCTGGAGATGAACATCCCAACAACATCAATGATGGTGAAGAGAAAAGACCGCAATCCAATCGTTTGCAGTGCCTACAAAGATTACCGGCAAATCGTTCAACATAACCGACCACGAGATTTGACGAGAATTCCATGGAATTAATTTACGATTTCACATGAACTCCCGTACGCGCATCTTTAAAATCAGCTGTATGTACAGCCTGGTTTTATCTTTTACTCATTCCCTGGTCTCAATACTGTGTCCACTGCGGTAGCTTTTGAAGCTTGCCTTTTGGAGTATTTTTGGCCAAAATCCTTCATATAAGAACACGATATGTTATCTCCCGGGAGACTCGCCGTGTCGCTCTATGACGCCGCTTTGAACCTTGCACACTACAAAATATGCGCACTATGTATTTCATTTATCGCTATGTTTACACTGAAAAATATTTCAGGCTGTGTGGCTGAAGGAGGTCTCATATAAAGTGTGATAAATGGGTCTTTTACCGCCTAAGAAATACGGAGCAAGGCTTTCTCACTGTGTAAAATAGAACAATGCAAGATTGACTTATAACAACAACGCAGTACACGCAATATTGAAAATGTGGCGAACGGGATGTACATTTTAATTCAAGTGCCGATAGCGACAGGGTCGAAACAATCCAATAAAGTCTCTCTTAAAATTAGAATGTGTGTCTTTTCGCTTGGGAACTTAACACTTAACTAGTTTGAACTCCCTGCAGGATTTTCCCTCGAACTTCAGAATCCTGCTCATCCCGAAAAATCACAGTGATGAATTTGTGAAGGAGCGGCGGTTTTGTGAATTGCCAAAACATGAGGTCTCACCTTCACGGTCAAGATGCGAATCTGAATCCCTGAAATTCGTACGCAGCCGAGCGAATACTTGCTCTTGACACGCAGATGTCTGCCGTGCGTTTGCAAGGTTAAAGCGAAACAGCACTGCTTGAGTAATTTCATAAAAAAAAAAAAAGAAAAAAAAGACAGAAAAAAAACCAATGAATTCTTGATTGAAATTCATTAAAATCAAATGTTTCCATAGCAACTGAGAATAAGAGTGGACACGCACACACAGACACACACACACACACACACACACACACACACACACGGGCAAGGAGAACACTTATAAAAAGTCCTCGTTATCATGAATAATAAATGCACATTGAATTTTATGAAAACTCATTACATCCAGAAACACTATTTAAACCCCGACAAAGGAACTTGTGGACAAAAAGCAATGATTGAAACTCAACTTTCTTATTGATATTGAATAAGATATTGAATAGTTCTTTACCATCTGTCCTTGTGGGCTACATCATGCCCTCTTGACCAATGAATGAATGAATGAATTTGTCACCGAACAAAGATGAAGCAGGAAATCGAGGTCGGTCATCCTGCAAAGCCTGCACAGGGGTCCGATTCACGGGAGCTCCGTTGCAGCGTGCAACTTGTGCCAGATAATCCAAAACACCTTTGGTAATCACTCATGATAACAACAACACACTACGTCACAATTATTATCCTGTTTCTGTCAGTTACTTAACCGTAATCAGTAAATTTCATTCATATTTCAGTGTGGGAATGATTAGAGTCATTTGAAAGCCTGATTAAAGTCCAAACCGGCTGAATAATTTAAAAGATTTTCATGCTCTTCCATTACAAAAAAGAGACATTTGCAGAAGCTTTTTCGCCGAGGGATTTACTTTACTTCTCTTTCTCCCGATTTCCAAAGCCCCCAGAGACCTTTCTTCATAAGTGAGGGGTAAACATTAAAATATTCATGCATCAATTAAACCTGTTGAAATTAATCTAATAAATATACGCTGACAAAGCCATTACAGGCTCCAGGTTATTATGAGGATAAATCAGGACTATGCTAATTGCTAGACTTCCCGCTAATAAAATATAGCGTGGACGAAGTAGATCAGATACCTCTTACATGTGCTTCGTGAGGGAATTTAAAATTTTAAATTAGTTTTTTTTTCTTTTTCTTTTTCTTCCAATCTGAAATGAAAAGCGTGGGTTCAGTGGGTGCGTAGAGGTGTGGAACTGTGGCTTCGCCCCCTCCGAGAAGGGAAGAAGTTCCTGCAGAAGGCCACTGTCGCAGGTTTGTTACAGCCCGTTAGTTAGTCTGGTCCTTTACTTCTGATTAATTTCCCTCGGGAAGTCCGGCAGGCTGTTGCCACTGACAACAAACCGTGTCCTTCAAGGAACTGATACAAAACGGTTTACTCTATTATATGGTAACTATGGTGACCTTTGACCTCAGTAATCATTAAAATGTCATGACAACCACAAACTGAAAAGGCCATTTTAATGAAACGTCACACAGCGGGGGCCATGAACTGCACTAAATCTCCTGTACCAGCAGGTGAAAAGGGTTTTTTATAATCACCCAGTTTGCATACATAGGTACTGATCTGATTTTGAAATTTAGGATTCTTTTCAGGGCAGCACGGCGAGCGCGCCTCTGCCCCGCAGCATCAAGGTCCCTGGCCCGATTTTGATGCAGTGCAGGATAAAACTGTATAGATAATGAATGAATTAAAAAATGAATAGATTGTTTTTAATTACATTACCTTCAAATCTGAAGAAAACAGATGCTTCTGCATTGTTGTTTATGGTGGTTTAAAGCTGTGCTATGAAAATTGAATATTCTCATATTAGAACATTGTTTTTTTTTATATCAATTTTTACCTTGACATTTACTTTTGCACAAAGAATCACGAGACAAATGGAGAAATTAAGAACTTCTTTGCATATTGACTGTTAAACAGTCATTTAGATACCGGGTGATGCTTTTAAAAGATTTTTGCTGGCAATTTATCCAGTCAAGTACGATAATAACATTTATTGATCTAACTAACAGCACTTTTTTCCAAAGTACTTTAAAGGAAAAATCTTGCAGTTGACCTGTGACATTTGGGGAAATGTGAATATGAATAACTATTTGAGATCATAAACACTAGCCGTATTCCTAAATCAAAAAGATGTTTCATTGAAGGCCCTATTGCCCCCCTGTCAGACTTCACTTTTTCAGGCTTACCCCTATGATGTTTTAAATACTGCTAATATAGAAAAACTCATAAAAGAGAAAGGGGGGGCGCTGCAAATTCTCTGGGATGCTGTGCCTTCTTATGGCTCTGAGGAAGTGTAATTGCTGTGGGGGCCCCCTGAACCCCAGATACATCCTTACAGCTTGCATTAGCATACTTAATACTACTCTGTGGACTCGAAGCCGTGCAATAGAAAAGCAATCATTTTCACAGCGGAGTGCTGCCACCGCCGCTTTAATTGAGTATGCGCGTGTCTGCGTGTACGTGGGAATGTCCTTTTTTTTTTTTTTTTTTCTTTTTTTAATCATGAGACGGGAGATAATTGCTTGAGCAACAAAACAGTATGTTGTTAATTCAATGATACAACTTGATTGGTTTTGTCTCGTCTCGTCCCCCGGGCCCTCTTGTGTGGGATTGCCTTACTTGTCAGAAAACAGGAGATAAAGATGATAACTGGCCTCATCCCTTCAGACTGTCTGCCCTGTAGCAACTTCTACAAAGTGCAGACGGCCCACTCCAATCTGTATGCATTTATATCCATTGGCCCCTTAAGATACGAATCACATTATGTACGATTTTTTTTAAGATACGGAGTGCGATTCTAACTAATTTCAAATCTTTGAAATACGAATACAAGAGTGAGAAAATCAAAATTTGAAATTTGCACCCAGCGAGGTCCCACAAACTCCAGTTCGCTTAATGATGCCACCACATCTTCTGACATGGCGCTGCTCACCGCTCTCACCTTGCAGAATGCCTCGCAGCTTCCAGCATCCCTCAGCCAGTTGGTACAGTACGCATATCTCATGACTTGTTCCTATCTGTTGTGTGCCATCATTTTTTATCTTTGTGCTTATTTTGTATATTATTTGTTATCATCATGGGCCCTATGAAAGCAAGTGGTGAAACAAGAAAGAAGATGCTTTCTACTGAAATTAAGCAAAAATAGTAGCGAAGCACCAATGTGGTGTGCGTGTGACCGATATCGCACGTGACTATAATCGCATTGCATCCACAATATGTAGCATCCTAAAGCAAAAGGAATCTATAAAGGCTATGAAGCCTTCCAAGGGCATTATTATTATGTTTCAAAAATGGACATCTCAACTCGACGACGTGAAAAAATGGCTTCTGATGTGGATGAAGGAGAAAGAGATTGCTGGCGATACCATAAAGCAGACAATCATGAGTGAGAAAGCTTGCTCTAAGTATCGTGATTTAAAACATGAGTCAACAGAGAGGGGAGAACGTTCTTCCGAACCAATCATTGCTGAATTTAAAGCCAGCCATGGTCGATTTGAAAACTTTAAAAAACCTAATGGAATTCATTCATGGGGAGGCAGCTAGTTTGGATACTAGCGCTGCCAAACAATTTGTGACGTTAGCAGAATTCCTTCTCTCAAATATTCTTTGTTTTCATGTTTTTTTTCCAATTAATATTCTTATTTTGTGAGTTTTTGGGGGAAATGAATTGATTTGTTATTTTAAATGGGGAAAATTCATTTAACATACAAAAAAAAAAAAAAATCAACAAACCCCCCTCTGGAACAAATTCATATCTTAACCACTGTATATCATTTTGTTTTACCTGACATGAACATCCCAACAAACCTATTAGAAAACAGCAATGAGTTTCCAGCGTTAACGTCCCCTCTCCAGATTATCTGCAGTCCTGATTGTGATCAATTTCATGTAATTGTTTGCCATGTTAAATCAGTTCCTCATTGAACTGGTCAAAAGTAGAGCGATGCGCGTGCCCCTGTACACACACACAGGGTCCAAAGGCAAACACATGCCGCAGATATATTCTGCATGCTAAAGACCGAGACCTCTTGGCTGCGTAGACTCTACAATGAGTAAGACCGGAAATGTTCGACACGCTGTCCAGTGACAATGAAACCCATTTATCTTTCACATTAACGTGTGGCTGTGGAGAAACGGTCGAGATCACACGGTCTTTACCCTATAACCTCTGACAAAACCATTCAAGGCGATGCAACGGATGCTTGCACACTGTACATTTTGGTTAAACTTCAGCTGAACCGCTGTGACCATTTAGTGCGGCGCAAGAATAATATCCATGCAAAAAGGGCCAAAGCAAACGAAGATCAGTGTTATGCTGGCTGGGTAATTTCTCTCATCATCATGGAGACCCTGCAGGGACACTTTGATTGATTTATGGGAGTGTGAGTTAATGGCAGCTGCTGCTAATTAGCCAAACACAGAGAAGGGACATTAATCTTAAGGTCTACTTTAATATCGTTTATTTTGAGTGTATTGACTTTGCCAGCAAAATGTAATAATTTCACGCACTAGAACGGGACAAATGGTTAATCTGGTCACACGGAGTCACACAGTACTTGTAGGGTTTGTCAATACAATTGAATTCCAGAATTTTTCCACAATATTTTCTATTACACTTTTATCAGTTTGTCTTGTGCTTGTACAACAACTTTGTTGTCCAAATGTTTAAGACAAAAGACAATGCTGAAAAGTAGACCAGTCTATGCAAAGTGGAGATGACTGATGACCGGCTCCGGTTCTTGTCTTGGTTTCATTGGGTGTTCACATCCAGTAAAAACAATATTACGTCCTGTAAAAACCAATACTAGTAAGCTTTATATCTATCTATTTATGAGACAGTGTCACCTACTGGCCACAAAGTGCAACTACACCATTGACAAATTAAAACGTCACTGTCATCCCACAAAAAAAAAAAAAAAAAAAAAAAATGGCTCGCCTCGGGAGATAAGAAAGTAATTATCCGGCATAAATTCATTTTTAAAAACACTGCTAAATCCAGGTTTGACTGAATATTAATTATCTTGATTGCCCTTTTTCGTTTGACAAATGAGTAATAAACGGTAAATGCCCAAAGCTGTGCATACATAATGAAAAGAGCTTCTATTACGAAGTGCTATTATACTTTCATTGCACAGGTTGTTGCCAATCAGGGGGAATTGATACAAATCCTGTTTTTTTTATACATTTGACATTCTTTAAAGGTTTTAATGATTATTTTTAGAGCGATTTAATTTGCACAAAAAAGCTCACTCTCCAGAACTCAGCTATTTTATTTTGACGGTTCATCTCTTACTTCCGGTTCCGGTTTGCTGCCGTCGTACTATTTTGCTGCTGAAGAAACTTCTAACTCAACGCCAGAATGATACACGTAAATTACATTTCCACTTACTTTTTATGTCTATTTATTCTGTTTGCTACACCAAAATGCCCTTTCTGTTTTGTTTGGGTGGTAAAAAAATGAATATATTTACAGTTATGACATGCTTTAAATGACTGGGATGCGTGGTTTGTTTATCGACTATTCTATGACACCTTAGCGTTAGTGTGAATTCAAATTGTTAAGTGTGTGCTGTTACTGTCATGTTTAGGTTTTCGCCAATAAACTCCCTAAACTCTAAATTTTCCCTTTAACGCGGCGTCTCTTAAGTAAACAATTAAAGTTAACACAGGCTTGCTTGTTGTACGGCTCTAGCACCTAAGATATAAACCATAACATGAGCTAAAAGCCCCGGATGATCGAAAGAAAAGACGCAGCACGAAGGTGAAGAGCTGTTGTAGAAAGACGTGTGCAGCAGGACGCTGGATACTCTGTCCTCAAGCGTTGTCCCTGTGTTTTCAGTTGCCGCCTTCAGAGATAAAAGCCTCGGAGACAAAGGATGGTAAGTGCCACTCCTAACAAACCATCCTCATCAGTTTGTTGTATCGAATTGCATTTTGTTTTTGGCAACAAACCACGGCTTTAAGCTGTCTGCAACTGCTCTCTTCACTGTTTTAGAAGCGGTGAGAAGGATTGTCCTGTCCCACAAATCCAAGCAGCCAAGGAGAGAATTGATATATTACGGCAACACTTTCCATGAGCTCCTTGAAGCCGTTGCCAGGCTTCCTCCGGAGTGAGTCAGATGGGACGACCGGCCAAAGTACACAGAAATAGCGAATCTTTGTGATCAGTGGCATTCAGTGAGTAAATTGCAATGTTTTATTTCAGGGTTGGCGGTTATGCTGGTTTGCCTGACAAAAGGGACCACAGTGACAACTCTCAGGTGCTATTAACTGAAACAGGTTTGCAGAACCCCAAATATACATTCTATTATCAAAGCCCCCTTTTAATGGTTATGATACCGGAAATTAAACCTAAATCCCAACATCAACATAAGGCTTAATGGATGTCATTGTGACCACCCTTTGATATCAATCGCCATTAGTATGTGAATGTGAAACGCTTTGAAGACGCAAGGTGGAGACAATTTACTACCTAAAAGATAATCAATGGGTTTTTCCTCTATTTCCTCAGATGTGACCTTACCCTCCTGTCTGGCTGGAAGCCCTGGGTCTGAGGGAACTGAGGCAGATGGGAAGTTAACCCGCTGTCAGCAGCTATCCTGCTCATGCCAGACTTCATTTTTCACCAAGATTTACCAAGAGATGATAACTGTATATGAACAACTCAAGGTAAGAGAGCAGGGCCAAGAAATAGTATCTAAAAAGACTTGGCTGTTATCTATTTTGCATGGTGTCTTCTATAAAATATTAAATCAATTAAGACAATAAAGAAATTGTCTGAATTTCAACAAAAAATGTCAGAGGAAAACAAAATGAGTGGATTATAAAAAAAGAAAGACATTTTTTGTTTGATTCTTCTGAAACGATTTCAGAAGGAGACATCATTTATTTATTGTGTTTTTGTGAAATATTTTTTGAACCAATTACTCTGCTCTGGGGGCGACATGGTTGGTGCAGTGGTTAGCGCTTCCGCCTCACAGCACCGAGGACCCTGTTTGGATTCCCACAGGGGGCCTTTCTGTGTGGAGTTTGCGCGTTCTCCCCCTTTCTGCGTGGGTTTCCTCCGGCTTCTCCGGTTTCCTCCCACAGTCCAAAAACATGCAGCGTGTTAATTGGGATACATTGAAAGATGTGTGAATGGTTGTCTGTCCTTATGTGTGGTCCAGGGTGAACGGTGCTTCTCGGTTCAGCATCACCGTGACCCAAATTGCAGGAAAAACCAGTACAACATGGATGGATAGGTTCTGCTTTAGAAACATTTGCATTTCAATACCTAGAATTGTGTCTTTTCATAGTGTATGTATTTGTTGTGCATATTTTCTGAAGCTACAGAAAGTCTGGGGTTTCCTCTTGACAAATACTGCCTCCCCTGGATATTTCTCAACTTATCCAAACACAGCTGCTTGTTCTGGTTTGATAAAAGTATAGAAAGAAAATAGATTGTGTCCCTTTGTGAAGGCTGAGCGACAGACCCAGCGGCAGCGGGAGAGAGAGTTGCAAGAGCAAGAGATGAGGCTGAAACAGCAAGAGGAGGCTCTGGGGATGTTAACAGGGTTGGAGGAGAGGTTTCATACCCACTTAACGGGTGTGAAAGAGGTCAGATACTCACAGACACTGTCATCCAACTACATTTTACACTTGGAGTTTATCCCAGCTGGTTTCGCCCTGTTCATGTGACTCTTTGTCTCCAGGAAGCTACCCTGCGCTCTTCTTGGCTGCTCTCTTAGCCAAATAATCTTATTAACTTAATTATTATTTAGGTTTTAAATTTACAGGGGTAAAATATATTTCCCTCATTGGTCAAAATGAATAGTGGATATTCACATTTGACTTGAAAATTGAAATCAGTTCAATCGAGTATTTATTTGAAAAGCGGACGGTATTTGAATTATGTCTCTTTTGTTAAAAGGAAGGGAGAACATTTGAATGAATGTCAGTAGAGATCAGTGCCAGTCTTTCTCTGGTCACTTGTTTTTAGGAATAAAATAGAAATAATTCAAATTATTTAAATGTTTTGATATAAATATTTAATACGACCTTGCGTGTGACATGGCATGACCACGATTCTTGTATTCCCATCTATAATGACTGACGCCAGGCAGCCTTGAATAAATACACATTCGAAAAAAGACTAAATCGGTGATTAGTACGAGAAATTGTACATGTGTGGTTTAACCGGAAGCTTTTTCCTGGTCTTTTTTGTGTCTGTAACCAGAGACATCAACAAGAGGTAAGGCAGCTGCAGAACCTTCTCCGCGAGAAGAACAAGGACAACAGGAGGCTCAGGTCCAGCTTTGACATCATCAGGACGCTGAATGACAGCATGAAAAAACAGGTTAATTGTTTAAACAGGAGGGATTACAACTGCTGCACATTCCAGTGGTTGCTTAGCTCACTGGTTAATAGATTTAACTGCTTGTTTATGTTCAAATTTTATGAATGAACACACATAATTTAAAATGAAGGAATGAACACTGATGTATTTTCTCTTAGAAGCCAAGTCATGCTTCACACAGGTATTTCATCAGTTGCAGGGCTTCCTTTTGGATTGTGTGGTTGTGTAGGGGTTTATTGCATTCAAGCAAAACTCAGACAATGATTCCTTGAAAGCTTTTGTAGAGGATTACAATGTAGTATGAATGATGACCAGAACAGACAAAGACTGTTCATCCACTGTGATCAGTTGTGTTGCTCAACATTGAAAAAGGCTTGGTTGTGTGACGTGCCAAGCCTCAAACTCCTCAGATTTCACCACAAATTTCCTCGGCTTGTCACATTGAGCTACTTTTTTTTCTCTCTTTTATGTCTCATGACATTGATTAGATTAGAAACTGTGTATTCTTGACATTTTAATTTGTTTTGCAAATGTTTAAATGATCACTGTAGCACTTTGCAAATACAAACATAAATGTTTACGTCTCACAGCATCTGAGTATTTACAATGATAGAGATGCCAGACATTCTTTAATTTATGTAACTGTCTTGAATTTGATTGTTATCAAAATTGATTGATTTCTATTGATGCTTTATGATTAATCAGCCTGAACTTTAGTCTTGTGTTTTGTGTTAATGTATTGTCTTAATTTATGAGTAAGGTTTGTGGTGGTACGTCCTTAAGAGCGCAGTTAGTGATATTGACCAGAGGGGGGCGCTATGACACAGTCTTTAGTGTAATGGAGCTCGAAAATTTAATATAAGGGCCTCAGGAGGCTGCTGCACCATGACCGCTTTATGTTCCTAACCCGCAGCTCAGTGAAATCAGTGAACGCAATCAAAAGTTGGAGAGGATATCGAAGAGGGTGCAGGCGCGCCTTGAAAATCTCCAGGTAAGGACCAGTTCATAAATGCCCTGGGGATTCTAATTTTGTATGGCACCTCCTAATAGTTGCAGTCAATGGTCTGGGTAGTTTGGCATTTACATCCTCACATTAACAGGTCTTACTTCCTGTTTAAAGTGTGTCAAGTAGCTTTCATAAAATGTTGAAAGCATTCATGGCTACAGTGAATAATGAGTATTTGTCAGTGATTTTTTTTTTGGTTGCGTTACGCATGTTTTGATTAATGAAATTGCGTTTTGGTCCTAGACAAAATATGAACTTCGCACAACACCGAGAGGTTGTTGTAAAGAAAGCATGGACCAGTTGACGCCACTCAAGAAGGAGAAAGCTGCGGCCTCCAGAAAGCCTAGTAAGGTGACGCAGGATCACCTTTCCGAAGTTTGGACACTCGTTTCTGGTTTGTCATGCACTTGTCTGCGCTGTCACTCACGTGGATTTCCTCCGACGAAGGATTACTTTGCTCTTTCATGGTCATGAAAATAAAAAAAAATAAAGAAACCCATGGTGCTAATCAAACGGTCGTCCTGGCTAGAAGATGTGCTGATCTTGTTCTCCTCAAAACTCACAGTCTGCCAGCTGACGCGGTGAATCATTGTTCCTGCTGCCAAGACAGTCATGTTTTCATTGCCGTTTGTCAGTCTATCTGATGTTTGCACAATTACTCAAAAACTGCAGGGCATTTTGAGTGATTCCCTTTGTCAGCATTGTGAAGCAGACCATTTATTCCACAGGATGTTGGCCACAGTGAGGTTACATCAGACACAAAGTGTGAGAAGATGTTAGAAAGTCTGCCCACAGCCATCATTTTTGCTCTGAACATTTTTCCTTGAATTCAAGGAAAACAAATGAGGCACAGATATTACTTCATGACTCCGAGTGACAGACAGCCTCCAGCTGCCCAATAATGGAAATTATTAAACTGAGTTTTAAAACTACATTTATTTCTAACATTTTAAAAGTCGATTTAAAATTAGAAACTAATCGAAAACCTGTCACGCTTTGCTCTTCCCTGCAGGATAGCTTGCAAAACAGACAAGAGAGGCTCCTGGCTTTTCTCTTAGACTGGATTCTTGATGGACAGATGTCCTTGTCCATTCCAGAAAGTGCAGAGAAACAGGTCAACCTGGAGGTTGTGCTCAATGACAGATGTGTTCAGGTGCTTACGGTAACCTCACATGCTTTTCACTAGTGGCTCAATTTACTTGAAAGGGTAAGCAGATGGAAAAGAGGAGCTTGATGGTTGGGCATGTTAGACAGTTCCAAGGGACCCGACATTGACCAGACAACTGTTATTTTACTTTTGATGTGGAAACAAAGGGATCATGTTTAGAACATGATCAGATGGAAGGAAAATCTTTTTTGCCAGTTGTAGTCCGTATGTAAAATCTACATGAGATAATAGAACCCTCTCATATTGCATTGAAGAGTAGTAGCCTACCCTTAATAATGGACCCATTTTCTTTAAAAAGTAATATTTCCCAAGGAGACCTTTTGTCGTAGAAAGAAAATGATTTCCAGACAACTATTTAAGGTATATTGAGTTGCGGAAATGACTATCTGGACGTTTCAGGTTCATACCACCTGAAAACGAATGTCTCAAGACCTCCCCCTTGTGTTTGCAATTATTTTTCCTTACCATATAATATTATATTATTTACAATGCATTTACATGACAAGTGGTGTAATTACAGTGCTCTTGTCAGTCAATAGTTGACAAATTGCTTACTGACAAATGCTTTTTTTGTCCCCTGGATGGAGGGC
The DNA here is from genome assembly GCF_037954325.1 of Fistularia commersonii. Classification (NCBI taxonomy): domain Eukaryota; kingdom Metazoa; phylum Chordata; class Actinopteri; order Syngnathiformes; family Fistulariidae; genus Fistularia; species Fistularia commersonii. The sequence continues at coordinate 15,085,914 of NC_141287.1, read as the reverse complement.
CACCTGAAAGCATCCTCATTGTTATATTTGTCGAAATATTACAAACCTTTAAAAGTAATCAAAGATTGTTTTTTTTCTCAGGTACTTCCATTATTGGTAGATCAGCTCCACCACCCCACTTTGTCAGAACCCATCCTCCTCCTGAACCTTCTCCGCTTCATCCACTGGATTATGAGGCGCATTGAGAGTTGCACACAGGTAACGCTAAAATGTAATTATTTTCTCATTTGCATTCTGTGTTTATTGTTGAGTTGGTTTTCCTTTTGTAAATAACATGCAAACGCAAACAGTGAATATGTCAGAGTGTATCAGATGATCTGCAGATCCCTTTGGGGCCACGATGCGAAATTTCAGCAGAGAAGGTCAATTTGAGTGTGGATTTGGCTAACGGATGGAAAATTACACCGTTAAAAAAAAGTTCCTCATAGAGGAAGGGGCTGCCACACATTTATATCAAAAACAATATATCAGCAAAACAGAGGGGTGCTGCTCTTTAATGACAACCAGTCAACCAATGCTGTAAGGGTAACAGAGAAGTTCAAGATGGAGGGAGGACTCCATCAGGGATCAGCCCTGAGCCCTTTTTTGTTTGCAGTGGTGATGGACAGGCTTACAGATGAGGTTAGACAGGAATCTCCATGGACCGTGATGTTTCGCAGATGACATTGTGATCTGTAGTGAGAGCAGACAACAGGTTGAGGAAAATCTAGAGGTGGAGGTATGCGCTGGAAAGGAGAGGAATGAAGGTTAGTCGCAGCAAGACAGAATATATGTGTGCAAATGAGAGGAACTCAGGTGGAACGGTGAGGCTACAGTGAGTGGAGATTAAGAAGTTGGAGAATTTCAGGTACTTGGGGTCAACAGTCCAGAGCGTAGGAGAGCGTGGAAAACAGGTGAAGAGACGGGTTCAAGCAGGTTGGAGTGGCTGGAAAGGTTGGAAAAGTGTCAGGGCTACTATGAGATTGAAGAATATCAGACAAAAGGAAAGGAAAGGTGGACAAGACAGGGCTGAGACCAGTGATGCTGTATGGCCTAGAAACAGTTTCAATGATGACAAGACAAGAGGCAGAGATGGAGGTCGAGGAGATGAAGATGCTAATGTTCTCTTTGGGAGTGACCAGGATAGATAGGATCAGTAATGAGTCTATCATTGAAACAGCACATGTTAGATGTTTTGGAGAGAAGGTCAGAGAAGCCAGACGGAGATGGTTGGGTCATGCACAGAGGAGGGAGAGTGAATATATTGGAGGACGGATGCTGGAATTGAGCTGCCAGACCAAAAAAAAAAAGACCAAAGAGAAGATTTATTGACATGGTGAGAGAGGATATGAAAGTAGTTGGTATTGTATGGTATGGTATGAGGAGGATACAGAAAATTGGGTTAGATGGAGAAGGTTGATTCACTGTGGCGACCCAAGAAGGGAAAAGCTGAAAGAAGGAGAAGAGTTAGGAATAGGAACAATCACTACGGTCTAAATAAAACCAAGTTAGATGTTGTAAAATGGAACCAGATAAAGTGACAATATTCACCATTGCTGCTCTTTCATTTATCTTAATTTACATCTATCTTTGAAGATCTTTATTTATTGCTGTTTTTCTTCCTGCATTAATTTAAAGGGGTTATCCACCCGGTTGTCAAAGATACAGCAGAGGCCAAACCCCACACATTGTTTTTCCCCCAGTAGACTCCTTCACCTCAGACCTCTCTGCTACGTACTGTACCACAGGCTGGGGATATCCACTATCCTCCCCACTTCACTGCTGGCTTCATGTCTGCTTCCGAAGTCTCTTTGTCTTCCATCTTGGAAGCGGTCATCTTAAGTCCCCAGCCGTCACTGTTAGGTGAACAGTGGCTTGTTTTTGTAACCCGCATTAGCTTGTTCCCTCCTCCATCCGGAGCCACTTTGGTATGCTCTGTATTCTTTAGATTCCAGAAGAACAAAAATGTAGTTCAACCGACGACACCACAGCATATATGTGTTTTATGCAAACAAAAGGGAAGTAATAATGAGCTGTCAGTCATATTGGTACCAGATGCTTATAAAATCTCTGAGCAAGATGTCTTTTCAGTATCTCTGTTTCCTTCACATTTTGTAGCTCATCCAATCGTACAGTGCCATCTGTTTCAAACATGACTTCTCATTCACACTTAACCCCACCCAGACCTGGCATCCACACATTGGTTTTGACTTCCTTCTGTTTTGTGAAAAATCAGACAGTGTCCCCATATGCTGGAAAACGACATCTCAAAAGATTATGCTTGCAGGTTTCGATGAGCCCCAGTAGCAAAGAGACATTAAGAACATGCACCGAACAATAGCTTTGCATCTTAAAGAGGTTAAAGCAGTAAACATCTTCAATGAGACATGCATTTTATATCGTGATATCGATCCTGACCCTAGCTTTGATTTTTATTTATCTCATCTCGCTGCTGGCCAGTTGGTCATCCTGCTAAATACCAGATGAGGTCCGCCTTCCCCATCCTGGAAACCTTGCATCACAATCTTTGACCCAGCGTGCTCTCAACAGCAACCTTGGCACCAGCTAGCAGCATGCACTTCCTGCCCTTAAACATGAGTTCTCAATCTGCTGTTTGCAACTTCCAAGCATCTGTCTTGTTCCCCGGTGTCTCTGCTGTGAGTTTGGACTTACCGTATTTGTTTGTCAGGCTATGTTGTATCTGCTCAGTGACATGCTTGATGTTCAACTGGAATCACATGCTCCTTTATTGCTGCAACATGTTTTTACTGAAACCAACCAGTATAAGGCCGGAATTGAAACATCCGAGAAAGCGGTGTGATTTCAGGTCAGGGGTGCCAGTGAAGATTTTTAAGGAGAGGTGATACAAAGTGAGCGACGCCAATGGCAAGGTCTGAAAAATAACAGCTTTCTCTTGCTTCGGGAATAAATTTTGGATGCCAGCTGCAGTTCACTGCACTTGTTTATTGCTTCCATTTATTTTCTGGAGGAGAAGCTTGCTGTCTCCTTGTCAGGGTGAATTCATTTTTCACTGATGGCATAGACGAATACCCCGATATGCATATCACTCTCGTTTTTCCACAGTTGTGTAACAGAAGTTAGTGCAGGCACCTGAAAGGACCCTTTTATGAGTGTATTTAAACAATGTCCTTGTCTGTGTTTTCCGGCAGTATGCAGCCATGTTTGCCACTCTGCGTCGGCTAGGAGAGGCACTGTCAACGTTCCGGGCCTCATTTTCCGGGTGTGAAGATCCACATGAAACCGAGAACTGTGACGGGACTGCAGGACGCTCCCTAAGGAATGCCCCTCTTGACCGAAGCCCGTGTCCTCACACTCGCATCCTCTCCACACTAATCATTCTCCGCACCGTCACACGAGGTACTTTGAAAGACAGCGTTTGAAATAACAAACTGACAAGCATTTTCTAAAGTTATGAACTGACTGATTCAAAAGGTTGTTCTTGCAGAGCATATGTCTACATGACACGTTCCATGCTTGTTTGTAGCAGTGAATATTTACATACAGTAACAATCTTGAATAAATAATCTTTATATGTATGAGTGTGTGAGAAACAGGGTGAGGTCGCACTCTTAATATTTAAGCTGCAAAACTGAGGACTAAAAAGTGTAGCAGCCAGAAAAAATTTAGAACTTAGAAATTAAATTTAGGGCCTTCACTCTGACTGCAATCACTTTATTATTTAGAATACCATGAATAACAGCAAGTTTGTGGTGGGTAGACCAAGAAAGATGCGCGCGCGCGTGTGTGTGTGTGTGTGTGTGTGTGTGTGTGCTTGTTAGTTGTTCAGTCTTACTTGCAGTGTGTTTTGATCCATTTATTGATAAAAGCAATACAGTAAGCCCAGGCCCCAGGACCCGAGTCTTGAGAGCTTGGCATCGAAGCTGAGAAATGCCTCGGCTGTGATGCCAAGCTTTCAAGACTGGGGTCCTGTGCACACAGACATATAGCAGCAGTTTTAATGGCAACCAGGACTTAATATGTCCATGCATGTTCCCCAGCACACGATTGAACTAGGCTCCCTTGCATTGTTCCTTCTCTTACACATCCGCCTATTGTTGCAGTTTCACCCAGACTCCTGTGTTCTGTCAGCATCGGCTCACCCTGCCTGCATAGCTGTCTGCTGTTTGAAAATGAAAGTGAGGGAGGGAGTGAAGGAGGGTCGGAGGGAAAAAGAAAGAGATTGAAGATCAAGAAGAAGCAGCAGCAGGGGTCATGTGTTTTATCTAAAGGCTGTTGATCAAGTGTTTTGGATTTATGTGAGAAACCCGAATTAGATTGGAAATGACTCACAAAGCCATTGTTATTTATGGATACTTGTATATAACTACACAGAACATAAAGACAACTAATTCGAAAGGACATTTAAACAAGTAACTGAAGCATGTTCAAATCCTCGTCCCATTTCCACGCCACTTTATGAAGATCGTATATTATTTCATCTTGTTCTCATACTTTACTACAAAGGGGATTCTGGCCTCCTTTCCCCAGCTGCAAAGACCAGATCCTAATCTCTACAGGTGGCTTGTCAAATCTTCACAAGGTGTGTGATGGATTTCTTTGTTTAGAAATCACAGAATTCTTTTTTTTTTTCTTTTTTATTAGAAGGAGTAAGACGCTTATAGCCGCTTAACTCAAATGCCATGTCTTCAAGTCACTTGTTGGATGCTGCCTGCGTCTTCTGCTTTTCTATCAGACCTCAGGGAAATACCTTCTTATCTGATTTCAACGCTCAAGGTGTCTTTCGTCACATGTTTTTATTGAGATATATCACTGCCACGGTTTGTGTTGGATAAACAGAATTGAGTTATGATTGTCATCGAGAAAAAAAAAGACAAAACAAAATTGTTCTAAAAAAGGAGTATTGGATATTATTTTCATATGACCTCGAGAAGTGGGGGGGGGGGGTGTCATGCTGGTTAGCAAAAACAATAATGAAGTTGTAAAGAATTTTCAAAAAGAACGATTGTGACAGAACATGACTAGTGACAGTAGCAAAGACTTTTCACACAATCTCGGCGCCAAGAATTCACATCAATCATCCAGCGTACAGAAACAGAGCCGTTGTAACTATAATATTCCCCACTTTATAAGGGACCTTTTGACTTTGTGTTTTCATGTTTTCTTTATTTCCAAAGGGACAGAAGGACAGAGGGCCAAGATATGAATACTGTAACACAGGTTTTGTAAGGCATGTAAATACAATAGTATATTTAAAGTAATAAGTCATTCACAGCCCTTATATAATTAAAAACATACTATAATTATAAGGTGAAAAAAGAACAGCTCAAATGAATGTGGAAACCAGCATTGAAATTCAGTTGGTCTCTCTCTGTAAAGCCTTTTCACTACTGGCATAATAGAACATATCACATAGGGGTCTTAATAAATCCACTGGCGGGCTGCCTTTTTCCCTCTTAGGGACCACAATATTTTATTTCTCTGTCAGAGCTGTTGGGGAAAAAAAAACTCACTTTCTTTGAGGCACAGCTTAAAAGTAATAGTGGGAGCTTTCCTATGTGTTTTCAGAATCTGTAGCCCATCTTGGTTTCTAGCTTTGTTTGATTGCATCACGTCAATCACTGAATTGAACTCATTGGGACGGGGAGTTGAAGAGTGATTGGGGGATTTCCCAGAAATGTACTAATTTTGTTGACATGTCTTGTATTTGGAACTACAGTGATATATTCAAGATTTTTTCAGTTCTCATGGCATATATCACTGAAGGTATATTTTATATTTGAGGCATTACGCAAGTGGCTCCCTCATGATTCGTCTTCCCACCATACTTATGGTGTAACTCATAGGTGAGTGATAAACGGTCTTTTGTAAATTAATAGAAATTAAATCAAATTCTACTACATCAGGACAAAGAGCTCCAGATTAAGGTGCAATTGATCTCTCCGATCAAGATAACTTCATGGATGTTGGTTAATGCAGCCCAGTTTTTTGAAAAGAAGGAAGGGAAGGATTATTTTCCCTTTTAAAGTAAAGATTTTACCCTCCCAATGGAAAGAAGAAGGAGTAAAGTTCATCTGATAAGTACAAGAAAGCTATCTATAGAGGGCAAGCTGACCTCAACGGTTCTGTGTTGGCCAAGAAAAAAGGTCCAGATAATTAAATGTCCAGTATTAAGGCTGCTTGATTACTTATGGTGTTTCTTCATAAGTCAGAAAAGAATAAGAGATGAATTGAAACAAAATCTTTTTCTGAGACTACACAAGCATTCTGCATGAGAGCAGAATCATAGACTCAGTTGATGTTGGAGAATAGACTAATATCAAATATCCCTTCAGACACAGCAGAAGGTAGGTGGTCAATTGACTTAGTTATGTACATAATTATAAGTTAAACAGTAACATAAAAAGTAGCTGAAAATGCAGAATACATAAACACTGGTGCAAAAATGTAAACTAGCAGCAGATGATAGCAGCTTACAGTAGCAACATCTACGAGTGTATGTATGGAAGGATGGATGAGTGAATAAGAGGAGGTCTTTTGGAAGCGAAAATGGATGTTTGACAGATGAACAGCAGCCCGAAGGAAGGTCGGAAATCTCTCTTGTCACATAGTTGGGGTGAAGGAGTCTGTCGCTGCAGGAGCTGCCCATTGCTGAGATGATGCTGATAGCTTTCCTATCATCCTCTCTCCTGCCACCTCCACTGAGTCCATTGAACTCCTGTCCCCTGTTATGGCTGTTTAATCAACCCTCACACTGGATCAATAGCTAAATTCGATAATCAGCAATTCATTACTTCCAGGAGCAGATGCTGCTCCGTCTGTCAGTCGCCAGACAAACTGACCATCTGCACATCAGGCTCGCACTCCAGTCTTGAGTGAAATACGAGAGCCTCGCTGTGAATAACTTCAGATGATTCTTTTTCCTTGGAATCAGCAAAAACTCAGTTCAGCTTGTATCTCTGTATCTTCCTGTGTCGTACCCGCTAGCTGCTTGTCCTCCTTCACATCCACAAATGTCCTCTTCGCTCTTTCCCTATTCTTCCTATGACATCCTTCTCTCGATCAATGTACTTCCTCTCTCTCCTCTTCCCGTGCGCAACCCGTCTCAATCTGACCTCTCTGACATTGACTCCAAGACGCCTGACCAGTGCTGTCCCTCTGACCGTCTGCAAGTAATGGATACCAACCATATGAAACAGATCAAAACTGAAAAGCATAGCAGGAGTCAGGTTGTGTAAATCCAGTTCTTTGAACATTCAAGAAAAAGGAAAAAAAAAAAAAAAGCGTACTCCAAAAAACAACTGAAATTCCTGTCTTTTCTTTACATATGTGAAATCTGCCCACAGAGACAAGAACCCAACCGCAGAGATAAAACCTCTTCGCCTGACTGATGTTGTAATGACACTTCCAATTTACTGGTTGTGAAAACACAGATGCAGTGATGCCGCTCTTGACCCCAAGCACATTGTGTTGCGGAAGCCTCTCGCATTTTTACTCTTGAATGCCATAAAAGCAACGTTCCCACTTCATGCATATGTTTCAGTAATACATTTTAAACCATTAAAATATTACGATAACGTCAAAAGACTGAATTGTTACTGAGGTTAATGCGAAGGCAGGCAGTGAGTAATCATTTTAATGAGTGGAACTGTAATTGCAGGAGGACAAAACTATCGCAGTGTCCTTCGCATCCTGGATCGTTACAAGTCAAATTTTCCCAATATCAATAAACAGGCAAATACTGTAAAAGATTGAAGTCCATAAGAATCTTTGTGAAAATGTAGTAAAACTTCATGAACATTTAAGCAGCGATTTAATGTCTTAGCTTATTTTGGCACATACCGCGGTTAAGTCCCCCGCAAAACCCAGTGTTCAAAGTGTTCCCGTCTCATGGTGTCATAATTTTTCCCTGTTCCATCGAACTTGCTGACAGCTGATGTGCTGACCCGGGTTCTGGAAAACCTCCATACTGAGCTGCTGTGTAAGGAGAGTCGAGGCTTATTCATCCATTATGGAGGAGTGCAAGTGTTGCTGTCGACACTACAAGGTGGCCACGGCGGGCTCAAGGCACCTATAAATATTCTGATGCAGCTCTCAGAAGAGTCCCGTAAGTACTCTCAAATACATCCACAAGCACTTCGTCTTTTTTATTGGCAAGTCTTTTTTTTCCACATATTTCCCATTTATTAGCGTCACTCTTCACACAATTCATAAATATGCTTCAGATTTTCGCTCGGATGGTAGATAAACAGGATCTTCTTCTTCCTCTTCTTTCGGCTTTTCCCGTCAGGGGTCGCCACAGTGAGTCAACTTTCTCCATCTAACCCTATTCTCTGTATCCTCCTCTCTCACACCAACTACCTTCATATCCTCTCTCACTACGTCAGGATACAAGAATGTAAAACAATGTACTGTGTATGACGGTATGAAATATACTTCAAATCATTTGTACCTTATTTTCTGGACTATAGAGCGCATTGGGATATAAGGCGCACCCCCTAAATTTTGAAAGAAAAAAATAATTTTACATATATTAGCCGCACTGGATTATAAGCCGCAGAGATCCACGATGTGAAATGAGAGATTTACACAGAAAGATTTTATAAATGTTGATTAACATACCTCAATTGTTTCCAACATGGCTGATCAAACCCTGAAACCACTGAAGTCTTCTTCAGTGTCGGAGTTAAAGAGCCTCAGAAAATGTCCATCACACACATTCTAAGTCTCTTGTCGGTGTCGCTCGCAATGTCACTTTCGTCCCGAGGCAAAGTTCCCTCTGGAGTTGTGTTGGTCTCTTCACGCAGCTGTCCAGCTTTTGGAAACCTGTTGGTGATGGTGGATTCTTTCACATTGCTCCACCTTGTTAGCATCCGCTGGCACACCAAGGAAAAGGATGCTCTTCGCATGCGGCCAGTTTTTATGAATGATTTCTCACGGCTGGTCATCCAGGCCTCGGTGCAGCTTTAAATACACTATTCACGCTGATTACGATTGGCTGCAAAAACATAGTTGTTGAAAAATATTTTGTGTGCTGCGTTAAGTTCGCCAAAAATGCGCATCTTCTTCTTTGCATTGAGCTCTTGCGTCTGTCTCATTTTTGCACTTCCCGCTAGGCCGCCCCCGATGGCCGTTAGCGAAGACAAATCCATAGATTAGCTGCATTGCTATATAAACCGCAGGGTTCAAAGCGTGGGAAAAAAGTAGCGGCTTATAGTCCGGAAAATACGGTATATGTTCGAGACAGAGATAAGGACATGTACAACTTGTTGAAAATATTGAAGAACTAAGTCCAACCAAATTTACTGATGGTCAACGATCACCTGAAAAACCATGATATATGATGAGTATTGGGTCAGTGCTGCAACACTATTGCACTTTGAGTGAAATTTTAGAAAGGCATTAAATAAGTATGAAAGTGTCCATGCTTTGCCGGCAGTTTGCATGGATAATTTGTCCTCAGTAACTGACCATAACTCATACAATTTCATGCTAATTTCTTGAATAAAAACGTAGAGGCAATGCAATTAATCTTGCAACAACAAGTCATAAACCAGTAAATTTGGAAACGAAAAGTAAATTTTAATTGGAAAAGTGCCACAGCGCCTCATTGAAAAGCTGCGCCACTTTAAATCCCACTATAAGCTATGCTGGGAACTTGAAGGCTAACTACTTTTCTTGACTAGATTTATAGATTCTCTTTACTATCACTGTTTACAGTGATTTATGCCAGTGCCTTTGCAGGTTAAGTCGTAAAAAATCAGACCTCCACCACCCCCTGGCTTTTTTTAAAAGGAGGCAAATACTTGACAGACAAAGCAGCTGCCTCGCGTTCCCTAGAAAGGCAAATTCAGCAGGGTTATGAGCCGTATCATTTAAGAGCAATGTATGCTAATGGACAGCAAACCATATGCCAGAGGGGGCCTGGACCAGAGCGCGCTGTGGGTGTACACGTCCACGGTTGTGTTTAGAGGGAACTGTACGTCTAGAAAACCTTGCTAATTATTTTGTTTTACAAGCAGTAATGAGGGGTAAGGAAGAGGGAGAGCGGCTTACACCTCAAGGTTGCTAATAAAAGAAAACAAAAAGGTGCAATTATACACAGCACGCACACAGTAGTCTGATGGCAGCAGTTTAAGATGAATATCGTGACAATGTATCGGTTCATGTGAATAGCACACTGAAGGAGAACAGGAAAACACATGTGTTTTACACACTCTGTGTGTAAACACACAGAGTGACAGTTTTTCATAAACTTTGAATGATGCTGGGTGAACAGCAGCTGCAATTCATGCTGCTTCTTACAGCAGAGCAGCCTCCTATGCATGTTGGATGTCTTCACAAGCTTTCCAACGGACGCTGACTTCTCTACCTGATAAATTATCTGGGAAATATTAAAAAACATGTATTGGATTATGTGAACTTTGAACTAGATATCATAATCCAAAGTAATAAATGTCTAAATAAAAGCATGGGATTTAAAGCCAAATATCAAAACGAGAAATAATCGATGTCTCAGAGAAATGTGGAGTTGGAACTGAATATCAAATATAAGACGCGGCAGGCTTCCAGTAAGAAATGCCTTAATGAAAGCTCCATGAAATATAGATTTGAACATAATTTAAAAAGTTATGAAGCGTTATTTACATATCTATCATCATCACAGCATCATAGTTCGGTATAGTAGTGTGCAGATGACCGCCGCCGCTAATTTTTAAGAACGCTATCCGAATCACCAAGACGAACATTTTTAATTTCCCGATTGCTCAAACAACTGCGAGCCACACATGCATATTTATAGATCATTTATGCTGTCAGAATATTTGTGTCCCAACAGGCGAAGTGCATCCGTTCAACAATACAAGCAAAGCAGATTTTTATTATATGGATATGAGCCTACAAGCTTGTATGTTCTGTCCAATGTGTACTGCATCTGCAGACCATTATCAGATTTTGGTGGTCCAAGAGCAAGATCATTCCAAGTGTTCAAAATGTGTGGCCTCACTGGGAAACCTCTGCACAAACCAGTGCTTAACGTTGAAACGTCCGGCACATCTGAAAGCGATGGCATCTCCAGGTTCTCCGGTTTCCTCTGGTCCGGGAGGTCCACTTCGAGTCCCTCATTACAGGAAAGACCGACTAAATGAATTGAATGTGTTTTTGCTCTTTGCGTCCCCTGTCATCTAGACTGTCGTGTCAAAACTTGTTTCTGTGATTTATTTCATGTTTTTTCCATTGTTCTACCCGGTCGATTGGTTTTTATGTCTGTGCTAAACAGAGTACCTTCTAAATCTGGACAAATAAAGAGATAAAGTGGAACAAGATTCTTTGTTAGTGTTTTCTGTGATGACAAAACCTTGGCCGAGCTTCCCTTTTGATTTTTATCAAGCTTCTTTTGTTATTAGAGTCCACTTTGCCGAGTTCAAACACGTGCAGAACCCATGCTGTGATTTGATGAAAGCAGGAACCCTCTGTTGCTCAGGTTATACTCGCCCAGCACCACGCATGGCTTCGGATAGTGGAACGGCCTTTTCAAAGCGACATTAGCAGAAACAAATGTTTGTGAGGAGTAACATATTTTCAGGCAGGATCCGCATGTGTTGAAAATGTGCAACTGCGATCTGCGCTGATTGATGTTGAGTTTCCTCCTTTTTGATCTCCCACTGCGTGACATTTTGCTCGGATGTAGCGAAGGCCAGATTTAACAATGTAATCTGGAAGTCCTGTTACGTACAGCCATCGCATTCTCTGTGATCAGCGGGGTCCCTGGACCGGTTTGTATGATCACATGGTTGCTTTGCTGGTGATTTCATTCTCATGTAAATCAGTACAACATGGCAAAATGACCTTGATGATTTGCATGCATTGAGAAGCTTGAATATTCACTACAAATATGTGTTTCTAATTCTTTGTTAAATTGTTTTCTTTGGTTCTCTTCTCAAAGGCTACCTTAATCCCTTTTTGGAGGCCTGCAGCTGTGAAGAATTTTTCAAAACGGCTTCCCGGCTTCTTAAGGACCCTCATCTGGACCTTGCCCTTCTCGAAAAGCTCTCCGTCCTTCTACAGAAGCTCTCGAACATCAGGTGCGGACATTGACTCTCCAGTATGCAAACACAGTCCTGTACTCTTCTGTGTGTGTGTGTGTGTGTGTGTGTGTGTGTGTGTGTGTGTGTGTATGATCAGAGACACATCCCCCGTCCAGGTATACACACTTTAAAACGCTTCTTGGTTTCTCCTCCATCCATTACATAACACGCTGTCCACTTAATGTTCCATCACCACCTAAAAGCCCTAATAAAGTATTTGTTTGTGCGAAATGGAGGCTGACAAAAATGAAGAAGTCAGTCTTTAGCTGTAATAAAGGATATAATAACACCACTTAGCTCAGGAGCCGCATCGGGAATAACAATTTCCGTTCTGTCTGCACTCGTCCCCTCGCAGGGGTACGGCTGCGCAACATACCTGTGCGATTATCTGTCGTTTTTCTATTCAACCAGGCCACATCATAACGGGATGTGATAAGTGGTTGCTAAGCCAGTGAGGAAATTCTTGTTTCAGTGTAATTACAGAAAGAGTTGCAGATCAATAGGTTTTTTTTTTCCCCCCCACTATAAGGCACACTTAAAATCCCTAAATTTTCTCAGAAATCATCTGACCTCCAACCAATTTTGTTGTACACTGCGCTCAAACATCTGTCGTAATGTTTTAGTGGGAATTTGGTCCGCTTGATTGATTGTCGGACCGTTCCCACCTGACACCAGGACGTCGTATTAAAGTCGGTCTTGGGTTGAATATGGGTCAAAACGGTTAGATAACTAATTATGTAGTACTTGAATACAACAGTGTTCCAACCTCACAGTAATTTTGGGCATCCGCTATCACTGGCACCCATAAATCAATCAGAGAACCGTACGTAGTACGCTTACCTCCACCACTTTTTGTAATACTGGTATGTCCTGTGCTCCAACATAATATTACATGACATTACATTACATTACATTTGGCAGAAGCTTTTATCCAAAGCGACTTACAATAGAGGACATAAGGACTGCAAATAACACTTGCAAATACAAGATGCACAGAAAATATACAGAACAGTAAGCTTGGGTTAGTGAGCTGTTGTGTGGTTTTTTTTTTTTTGTTTTTTTTTTTGTTTTTTTTTTTGACAAAGACGTACACACACACTGCATAGCCTAACTTGGTGCCTAACCTGATCTGGGGCAGCTCAAGCATCAGCGCAGTAATATTACTGTGCATTTGTGTGTATGAGGACCCCCAAAAATGAAAAATGGCAACTGTTAAGAGACATGCTTATGAAGCGAAATTCAAACTCAAGGGTATCAGTCACGCAGTAGATCATACGAATAGAGCAGCCATGAAAGAATTGAACATAAATGATTCAATGGTATGTGTAGTGGAGGAAGCAAGCAGATGAACTGAAGCCAAGTAAAGAAGACCAAACAAAGTTTCCAAGGGAACAATGTGAGATGAATAAAGTTGGACTAAACTGACTGTTTCGTTCTGGGTTATATACATTATGTTTGATCATGCGCCTTAAAATGCAGTTCGCCTTATGATTGAAAAACGACCCATTCATTGATATTGCGCCGTAAAATGTGGTTCGCAAAATACGGTAGTTATCTTTGTGGCGGTAGAGTGGACCAGCCCTAACTACCTTTTGCGTCTGCCGTTCAACGCTCCTTCCCAAGGACGTTCTGCGCTTTGCAGATAACATTTGGTCCGTTGGTCAGTAACTCGGTCAGCTGTGTCACGATCGAGACAAGAAAAATCAGAAGTGGGATTTCAAGGGAAGGATTTTATCGTCAGGCCTCATCCGGTGCAAGCTGTTCGCACTAACTCAAGAGTTATCCCCTATATTGTACATGAAATGTATCCAGCCCCTGTACAGATGTATGATGAATACCTTTGCATGACTGAATGCTTGATGTGCTCCATTGATTGTATTCTGACTAAGAAGAGGTTTCTTTTCTTTTTCATCCAGAAAGAACAGACATCTGTTTGGGCTGTCGGCGCTACATCTCCAGATACAAGAGCTCCATCGCAAAGCCGACCGCACGCACACGTTTCTCCACGTCAACCTCGCATCTATCCTCCACAACCTGAAGCCACATGTCTGAAAAGTTCATGCTTCTCTTAAAGTGCTGACTTTTTGATTTCAGACAAAGTTGTTGATGCTGCCTTCCCGGAGACACAACACACAGGCTTTCAAAGTTTATTATACCACCGTCCATTTGTACCCTGTGCACATTTCCTTTATTCAAGTTGATGGTATATTTTTGAAGTCTGACCCGGCCAGAATAGTTTTTGGACGCTGCTTCCCAGGAAATATGTGAAAAGGTTTGGCTTGTCTGTTATTGTTTAATGCCACATCACCAGAAAGCAGATTTGGTACAGATACCCACTCGTACGGACTCCAAAAACCTTTTGGTTCCGGTGTAATGGTCAGAAAACTTTAATCCAGCATCTGACACATGTCTAATTGGACCAAATAATGAACTGATGGTGTTTCGGAGCTTTAAAAGAAGGACATGTCTGGTGTCATCTCTGCAAATTGAACCTCGAAGCATTGAAAAGGGCTGGAAATGTCTGATTGGGACTCAGCCATCTTCAGGAAAGGCTTTGCAGAGGTAAATGACGGGGGGGTCATCAAGCAATGTCTTATTTGTTTGCTCAGCAGGTCATTCAACTTTTAATGCTGATCTTCATAAACCTATTGAGCAATTTTGGATGAGCTCATCTTCAGCCGCCGTCTTTTAAGGGTTAATAGAACACGTTAACGTGCCAGCATGTCATTTTTCACGGCGTTCAAATTTTGAAATAATGGTGGAATCTTTCATCCCCTTAGCTGTTTTTATGACTCATAATTCACAACAGGATTAGTTATAGTTCAAAAAATATTTTCAGATGTCTACCAAATTCATATTTATGTTTTTTTTTATTTTTATTTTTTTTATCATGTTTTGACATAGAGCTCCAGGTGTTAATGTCTGTATGATATTTGTAATAAATCAGTTTTGGATACATTTAAGAGGTGAAACTGATATGAAACATTTGCATTTCTTATTTTAAAAAAAAAATTCAGAGAGAGAGAGAGGGCATCGGGGAAGGAAGAAGTCCCATCTAAACTGCCGTCTGGGCGGGATATTAATTCGGCCCGGATGCACGCTTTGCACTCCGCCAGGTGACCCGGTGCTGCACCCGTCCGCTGCGTGTCGAAGCACATTTGGCCCAGAGAGCAAACTCAAATTAATTGCACATGACACACTCGTGAGATAGTTTGAAACCACCTGCTTAGTAAACCTTAAAGAGACCGCCCTCGCTGTGTAAATCCGACTGATTTGGATGCTTTTGGTCAGTTACGGTTTCAGAGTTTGAAAATATTCTGCATGCATCTTGTGAAAGGTCAATATGATTGGTCCGCAGTGATTCAAACCCACGCTTTTAAGTGGCCCAAGAAACTATAAAGAGAATTGATTAATTAATATCGGCATATTCAAAATCTCAACCACTGCATTTGCTTCATTCAAACCTCCTTTTGATTTATCCAACACTAATGGCAAACATTTGCTCTGGAGTATACCAAAGACCGCCTCTCATTAGCCAGTGTTTCTATTTTCAGATAAACAAAAAAAGTTAAAATTGATGCCTGTTTTGAGAATGATCTGTGGTCGCTGCAAATAAGTCGCAGCAGTTCCGTCCTCTCTGGGATTGAAACAATTGGAGGACATGAACAAGAGGCACAGGAGAGAAACAATCCCACTGCTTCCTTGTTTGTTTTTTTTGGATAAAATCTTGATTTTGCTGTACATTGACTGCATTTGTTGTTGTTGTTTTTGCATCTGGATGGTATTTATGGGGGGGGGGGACGACAGGTCTATGATCAACAAGAGCACAGATTTCACATGACAGCTGAGCAACCGCTGTCACTTACCTATTATGGCTTTGGCTGTTTTATCCAAATTCTCTCCTTTTCTTGCATCGATGTACATCACGTCCTCCGTTTCATCTGTGACGCCAAGTCTGTCCTGGCGCAGCCCGATGATTGCCCGATTGCTTTTAAAACCAAAGGAGCTTTGAAGCCTGAAGTCCCTTCATAAATCTTTACTCCCTGGTTGTTGTTTTGTTGGAGAGTCTATTCAGTGTGAAACCAACAGGATCTCGCAGAGCACACGCATCCAGGATCAATTTCGCGTTCATATGGTGGCAAGTTGAAGGCAAGGAGTCACAGTGACAAGGAGGTCTGTAACTCTGAAGTTTGCTAGTTTACTGTAGTGCAATCAATGAAAATATTGCTTTCTTGTTATCTACTTTTGCCAGCACTCAAGCCACAGCTCTAGTGCTAGAAATCTTTATCTCACATCTCTCGTTACTTCATAGCAGGTTCGTTGTCACCGGCCGTTTCTCAACTATCTGCTTCTTGCACCTTGGGGCACATCAACTTTTGCTTAAGTCACAAGCCCCAAATCCCGACGGCTGAAGTAAATCTTGCAAGAAGACGAGCGCGTGGGTGAAGATTGAGAACGCTTTCTCAGCAAGTTCCGAACACCAATGAGTCCCGAACACTCCAGGTAATGCATTCAAGGTTCTGGTGGAACATAATTTTGAGAAACCTGTCATTGTGTGTACGTCAGGAATCGTCCACGTCTGATTTATTTATTTTCATGACCTCACCCAAGTCTGGTCTGCACTGCAGAAGGCTTGCCAGTGTCTGGTCCATGCTTCCTAACATTATAACTCTGCCAAGCTACTCTGCAATGCATCACTCACACCGGTTTATACACTGATCTTGATTTATGTGGTCCAAATATTCTGAAAATTACCCCGAAGAGTTCCCCTGCCCCAGTCTGGCTGGTAAACCTCATTAAACTGTTATTTGGTAGGTGGGGGCCGGCAGGGAGAACATTAGTGGTTCCACTTCAGCTGAACCATAAAGTCAGGACAATCAGTAGTTTGATGTAGCAGACCACCGAATGTATAATATTTCCACCAGCCACAGCATGGGTGGAAGATGCCATAATATGCGTCCCAAGTTAGAGAATGTTCGAGTAATCCGCTGATTATAAATAGAGAGAAAAGACTTGTGAGATGAAGCGGGCGTCTTGGGCGTGATCCGTGGCGGACAGAATGGGATCACGTTGTTTTCCATCTCGCGCGTTGCTTCAACTTTCTTAAAACTTCCTCTCCGTCATCAGGAGAACGAAGAGGGTTGGATTGCGTGCGACGCTCATTTCGCACCATTACTCCTCAGCGCTCTGCACGTCATCTTCATCTCACCCTTCAAAATCAGGCTCTAAGAAGCATCTCCGTGAATCAACACTTTCTATTTGTGTTATATACTGCTTCATTTAATCGACAGGCTTCCCGACACCTGCCACCGGCTAATGTTCTGTCTTTTTCTGGATTCTTACTGCTATCAGTTTAATGTGTACAACGTCTTCTACTTGTACATTAGTATTTAATGCGGAATTCTAAAGGTGCTAGGTGCATAATACTTGGCAGTATTATGAGAGTTGTTGCAATGCGTATTTGAATGTTATTGATAGGTAGGCTGTGAAGACTGCTGGCCGCCATTCACTGACTCTATGCGTTATTACAGAATCTGTCTGGTATGATGTTTGTACATCATTTATAAGAATCCACTGGTGATGCATATTCATCCAACTGCAGAAGAACTGCAGTGTTGTTCGTCCGTTTTTATGTCTTTCCTACCCAAGGAGTTCCCACGGACCCTAAAAGAACAATTTTAATAGTGTTTTAAGTTCATGAAGATAGCTTAATAATTATAATTTGAAGTCATTGTGCTTTCAGTCTTAATTTGCATTCACGGGTGACTGACAGGAATGACTGTGCATGTTGGTAAAAGTGCTCACGGGCAGGCGTTCAAAACTAAAAACAATCAGTGCCGAACAAGCGAGCACCCCTGGATGACGCGTCATCTAACAGCCACGTCCACATACCACGTGCCCACAGGATGTGAGGTGATTATCTGATCGGTAAAAGTAACCAGGGGCGGCAACAAATACGACATTTTGAATTTACTGCGCGAGTGACCTCAGATGAATTCCCATCAAGGCTTTGTGACAGCTTCAAGAAAAGGGCCTTTGTCTGAAAACAGACAGCCAAGTCATCAGTTTCAAACCTTTTTTTTTTTTTTTTGGCATTTTGTGCGTTCACTTTGGCTCTGCAGGGCGCTGTGCGATAATTACCCCCCCTTTGGCGGTTCCCTGGACCTTTTCCCGCTTCGGCACTCAGACGCACGAGAGCCGACCCGCTCTAATCCAGAAAGCGGGGGTTCATTTTGGATAATTTGGAAATGTTTGGATCCCGATGAAAGAGAGACCTCGGTGGTGCCAAGCAGAAGCGCCGGGGTCTCCGATGGGAGAGAGACATCTCCTCTCCAGGCGTGGCAGCTCCTCGTCGAGCTAAAACCCTGGGAATGGTGCCACGAAAGCACGCCCGTGGCTCCCGACGGCGGGGCTGTGTGCTGACATGATGTCATCCCGGCGCTGAAAGAGTCTTTATTAACTCCGACAAGAGATGAGTGGGTGCTGCGGCATTTTGGAGTCAATTACAAGAAGTCCTCCAGGTTGAGGGCATAGATTTATTAAGTGGCAATGGAAACCGAATCCTTTAGAGGCCTTTATTTGAAATCCTATCGCGTTACAGAAAAAGTAATTTTCTTTTTGATTTTCTCCTTGGTTTCCCTTCGGATCTGGTTGCACTTTTTAGATCCACGCTGTTCTAGAAGAAACTCGCCATGTCTCTTTTTTGCCACTCCTCACAAGTCAACTCACCTCTCTGGCTTCCAGGCCAATGGACCCCCAGAGAGAGAAGGTACATTGAAGGTAGAAATCATTCAGACCTCTTCGGGGAGAAGATCAAGTCAAGATTTTTGTTTCCTCACTTCAAATCACTGAATCTTTCTAGCAAGAGACGAGAACGGAGACGATTCTCAAATGTAGTAAAACAAAAACGGGTGGCACGACAGCGCAGCGCTTAGACCCAGGGACCTTCTTGCTGTGAGGAGGAAGAACTGTGTGTTCTGCTCATCTCTGCGTGGGGTTCCTCCACGGTCCAGGAGGAACCCCGCTTCGATATGCTCTAGCCCACCCCCACCCTTAATACAGGATGTGAGTGAATTAAAATTAAGGCTGATCTTCTTGGGTAAAGCGCCCAATCAAAAGAGGGAAACCTGCTGTGACCTTTTCAGCAGATGTCCTTGGTTCTGATCATTTGGATGAAACTTGTTTTTCTTCATGTTTTCAGTTGCACCAGTGTTTTCATGTAAAAAGCTCTGCGGCGACTCATCTTCACCCCAGCTTCGATCGGCATCCCGGTGAGAACGTAATGACTTGTTCTAACCCAGCGGTGAATCCTGCATTCTTCTCAGAGCTGATGATTGCTTTCCATCTGTGAATCGGTGGAGCCTTCGACTGAGTTCAAAATAGAAAATTCTCTCCTGAACGTGCTCGCTGATGAAAAAGTCCTCACCCCTGCACACGTCCCCATTATCCACAAAGTAACGTCAAGGCGGGACTGGATATCCAAGTCCGGTGTTCCTCGAACCAGCATGATCCTCACATGAAGGAGGTCACCTGCTGGATCTGCAGGCCGCCGCTCACACCCGCAGTTTGCTATTGATGGACGCTTTTGATCACTTCACCGTGTCCGTGCGGCTCCCCCGGATCACGCTACGTCGGACGCGTGTCCTATCGCATCAAAGTTCTCCCCCATTGCTCAGAACGGTCTCACATTTCTCCCTCCCCCCCCACCCAATTCTGAATATTTGCACAGTACATCACAGCAGTACATTCGGCAGAGGCGACCGGCTGGCAGCATGACGGCCCGTGCAGAATCTGAAGCTTATAAAGGCCTTGAGTTATTTTAAAGCTCTTTATGCTCCTCTAAAAACCATTGAGATCCAAGAGAGCCATTCTTCACTTCAAGCAGCAGGCGCAGGCTCAGCTTCAGGCCCGTATTGTGTCCGTGTGCCGTCTGTCTTTGTAATATTCTCCGGGTGTTTTTGCCGGTGTGCAGATCTTTCAGATCCGATTTGGGAGAGTGTGTTTGTCGTTATTGATCCGCGGGGAATCAAGGAGGTCATCGGATACACATTTGTCAATATGCGTTTGGCATTTCTGGGGGTCTGATAGGATCATTTTGTTCAGGAGACTGACAGAAGCAGTCTTTTATTCTGGGATTTAGCTTGACTAGGGTTAACTTATCAAAATCTGTTGGCTTCTTAAAGTCCATGTTTAGTATCCCTGGGTTTTTAACCCCGATACTGATTTCCTGATTTCCATTTCCACCCGCGGGGTTTTAAGACATCCAGGTTTTTTTATTTAAAATTTCATCATTGGCAGCTGGACTCGTTAAACTTTTTTTCTTTTTTTAGAAGTGACAGACCCTCTCGGATGATTTAAAGATCCACAGGCGGGTTTCAGGTGGGTGGGATAGAATAGCGAGTCCGGATGGGATAGCGTTTGTTTTACAGCAAGAAGGTCCTCTGTAGGATTCCGACAGGCGGACCTTCAGCGTGGGTTCTCCATGGTCTCCGAGGGTCTACGCTGACTTCCTATGGGTTCCCTGGTGTCCTCCAACAGTGCAAAAACATGCAGAATGTTGATTTTTAGACCCTAGATTGGATGAGAGGGTGATTGGTTATATGGGCGTTCTCCGCTTCTCGCACAATGACAGTTGAGAAGCACAATATACCAGTACATTTTAATCCCCACGACACTCTGCGGTAAAAACTGGTGCGCCACAAGGACAACACACCCAGGCAACAGATCGGGAATGCAGTGTATGCAGTCATTCGGCACTGAGGATTGTGATAACGTCTGCATCGGAGAGGCCAAACAACCTCTGCACAAACGGGCGACACAGGAGAGCCACCGCTTCAGGACAGGACTCTGCGGTCCACCGACACCTGAAGGACAAGGGCCAGTCTTTTGAAGACAGCAATGTTTGTTTTCTGGCCAGAGAAGACGGATGCTTCCTGAGAGGAGTCAAAGAAGCCATCTTTGAAAAACCATCTCTAGACAGACACAACCTTTCACAAATGTACAACGCTGTACTTGGATCAATACCAAGACGGATTTGCACACACGGATCGGGACTTTTCTGACCCTCCAAACAACCAGGAAAGACCCACCACCAGAACCAGCCCCCGGTAACGTCCACGTGAGCCTCACTTCATGGGATCCAGCGGGTTTCACTCCTTTGTATAGCTTTAACTTTTCACATTCCAATCCAGTTGAACCCACAAAGTTGCTCTTCTGTTCCATCGAATGACACCTGCATTAGCGTGACAACCTTCCCCCGTACGCCTGGTCTCTGCTGATCAACTCTGCCATTTACACAGTAAGGCACCGTAACCTAGACTCTCCCAAAAGCCTGGCAGTTATATTCAGAAACTCCCCGTCGGTCATTAGAACTGAAGACGCCTCTCAGATGAGGGCTGAAACATCTTCAAGTGAAGAAATTCAAGTCCAGTTGCTAAGACAAGAAGATTTCGACAAGATTTGGAAAAGTTCAAGCCCTCGGCAACTCTGATTGCAGGGTAATAAATGAACATTTTACTTGAGGTCAAACACCACTCTTTGGTTTTAATACATCTTTATTAAAGTATACATTATGTACAATAATAAGTTATATATACAGTTGGTCTTTTTCAGATGTGTGTGTCTGTGTGTGTATCTGTGTGTGTGTTCTGTTAGTGCACCGGGTGTGTTTTACTGAGGTAAGTATTCAATGTTTGGCTTCTGTATCCATCAGCTTAATACGTAGCTGTCAAAACAAGGTCGGCGCCCGTTCCATCCCAGCTCCGATCAACAACAGTTCGACAAATAGCGTGACAAAATGTCTTTTAGTTGGGCTCGATGAAGACAATGTTGCTCAGACAATGCGGTATATTTAAATCTAAGCGTTTTATTCACCTTAACGGAGCAAAAGAAAAAAAAAATAACGCAGCGGCTTGTCGGGCATGCAAAGTAATTAACTTAAAGCACTGAGGTCCAGCCTCGGATCAACAAACGTAGGAAATAAGAAAGCGGAAACATGGCAGCAGGCGGCGTTCGTCTCATGCGAAGGGCAGTCGTGAAGGATTGTGTTGTGACCCGTTTATATTCTCCAGATGAAGAAACTGGTTTACCAGAGATGAAGATGCTGTTTGGGTCATGCACAGAGGAGGGATAGTGAAAATATAGTTAGGTGGACGACCGCCGCAGCCAAATTACTGTGGTATCCTTTCTACCCGCAACTCCTTTCTCCAGTCTTCCCGATGACGCGGCCCCTCGGGGTGCGGGTCCTGCATGCGTCGTTGCATCTCCCCTTTAACTTCAGGGTTTTTACAGCTTTTCCACCGGACCTTTCGGCGGTTAACTGGCCCTAAATGCTTAATTGGGTGCTGGAAATCACGGGCACTTTGCACCCGCTTTGCAAACCGCAACACTTTGGCCCATTAGGGGCCCGGGGAACCGCACGCCAAATAATTAAGGCTGGCTGCGACGCGAGACCACAGAACTGGGCTCGGAGGGCGGATGAGGGGGTGGGGGACGGAGGTAGATGCTGTGAGAAGTGGTCAGGGTTGAGGGGAGTGTGTTTGAAACATGTCTCGACGAAAAGTTAATGTGCCGAGGTTCCTTGAGATGGAGATTTCACAAATTCAGACGCCGGAGTGAAGCGGACAGTGTCACCACCAGGGGAGAAAACCTCTCGCTGATAATATGACGGCCGGCCACAGATTTTAGAAGACTTGACCATAATTCGTATTTCGAGAGTTTCGAATGTTTCTTCTATTACCATTTGGTTTTCTGTGTACATTTAAAAGAAAATAGCAAAAAAAAAAAAAAAAAAATGAGAATAAAATGTGCAAACCAAAAAAAAAACAAAAAATAAAAATGGTTCCAACTGTAAATAATAACTGTTATGACATTACATAAAAACGGGGGTTCGTCTGGTAAACCGCAATTTTGTTCTGAGCCTCTTTTAAATCAAGTCCCAGGACATTTCTTTTTTCCTTCTGTTTTTCATTTCAGTAATTCTATGAGAGGGGCTCACTTCTGATCATTCCTTATATTTTATAACTCTTATTTGTGTTTTATCCTGTCTAAGCTCTCGCTATCTGTTCTTTAACTCTGTTTAATTGCAATGGAAACTTTTTTTAATTCCTAGCAAAAGCTCCATTTACTGTCCATAGACAAACTTTCCCGTGACGTGATGATGCATCTTTAAACTCCTCCACCGGTCATGACGGATGCATCTCCAAAGCAGCACCTCCCTCAGCGGATTTGACCGAGAACACGAAGAACCCAACAGCGAGAATGGGCCGAGATCAGGGGTCGACAACCGTTACCGCTCAAACACCCATTCGGACCCGTTTCCCGAGAGCCAAACGACCATTTTCAAATTTAAAATGAATTAACAGGGCATATAATGTTTTGTTTTGTTTTTTGCCTTTAAGCTATGTTTGAACGAAATGTGCTGCAATTTTTTTATAACAATGAAGAGCTGCAGATAAAGGA
This sequence comes from Fistularia commersonii, assembly GCF_037954325.1. Classification (NCBI taxonomy): domain Eukaryota; kingdom Metazoa; phylum Chordata; class Actinopteri; order Syngnathiformes; family Fistulariidae; genus Fistularia; species Fistularia commersonii. The sequence continues at coordinate 15,062,410 of NC_141287.1, read as the reverse complement.
AAACTAAATTTCTGCATAAAACAAAACATTTTGAACTCCAAAAAAAGACATTGTGTTGAAGGTTACTTTTAAGCAAAATACTCAATGTCTATTTGAGTCCTTCTTTTATTAATGAAAAAAAAAAGCCGAACTTAAATTATCCACCGGCAGCAAAACAAGAATGCCACCATCTCTCTGTGTCCTGTCATTTTTTAACTGCTGCATGCAGTTGCTTATTATTATCATTATTATTATGTTTTATTTAAATGCTTTCACAAATTTAAAATCATATTCTAAAAATGAATGAATTGAAATAAAATACATTTGAATTAAATACTCAATTATTTTCCAAAGCCACAAGGAGCCACGGGTTGCCGACCCCTGGCCTAGATCCTCCCCCCTAAATCCTTCTTAGCACCAAAACAAACCAGATCTGCAGCATCTCGGCATCTCAAGCAAACAGCGTTGTCACCTGAAAGCTAACCATGGATTTCCATGAACGTTCACCTTTGAGACTGCGGGTGCAGCAATGAGCCGCGTCCACATCTTGTCTCCGGTGGTGTTGGTGCGCAGGACCCTGTTTCCACAGCCTTCATCGACTGATTCTGCCAAGCGTGGCTATTTCTGTGTCTCTACAAGTCGCGAAAACAAGTTGCGTCCAGCGCACTTGTTAATCTGTTGAGCGTTTCAAAAAAAATAGGCGGCTGGAGAACAGCCTCCCTGCTCTGATGCACTTCAGACAGTCAGGATAGGAAGGGAGTTTCAAGGCTTATTAGCTTCTTAGCAGAGAGAGCTGAAGTAAAAGGCAGCGTGTCCAGTGAGGTCCACGGACATTCTTCATGTGATGAGGGTCTACTGCCACGTCCTGGAACATGTAGGGAGTCTCTGCTCCAGCATGTGTTCACACACTAGCGCAGCGCTGCGAGGGAGGCGGGCACGGCGACGGGCAGACGTGCTGGCTGTGAAAACCGCTAATGCCCTGCCAGGCGCCGGGCGCCGTCGCCGCCGCCGCCTCGCCGCCGCCCAGCACATCCGAGCAGAGGGACTCCACAGCGTCCAGACGCTCGATCTGCACCAGGCGCGTCAGCAGGTCCGGGATGCTGTAGCCGGCCGTGCTGACTCTCTCGAAAAGCTGCAGCCCGTCGCTCATGCCGCCGATCTCGTCGCGCTTCAGGCCGAAGCTCTCGGCCAGGTGTCGCCACGTCTTGACCACGGCCGCTTCGCTGCTGTACGAGGAGCTCAGCATGCGACTGGTCTTCTCCAGACAGTCGAAGGGGAGCTCCGTGGGGCTCAGGCCTGAAACACAACCACACCGCTTTACCACGGCACGTTTACAAAATGAGCAAAGAGGTTGAGAAAACACCTTGATTAATGAGTCGACATGGGCTTTTCAATTCAGGGGTCGCCACAACGATTCAACCTTGCATCTAACACTATTCTCTGTATCCTCATCTCTCACACTAACTACCTTCATATCCTCTCTCTCCCTCTCACTATGTCCGTAATTTTCTCTTTGGTCGTCCTCTAGACAACCAATTCCAGCATGTGTCTACCAATATATTCACCATCCCTCCTCTGTACATGACCCAACCATCTAAGTCTGGCTTCTCTGACCTTCTCTCCAAAACATCTATCATGTGCCGTCCCTCCGATGGACTCATTCCTGATCCTATCCATCCTGGTCACTGCCAAAGAGAACCTCAACATCTTCATCTCTGTGACCTCCAGCTCTGCTTTCTGTCTTTTGGTCATTGCCACCGCTTCTAGTCCCTACAGCATCGCTGGTCTCGCCACTGTATCCTCCACCTTTCCTTTCATTCTGGCTTGTCCTCTTTTATCTCATTGTACCCCTGACACTTTTCTCCACCTATTCCAACTTGCTGGTTTGTTTACCTCTTTTCCACACTCTGTTACTCTGGACCGTTGACCCTTGTCAAGTACTTGTCAATTTGTGAATCCACTTGTTTCCTGGTTATTCATCATTCATAAGTTCAATACAGCTCGAGAGTTATCGCGCAGAGAGAATGAAAAAAGAAACCTACCCTCTGTCACGTTGCATACTTTTGCGTACAGATCCAGGATCTTTTTCCTTCGACTATGAAGCATCTGTGTGACAAGACAGAATACAGATCTATTTAATCCAGATGACGGCAAACTGGAGATCTGTTTACGATCATATTCATTCCTGCAGTGACCTCTTAAAAAGGTCCGCATTCCTACCCCGGGGGTTTTATTGCCATTGTTGATTGCGGTCACGTTGCTGATGTGGTTGGTGCTGGTGATGTGGTTGACGCTGCCGATGCGGTACGGACTGGAGATGTTATTGATCGGGCTGGCTGCGATGTTGGGGGTCCCGTTGCAGCCGCGATCGTGATCAAGGAGCCCCAGCGAGAGCAGGCAGAGGTCGGGCTTGTTACCCACGTTGACGAGGCCGGGATTGCCCGGATTGCCGGTATCTGGCGATCCCTGCTTCTCCGACGCCGCTTCCTCGTCGCTGTCGATGCTGCGACTCAACAGTTGTTCGTTCTCCGACGACGCGTCGTTCTCGCTGAACCGCAAAGGCGGAAACACATTTTTAGAATAAACCGAAATTCGGATATGCAGCCACGGACACGCGCCGGTCGTCCGAAAACGTACATTTTGTTTTTTTCCCTTGGTAAATGACCTTTCTCTGCTCTCGCTAAGAAGAAAAGTGTCAAAGTTTAAAAGAGTTGCATCACCTTCAAACTCCTCAGAAGCGTCGCGCAAATCTAGTTAAGTGAATCACACCCATTGGTAAATAGATATGCCGTATTTACTCGCTGGTCCTTTTAAACGCGTTTTCAAAATATTTGACGTTCAGTCACAGCAACGCCGCCAAAAGCCAGAGTCTTCTTCGTCTGAGATACGTCAATCCTCAGAGGGATCTAACGCACCTTCTTATCCGTCCTCAGTTTTTCCGTGTCAGATTCGGCCGCAGATTTCTGCTCTCGCGAACCGAATCGAGCCACAAAGATACGATCGGATGAACGCGCGCGATTCTGGAATGGGGTTATATAACATACGAATAAAAGCAAATGAAATGTCTTTCCAAACGTCTGCCGTATGAAAATGAGATGGTAAAGTATGCCGTTGTTGCCACGGCGACCGATGTTTCATAACTGTTGATTAGAAAAGCCGGCGTCTTTTTCGACACGCGATATCGTATATTTTCTTTTCGCTTGTCTCTGCCCCGCATTTTGGGTTTTCCTCTCGAAAAACACCGGGACCAACGAGATGCTGACAGCGTGCCATTGTTTCCACAGCGCCGTCCTCTTATCCCGAATCGCCGCCGCACACAAAATGGCATTGTTTCCCGGACATCCAACACCCGGCCTGGCAGCCTCGGCGGTGAGTTAGCACATCATTTGGCACGCCGCTGTAACACACTGTTTAGCGCTGTTGATGCGGAGGAGTGTGCGTGCACATGTTTATTGCACCTATTCATTAATTTACAACCCCTCCGATATATTTGAGTGTATCTGCATGTATGGTCATGCTCCGCCGGCGCTTGTTTATACAGCCACATTGTCTGCACATGGGGGACGAGATATATGCAGGGGAGAACAAGGTGAGGAAGCTATTATCCTTTTGTCGCCTGCCAGGATTTGCTCTCCTGTGGTCGGTTTCAGGTGAGGCCCGGAACAAATACCCCTATGCACCCCCGAAAACCCGTCCCTGCCTCTCATTGTCTGCGAGGCGTCAGGGCTCGTCTTCCGCACATCCAGAAACCCACATAATGACGGCGCGCTTCATTAAAAGCAAAACAACACGGGCATATTTGTGGGGCTCTGTGCGTGTCTGTCAGCGACATATTCTTCGCACGTCGTTTTATTTTGAAGGCCCGCAGCAAAGGGGCCTTGTTTTTATAAAGTTCTAATTAAACATAATGTGGGAAAATATAAACGCGCGTCTGTGTCGTTCAGCGTCTCCGAGGCACCGAATGAAAACGCAGCGGTGGAGACGTGCATTTAAAGCACAGCCGCTCACCGTATAGCAGACTTTGTGGACGTACGGGCCGCAAAGCTGTCACTCCACATGATAAGGGCTTCCAGATGTCACAACTGCTAAATGCTAGTTGGCTTAAGGAGAACACCGGACACAATTCTATACCTAATAAAAACAGCCGTCCTCAGGTCTCAGTCTTAGAGAGATACGTCTTTTCAGGATATGCTTATTTTTGAATATAGTCATGGTTCATGTTATTTATTTCATTTATCATCCTCTACCGGTCGGCGATCGATCACAGATTGCGACTCTGTCATTCACATATTATATAGTGATTTTGGTCCGAGGGCCACATATGACCTAATTTGATGTCAAAGGGGCCGGACCAGTAAAATAGGAGTGTAATAACCTAGTAAAACTAAGTCCAAATTTTTCCTTTGTTTTAGTGTAAAGGAGAACAGGTAAATTATAAAAAAATTATATTTTTGTGTAATGAATGGTTTCTCTGAAAAATACATGACAAACGACCTGAGATTCATTAAGAAAAAGAAGTGCAATTTCAACAACACTTTGCCTCAGTTCTGTCTTCTCAGTTCTCTGTGCATTTTGTTGTATTTTATATATCATAGTAGCACCGAAACTTGCTGCATCCACAACAAGCATACAGGTTTCTTATTAACCTCAATGGACAAATAAGAACTGGTCAATTTTTCTTGGAAAACTCTACACTCGATGTCCACTTTTCTCTTTTTTAACAACGACATTGTGCTGATGAGAGTGTGGGGACCAATGAAAAGGAAGCAAAATTTATAACAATATATAAAATGCTATTTACAGACCACGGAAGCCACATTGCTGCCATCTGCTGTAAGTTCTGAGTCACATGGTGTTGTGCCATGGAGCAAACACTTATCAAAACAGCCCGCCCCTTTCAGACAATATAGGAACTGCATTTTTATTTTAAAAAAGTACATCATGATTTGCCTGTATTTTTTGCAAGTGTTATTTGCAGTGCTTATGTCCTCTATTGTAAGTCGCTTTGGATAAAGCGACTGCCAAATGTAATGTGATGTAATTTTTTCAAATTGTAGATTTCTTCCACGGGGCCGGATTGGACCCCCTGGCGGGCCGGTACCGGGCCACAGGCCGTACGTTTGACACCTGTCATATATTGACGAACAAACATTCACTCATTCACACGTGTGGACAATGTAGTGTCTCCAATGAACCTCCTGCATGTGTTTGGACTGTGGGAGGAACCCTGAGGAACCCTGAGGAACCCCACGCAGACACGGGGAGAACGACACTGAAAGGACCCCTTGTGGGAAACCAACCAGGGACCTTCTTGCTGTGAGCGCTAGCCGTTGCACCAGAGGGGTGCAACTTCTGTTAAAATGTTAAAAATGAAATAAAACTAAAAAAGAAATGCACGTACTCTTGTTTCTAACACAGATCGGATCAGAAGGTCTGCAGTAGTCGTATCACCTCACCTTGCATCCTTGTGCACTTAGACCCACAACTTCTGAACAGCTGCTATCCGGCCTTCAGGCTGCGTTTGCTTTTTTCGTGAGATCAGTATTTTATTTAGGCGTCGTAAAATACACGACAGAAAAATAGAATAAACCAACTGAAGTGGATTCAAACACAGCAAAGAGCTGGAAGCCGAATCTGTATCAGTGGATCAGCAGGTGAAATCGTAAACCTCTGAGAACGTCTGGCCTGCTATCATCCCAGCAGCAGTGTGTGTGTGTGTGTGTGTGTGTGTGTGTGTGATGCTGCAAAACTCACCTTTTCACCGCCTTCTGAGGAGAAGCTTTGAGTTTGTCGAACTCGTCTTTCTCCGAGTAGATCACCACATTATCTGGGAGGGAAAAACAGAACACCAGTGGAATTTATTTCATTTATTCTTATTTTCGCCTGTTTTGTTTTTATCGTGCTTTTCTCAAAAAAAGGCTCCGGTGCCTCTCTCAGAGCTGCACGCATCAGACGCTGTTATTATTTAACTTCTTCTGTACCAGGAGGAAACATAGAAATTTTTTAATTCAGATTCAGATGCGATCCCTTGAAAGAAAAGAATCCTTGCACGGGGCAAAAGTCAAGATGACGACGGCGGTTTGCTTCCTGGCAGGAAGCAAAGCCGCGCCGAGTCGACGTCTCGTAAACGCTGCTGGCACGAGTTGAAGTACATGAGAGAGAACAAAGTCCAGGTTGTAACGCGGCGGGAGGAACCGCAGCTGCATTGTGTGATGAAGAATGATCACAGCGAGTATTATGTGATAGTCGCGCTCCTCCGTCGTGAAAGAGAGAGAGAGAGTGACGGACGGCGTGATGAATTCGGTTTCCATCCCAGCATGATGGATAAGAACAAGATCACGTTTAGATTTATTTAGTTTAGGGCAGGATGAGACATACATGAGGATCAACTGGACTTTAGAGTGGATGTTCTTTTGTGTGTGTCTGTGTGTGTGTGTGTGTGTGTGTGTGTGTGTACAAGCATCTGTGTCTTTCATCTGGCGGCCTTATTAACTCAGCACTGACATGATTGACAGCCAGAACTCTGAGCAGTGGGCTTCTCTTCCACTTGCACATGCAAACACACACACACAAACACACACTTGAACCAGAATGCTTAGAAATACACACATGCACACACACACATGCACAGACAATTCAAGGCTCTTTAAACTGAACTTTAAAAAATATAAATTGTCTGCTGTCTCATCATTGTGTTTCTAGTAATTATGTGATTAACTCCGTGTGTGTGTGTGTGCATGTGTGTGTGTGTGTGTGTGTCTGTCCTCTGCACATGAGGATTCTTGTCCGCACCACATGTAAGAGGTTAGTCAAGTTAGTCTGGACGTGAAATTGAACAGAGCATCATTGTTAGAAGAAATGGCGCCTAAAGCAACATATGACTTTGGCCTCAGAAGGAAGTCTCACATTCCTCCGCGATGCGTTCACCGCACTACAGTGGTGTCGGCCCACACACACACTCCCATTTACATATAATAAACCTCATACCATAAACACATCTCCAGGGGATTCGGTCAGATTTGATGAAATATGATGCGATGAACGTGTGTGACTTAGAGGGACAAGTAATCCCTGACGACGTCCTGCAGGGTTTTCCCAGGAGTCGATGCGGCCGGGACTTGGAAGCGCGATAGCTATTGATTATTTTAGGGTATCAAAAAGCCAAACAAGCTTAAAATACTTTGTTTATTCTTATTATTGTTACACTTTACGATAGCGTTTTTTTTTTTGGCAAAGCTTTAAAAAGAAACCGGGAAAGTTTTTAAATCTTTTTTTTTTTTTCTGGTCAAAGTGAATTTTTTTTTTTATTTTCCAGAATACCTCATAGTCGGGTGGTTTTCTATTTGCCTTTTTTCAGAACACTTAGAAACCCCGTGACATGAATTATCAGCGTGTTTTTGGTCGCACGCAGGACGAGGCCGGCCCGCTCGGGTCGGAGGATGCTGAGGAGATTTCTGGCTTCATTTGCGACCCTGTTTTCGCCGCTCGGCGTGATCCGACATGGGCCGCGGCTAAAAACGGCATCTGTTGTACATTTTGCTGGCCGTTGTTTAGACGCTGTGCAATGTGTGAGTAGAGTTTATGGAAACTCGGTAATAACCAGTTCCCCGTTAGCGTGTTTATTTTTACAGATATGACAACACAGTGGGGAGAAATAAAGAACAGATGTCAGTCCAGAAACCAAATAATGTCAATAAATTATTACTCGCGCCTGCTTTTCTTCGTTCCTAAGTTAGAAAGAACTATTTCAATATGTCCCTCTTGATGCTCCGAATTAAAAGGCCGGATCCTCGAATATGAATTCTGACGAGTGTCTGTTTCAGGGTGCAGAATGGTTTGTTTACATGGAGGACCTTCAGACTTTCCATTCGGATCGGATCTGGACCAGAAGGTCCGCCTTGTCATTAGCGTTAGCTTATAACGTCTTCATTTGACAGCCCGGCTCGGATCCGCTGGCGTTCGGCGCAGAGAAACACGAACGAGCGCCGCCGCGCAGAAACATCGCATTTCGGAGCTGTTACCGGCACCCGCGTCAGATCAAACCTCGATAATTGGGTTCATCCTTCACCGCGAACGTAACACGGAAAGCCGAGTGACAGGGAACAGGACGTGAACCGGGGATAAATTGAAATCATGTGTCCCGACAGGAGACGGATAACAAAATTACTTAGGTTTCGTCACAAACTGTTATGTAACCGAAAGCAGGAATTTGCCTGCAAAATGCTGTTTACTGCAAGAGACCCATAATCAGGAATTTAAGTCAAGCATACATTCTCAGTAAGGGGATTAATTTGCGTGTGTGTGTGTGTGTGTGTGTGTGTGTGTGTGTGTGTGGCCTCACCAGGAACATCCTTCTTATCTTCCTGTTTGTTGGTCTGAGCTTCAACTGCCTTCACCACTTGTCCAGAGCAACATGCTGCCAACAGACAGACATGGAGACAACCTTTATGACGATATTGCAAACGTGTGTGTGTGTGTGTGTGTGCGTGTGTGTGTGTGTGTGTGTGTATGTGTGTGTGTGTCTTACCGTGGCCACTGGGTTTGGTCTTCAGGATGTAAAACATAATGATGAGGACGATGGCGATGGCCATGATGAAAATGGTCGACATGGCGATAATGAGAGCTGTTGCTAGGTGACCCTGCCCTGTCGGATCTGACATGTGGAGGAAGTTATGCTCAGTATAATTAAGTTTAAAAAAGTTATCTATGTTAAGAAGTAGCTGAAATATATATATATATATAAATGTAAAAAAAAAATGTAAATAGAAACGTATAAAATAGAAATACTAGAAATAGAAAATAGAAATGTACATAAATACGTATATATATATATCAATTTTCTATTTCTATTTCATTATATATACATATTTATGTGCATAAATATGTGTATATATATATATATGTATATATGTGTGTGTACATTTCTATTTTTATTTCTAATATAGGATATATATTACATATCCTACCTTTATTTTGATGTGGTAACACCGTTGTGCTTCCGTGGTCAATTTCGGGTTTTTCTATCGGCTCACTGTTCAGCATGCCTGTGAAACACACACACACACACACACACACATACACAGACACACACACTTTTAATGTGAGCTACAGAAGAAGAAGAAAACCCTTCATTAATGCCTTGCAATACAACATCAGCAGAATTGGACCGCTGCTTTCAGCCGTGCCTGGGGAGCAGTTAGGGCCTCAGCGTCTTGCTCAACAACACCGTGACAGGCTAGGAAGAGCTCAGGAATCCGACTGGGGAGGCTCGGATCCAAGACGCCGGCCGTGGCCATCCGAGCACGCACAAAGAAACACACACACGTTTTAAGAAGTAGGGTTCAAACTAATTTTGTGCTGGCTTGATAGAGTGCAGCAGGACTGACGTGAGCAGACAGTTTAGGTGCAGAGAACTCCTTCTCCGGAATATTCATCTGTTTTGCCTCTTTCCTAATGGAGCTGTAAACTACTGACAGCCCATAAATCAGCTCTTTTAATCAGTTTTTTTTTTCTTTTCACCGAGTGGATGCGTATGGGAGAGGTCTTTGGCGTGAACCCTGCCGCCTCTCATGGTCTCGGCGCCTCGTGTCACCGCAAGCGCGCATACAAGCATTCGGTCACACACACACACACGCACGCACACACCCACACACACCAAATGCCCCGCGGCTGCAGACGTGCATTCAGACTGGGCCTTTGCACTCCTTCTATGAGGATATGAGCAAGAACTGGAATTCTGCTAAGCATCCTGTGGCTTTATCTCTTAATTACGGTGAGCAGACTAAACACACACAGTAAAATGATATTTCAGGCTGGGAAGCTCAGCGAACCCCTCCCTTCCCCCCCGCGGAGTAACTAATGCAGATTTACCTATCGTCCATCTGCCAGGAGATATTACTCTATATTTTTATCAGTGCAATATATTCTTTCTTTTTTTTTGGGGAGCAGTATTTCGTTGGCGCCACAAAGGAAAATGCCCATAGAGCAGCAAAAGTCAATAAAAACCAAGACGGGAGAATGGAAATTGACGTCAGCCGGCACGTAGAATCGGCACAAGCACTAACACGATAATAATCTCTCTTTCTCATACCCACAGAAGTTTTAATTATGTCTCACACACACACACACACACACAATGCTAAGCAGAGGGCTGCGTAATTTGCAGATTACACGGCGAGTGTCAGCCTGTCTGCGCTCAGAGGAAGCAGAACTCCTGGTGCTCAGACCCCGTTTTCCCCCTGCTGTTTTGGCTGCAGCGCCGAGGAGGCACCGCTGCCCGACCTGATCCATCAAAAAGGGAAAAGACGGCCACCGTTTTGCACGCCGCGTTGCATCGGCAGCTTGATTTAACGCCGTAGTTTCAAGGCTACCGCCCTCAATCTTCAATTTGCCTCGAAGCCCCGTCAATCATCCAAGAATTGATGAACGGCCAACAGTCAGATGAGTTCAAAGTTGTTCGGAGCTACAGGAGGCAATTTCTTGACATTTTAACGTCTTTGCGTGTCTGTTTCGGAGAGATCAGCAGCAAAATCGCTGCCAATAACAAGCGCGCCGCCGCTTATATAGACCTTTCATCATTTTGCGGTTTCGAAGCACTGGATAGCATTCGCGGGTGCACACACCGAGCCCCGTGCAAGCAGGGCCGGGGATAAACTTGGGGTTCCGCGTCTCGCCTGAGGCACGCGGACAGGAGGAGGCGGGGGATCCAATCGCTGATCGATCAATAAAAAACCGAGCCGCAACTTCCGTTAGTCCCAAATGCTACACTCGTGACGCAGGCCTGTGGTAAACGTGGGCAGAGCCTTCGGCGTCGCAGGGTTTAATCAGCCGACATCCAAATCCGTCTGTTTGCAGAATACAAATTGCAGAGGATGACGATACTATGTTTGCATGCTTTTCTTTTCTAACCGGAATTCTGCGGTTCTATTTGGGGGTAAAATAATATTCGATAAATATTGCACTGCTGCCTTTCACCTCACCATCCATCTGGCTGTGTTTTGGTCTTGTAACTTCATCTTAAAACCCTGACACCGCTCATATTTTATTGTCTCTATTATTGTTGTATTTTTGTCAATTTTTATTTCTTCAATCACTCAATTTGCTCCGGGATCAGTAAAGTTTGTCAGATTCTAAAATCACCGTTCAGATTCACATGGAAATCTGTCGTGGACTCAGCAAACGGGGGTCCACTTTTGGCAGGAAGTGAAAAATGGACTTTTGGACATCTTAAATGATTCCCTTTAAAAGAGAAAATGGGGATTCAGATCCCGGAGCCTGCTATTCGTCCTGCTCCGCTCACATGAGGAGTGAACAATTACGGTGCTGTTGAAAAGCGGTTGTTTGGGCACAAACACGCCCACCTGTCCACAGACACACACCCACAACAATTTCCTAATTCCGCTCGTCCTCCCCGGTCAGCCCGGACCGCTTTACGACGTTCTTTCGAGAAATAACGCGTCTGTCAATTAAGACGGATATGCTCCTCTTTTCCGACGCTTGGCGGTGAAAACGTCACGGTTCGACTCCCGGCGCGAGCAAACGCTGGTCCGGAACGCCGATGATCTCAGCCATTAGGTCATAGTTTGTTTATTTCTTTTATCTTCTTCTTTTGAAGTTTTGAATATCTATCTGGACTTTATTTGTTGTAGTTTTACTCAGGGCAGGGAAAATGTTTGGTGAAACCCATTTTTCTAAAGGAATCGTTTTGAGCAAATTCTGATCATTAACCCTGCTCAGAGTAATTATATTCATTTATTCTTTATTAATCCCTCGTAGGGAAATTCCTTCTTTGCATTCAACCCATCATGGAGCAGTTGGCTGCTGTCTATGAGCATCAGGGGACGGTTAGGTGTTGAGCGTCTTGCTCGATAACACTGCAACACACTAGGAAGTGTCAGAAATCAAACCAGGAATATTTGGTTCCAATTGTTCCACCTCCTGCAACACGTCGCCCCGAAAAGCAGAGATTCTCAAATCTTACCAGATGAAGAAGTCATATTTCGCCCGAACAGGGACTTGAACCCTGGACCCTCAGATTAAAAGTCTGATGCTCTACCGACTGAGCTATCCGGGCTCTTAATTACACAACTTTCCATGAATCAGCAACTGAATACTTCCCTGTCTCTGAATGAAAGCGCAAAAGTTTGTATGTTCCTATAAGTGTCGCTGTGATAGACCCTTTTTTTGCTTTTTTTTTTTTTTTTTTTTAACAGACTGCCAACAGGCCTATCCAGGGTCAGAAACCACCAAACCAGGAAAGGCGCTCACTCGGCCGTGGACATTTATTGTGATGCATGAGCAGAAGCGCGCCGGCGTCCCAGAAAATGTCCAGGTGGAAGAGAGAAGGTCAGAAGCAAAGCGTGACCTCTGGAGGAGGGGGGGGGGGTGTTGTCTGTTTCTAAGAGGATACAAGGGGGGTAAAATAAGCCGTTTCTTCCCTAAAACCATTCGAGCCAAAACGAGAACCTCTGGTAAGTATTACGGAAGATCTGGCGCGACGCGTACGCACAGAGAGAACGCGTGATAATCAGCAAGGTGGTGAGATTATGGATCAGCCGTGAGATATCCATCTGGAGCGAGAGAGCCTGGGAGTCAGGAAGGGAAACGGGCGGGTGAAAATGTTCTGAGTCTGTAGCTCGAGCCCGCTGACGGGTCAGACAGTTACTCCGGGGTCTTGGAGGTCTGTCATTTTTCCCCTTTAACCAAATCCAGTCTTCGAGCAGCCGGTCCATCTGCTTTGGCACAGCCCGCCACTCTTATTTCCGCTTATTTCCCATTCAACTTGAATGTTTGTCAATTTTTTTTGATTTGTCAGAAGCCAGCTTTGGGCAAGGAGAGGGGGGGAGGAAAAATATAATAGAATAAAAGCAAGACTTCCTTGCTGAGAACAAAGAGAGGCGAGTCATGAAGCAACGAGAAACAGGCGGAGGAGACGGCCTTACATTCTTTGGTGTTGGGCGGCGCGTTCTGGCATGAATGGCAAACCATCCCGTAGAGGTTCCTGGGTCTGGTCTCCAGCATGTAATACCTGGCAAAGACGCAGGGGAGTATAATCAGCTCGGAACACCGGGAGAGCAGACCCGGCTGGAAAATGTAGTTTATAAATGTCATTATTGTTGTATATGAGTATAAAACACTTTGAAACTGAGATTTCTGTAGCCGCCGCCGCCGCTCTCCTCGCTTAACCAGACTTTAAATCTAGTTATTATAAAGGTACAATCCCCATTTTGCAGGACTGTCATCCGCACAAATATAAGATATGCATGCATCGCACAGGAGACAACAGCCTGATTTGAAAAAGTTAAAAATGCATTTTTGATTTTACTTCCCGCGAAAAATTGTCAGTCTTTACCCAGGTAAACAGGGGCCGCACTCGGCGTCGCTCTCCGGCGTCCCCGGGATGCGCACCGTCGCTTTGTAGAGGGCGTCGCAGTCTTTGTGGCGTCTGCAGATCTCGTACTTTCCTTTGGAATATTTCCCGTGTGGACACGGCACGCAGGCGAAGTGTTCGTCCCGCACGCCGAATCCGCAGGCCTGTCAAACACACGCGCGGTAGTTTTGTGTTAACGTTTTTTTTTTTTTTTCATTGAATCCACCTGAGAAGATCCAGGCTTGTGACCTGCGCGACACAATCGCTGGTCTGCTTTAAATGAAGTGACACAAATCCTTCTTTGGAATCCATCTTTGCGTGGGAGAGCAGCCCGAGTCCAAGCTGACCAATCCATCACCCCGGCTTGTTAATTCCATCACGTTTTGCAGGCAAGGCAACATGGACAAAACCACAATATCACACACACACACACACACACACTCCCTCTGTCTTTCATCTTTAATTTCTCTCATATTTACATCTGTCTGAATGGACCGTAGGCCTCTTTGCTCCAGGCTTCGGCGGACTGGTGGAGATATCAAATATTCCTTCTGTTGCGTTTGATGTCCTACGGTCTCGCCCTGATTATCTGATATAAAACTGCACCCAACTGCCGGCGAGAACTTGTCACTTTAACTCATGGCGCCCTTTGGATCACTGTCGGCATCAAACAGGCTTTCTCTTTCACTCCACGCTGTCTGTGGCCATTTTCTTTTCAAACCCAATTTGTTGTGTCATTGAAAATGTACATCCAGATGGCGCAGAAGGTGGATTCGGTGTGTTTTGAAGAAACACGCCAGTTGCGGTACTCTGTCTCGACGTGGGAGCCGGACTCGGGCGTCCGTAGCCCGTACGTCCTTAGCATCTCCTTCGTAGCCACTTTCATCACAACATTATCAGAAAATTGAAGTTGCGGAAAGGAAAAATACAGATGTAAACCAGCTGCTCAGCCCCTGTCTGGATACAAGACATATGCTTAAAAAAAATAAAGGTCTTCAGCATTGTCCTTATGTGATTTATCATTCGAGTGTGTGCGTGTAAAAGTGCATGAGCAAGTGTGTGTGCGATCGTGTGTGTGTGAAGTTAAAAGGTGTCCTGTGGTTTTACTATGACAAAGGTGTGAGCTTATGAGGCCGCTGTTCTGTCTGAGAAAGCTATATGGATGATTTATACACACACACACACACACACACATATACGTGCACACATCCAGAGCTTCCAGAGCACAGGGAGAAAGCTATGTTTGAGATCATAAACACTTTCCAGCCATAGGAGGTGGAAGTTGTTAAAGATTTGATTATTATTGTATTTTTTTGTTAAAAAAAAAAAAAAAAGTATACATAAATACTGAAATGGAGCAGGATATATATACGGGGGGGGGGCTGAAAGGGCAGCGTGTTTGGCCAAGGACTCCATGAATTCCCTGTAATTATTTATTGCGGTGCGTTTGGCCGTGGCGTTTGTGTCCAGTCGCTGAAAGGCTGAAAGCTGGGAAGCTTCTTACTCTCTTTCAGTCTTTTAGCACAAACAGGTCCAAAAGAATTTCCCGTCAATGTTGACGCAACTGTAATTTATGACGCAATGGATAGAAAGAGCAGAGCCCAGTCTGACGTGGTTGCATTCAAAACGGCATTATATCTTAATATGAAAATGTTTGATGGAGAAGGTCTGCTTGTTTCCAGAATAGCAACAATAAGTTTTGTATTGGAAAAACTCATATTAAAAACTCCAAGTTAAATTTTCAGCTCACAGCTTCAAAAGAACTTTGCAGATTCTTGTTCGATTTTTTAATATATCTTATATATAGAAAATGGCATTTGCATATTTTCTTGTGTACAAAACGCCATGTATATATGTGTGTGTGTTAGTGTGTGTGTCGCACCATATGCGGCTCTTGTCCCGGCTGGCACTGAGGACAGGCCTGGCAGGTGTTGCTGGTCTGGTTCAGGTACTCGTACTCTCCACAGCTGGAGTACTCTGCACTGGCGAGCATACAACACACCTGCGGCGGCAGAAAAATATGGAAAAAGCAAGGTTTTCATGAGAAATGGTGACTTTGAGACAAACGGGTGAAATGCAGAGCTCTTAGTATGCAATCAGGATGCAACCAGAAAGGATAAAGTAAATTAATGCAATCCATTTATTATCTATTCCGTTTATCCTGCAGCCTGTGAAGCATTGGGCAAAGTTGGGATTCACCTTGGACCGGTCGCCGGCCGATAACAAGGTCACAGACAGAGACGACCATTCACCCTCTCGATCACGTCATATAGAGACATACAGCCATTCGCCCTCTCATTCATGTTATATAGACACATAACCATTCACACATCATATTGAGACATAGAACCATTTGAACTCTCATTCATATCATATAAAGACACAGCCATTCACCCTCTCATTCGCATATATATATATATATATATATATACACACATATATGGATATACAACCATTGGCCCCCATTCATGTAATATAGGCATACAACCATTCACTCTCTCATTTATGTCACAAAGAGACATACAACTATTCACCCTGTCATTCATGTTATATAGGCGTATAACTGTTCACTCTCTCATTCACATATATAAGCATACAACCATTTGCCCTCTCATTTATGTCACAATGACAGAGCCATTCACCCTCTCATTCATGTTATATAGATATATAACTGATCACCATCTCTTCATTTCATATAGAGACACACAGCCATTCATCCTTGCATATATATATATATATATATATATATATATATATATATATATATATAGGCATACAATCATTATATGTATAGGCATACGGCCATTCACCCTCTCATTCATGTCGTATAGAGGCATATGTTCCTCATCCATGATGGGTTAATGGCAGAGAATGAATTTTCCCCACGAGGGATGAATCATTATTATTCACTCTCTCATTCATTTCATATATCAACAAACAGTCATTCACCCTCTCAATCACAAATCTGGACAATATAGGGTCTCCAATGAACCAACTGCTGGAGGAACCCGTGGAGTGGGAACATGTGCGTCGTGGGAAAGAGACGTGTGCTGGGAATGAAGAGTGTGTCGGTGAAGATGATCAGCTGATCTGTGGACGTTCACCAAATGAGATGTTTACTGTCTGATGCGCCGCTGGCGTGGCGGGTTTTTTTCTTTTTCTTTTCTTTTTCTTTAATCCTACTAACTCGCAGACGTTAGCGCAAACGTTATCTTCTGGGAAAATCAAAAATCAGAGAAAGTTAGTCACGTACTTGCTCACCCCCATCACCCCCTGGCTGGTAGATGTTTTAGAAACCTTTTAAAAAGCTGTTACTTTGTTTGGCGGAGGAGGCTGCAATCACAGCGGCCAGCTGCTGCTTGCTATTCCAGGCATGAAAAAATGTAAGCTCATCAAGAAGGATGTTTCTCCAGAGTGACAGGACACTCTCCGAGTGTGTTTTTTGCAGCTTTTCTTTCATCCCGGTTGTTTCACACTAACCCACACGCACACACACACACTTACTAACAGGATAGTTAGGAAATGGGTGAGCATTTTAATGCTGCATGGGGAATAAGGTTTTCATGATTTGCCAATGCAGAGGATTGGTTATAGTGTGTTTCAAACAGTTGCTCGGTAAGTTAAAAGCGGAGGACGATGCGACAAACAACCGTTAGTGTTAATTCCGAATCATCTCATCAGTCGAGGCAGGCAAACCCATCTGGACATGGAAAAAACCGGCAGAAACACAACCTGCTGCCGGATTCTGTTTTCCTGTTTCCTTCCCAGAGTGAGGGGGAAAGAGCATCGTCGCATTTCCTTTCAAGAATCCGGACGTAGTTTTAAATTCCAGGTGAGAATGGAGGTGCAGGTGTGGAGTCACCCTAAGATCAACACTCATTGGAGAGCCTTAATTGCCAAGCCGTGAATGAGAGGGCGAGTAGTTGTGTGCCTCGAAATGTATAAATGGGATGGTCAACTGTTATAAGGCTTTAAGACGTATGAATGACAGAGTTTATGGTTGTATATCTCAATATGATGCATGACGTGTTGTATGTCTCCATATAGCCTTTGAATGAGAGGGTGAACTGTTGTATGTCTTTATGTCGTTCACACATAAATACACACACACAAACACATACAGGACTGTCTCAGAAAATTAGAATACTGTGATAAAGTTATAGATCTTCTGTAATGCAATTACAAAAGCAAAAAATGTCATACATTCTGGATTCATTACAAATCAACTGAAATATTGCGAGCCTTTTATCATTTTAATATTGCTGATTATGGCTTACGTCTTAAGAAAACTCAAAAATCCTATCTCAAAATATGAGAATATCCTGAAAAAGTACTTTTTGTTTTTGTAATTGCAGTACAGAAGACAAAGAACTTTATCACAATATTCCAATTTTCTGAGACAGTCCTGTACATATATGTGAGTGTGTGTGTGTGTATGTGTGTGTGTGTACATATATATAAATATATATACTGTCAAAAGAAAAAAAGAAAGGGTGTTCACATCACGATGTAAACAATGGTTTTGAGCTTTGAGGACAAAGTTGTCGCAATTCTCATTGGTATTTCATGTGGGATCAACCCAAATCAAACTTTCGCCGCACACTCAAATGCTACATTCATCTTGCTCGTGTTCTTTTTCTTCTTTTTCTTCTTCTCCTCCTTGTTATCCGGAGAAGGCCCGTGACTCTGTCCATTACGCACGCTGCCTCACGCCTGTAATTATATGTAAATGTAGATGTTTGCAGGCCAGATGTCACCGCCAAACACTCTGCTTGTCGTTTGTACCGGAACACAAAGGGACCTCTTAATCACACCCGGCGTAAAATGCTATCAAGCAAACAGCGACAGAGCGCCCTTCGCATATTTAATTCTCTTTCATGTCAGAGATGAAACGCCCGCTTTTGGACGCCTTCTAAATGAAGGTATCATTTCAGATCGACCCGCGCTCACTACGCGAGCTGGGTGAGCGCCGATGCTACTTTACGTGAACCTGCGACAAAGTGGATACTACAAAACGCGACTAACATCTGGAAAGGTGCGTCGGGGTCGACCGGTGCCCTCGGACTCTTCACCTCCGCCCCCATTCGTGTTTTATAGGGTTTTGCATCTGTGGGAACGTCATCGCATCGCAAATCCAATCTTTTATTTATTGTTCTGTGCCGCAGCCCTGCTATTTGTGAGAACATGTGCAGGAAAGGTATTTGATAAATTCATGATTTGGGCTTTTTTTTCCACTCCAGATGCCAGAAAAGCATCCTTTGTAGCAATAAAATATCACACAGCTGTTTTAACATGCTGACCTGTAAATTGACCTCCGGGTGTAGAAACGGCTGCGGATT